>NC_064648.1:196797160-197163678 GCF_023864345.2 Schistocerca serialis cubense | reverse complement strand
AAGCAGCAATCGGTATTGTAATTGTCAACTGTCGAAGCTGCATTGATAAAGTACCGGAACTTCAAGCGCTGATAGAAAGCACCGAAGCTGAAATCGTTATAGGTACAGAAATCTGGCTGAAGCCAGAGATAAACGTAAATTTGTAGCTTTAGAAAAATACAAAGATTGCATGTATATATCTACAGGATAAAAAATATAAAGGAATTAACATTTAGAGAAAAGGGCTACCTGAGGGGAGTTCAATTTGAGGGCTCAAATAAACTGATCAAACACTTAACATAAACAAAGCCAACTGAAGCATAAAAACTGGCTGGAAATGCATCATGTAAAAATACATAAATTAATACACAGTACAAAAAAGCAATTTGAATGCAGAATAACTAAAGTAAAAAAGCTGGCTAAGCAAATATTTCAAAAATTAACATCGTGGTGTCAAGGTAGTTCTGATCCTTACTAATCAGCTGATCACTAAGCAGGTGATCATTAACTCCATATCCATGTTTGATAATTTACAATTCTTCTAGAAGTCCACAACAAAACCCAGCACAATCGTGTACCTAATGAATAGCCTCATAAACACAGAAGTGCTAACTTCTCCCCCCCCCCCCCTCCCACTATATAAACTGGAGTGTAATGTCTGCCAAAACTTTTATGGCTGGTGGGAGGCTTAAGACTTTGGCCAGATGAAGCAGCATTCTGCCTCTGTTGAGAATTTTAAGTCAACAGGGCATCGACCACCCATGCTGGATGATCTCCAGATTCTGAATTATGCCAGAAAGTGGCAAAAAAAGTGACCTTCTTGTTAAATTGGAAGAATCAGAATTACTTTGACATCCTGATGTGAGTTTTAAAAAAAATTTTGTTTGGGTTATTCTTCTTTTAAGTTGCTTTTTCCTATATATTGTTCAGTGTATTTTTATATTATGCATTACGTGCAATTTTGGTTCCATGGAACCCTTTTCTTATATAAACCATTTATTATTGCATTTTTTTAACTTGTTCTCCCCTTGGGTGTGTCACTCTTCTGATGATGTCTATTATTTCATATGTTCCAATGCACAACGCTTTTTCTTGCTAAGGTCGCAGAACAATATATTTATTGATGGAAGACAAAGCATAGTCTACTGGAACATAGTGCAGGAGCTGACGACATGCTGTTGATGAATACATAAATGTAACTGGAAACGTCAGCCACGTGAAGATGGGCACAGATTCCCAAGGCCACTTATGGCATTGAAATAAGGCACTTCGAAATTATTTGTACAGTACCTGTGTCTTCACAATACTATGCCCTTCAGAACGGCATGCAAATCTGAAGGAACAGGCACTGTCATTGACAATTATAGCAGTAGTGAACATTAGGGGTTTAAGTCCCAGACAGGAACAAATTTTCACGTGTCACAAACATCTGACATCAATGTATAGCCGCAGTATGCAAAGCTATTTTGTAATGTTTACCACTGCTGCAATGGCCAGTGAGATTTCTGCTCTGTCAGATGTGTATGGATGTTTGAAGGAATATACTGTAAAGATACGGTCACTGTATAAACACAATATAGGAACAATCAATGATGTATCTATTCCTCTACCACAAAAAAATCACGATATAACACACACAAAATAATACTTTGCATGAAATGGCGAAATGAGACGGAAATCAATAGATGAAAATCCTGAGCGGGTTTGATGGCTCTACCCTGGCCATAATGCTCCAAACATTCTCAGTTGTGGAGAGAACAAGTGGCTATGGTGTCCAAGATAGGGTTTGACAACCACAAAGACAAGCACTTGAAACACTCACAGTGTACAGGCATATAATGTTGCTGAAATGTAAGCCCAGGGTGGCTTGTTATGAAGGGAAACAAAATGGTGCATAGAATCTCCTCGACTTATCTCTGTACTGTATGGGTGCCACAGATGGCAACCAGTGGGGCTCTGCTATGAAAAGACATGGCACTCCAGACCATATGGTTGTCAGGCCACATGGTGGGCAACATTCAGGTTGGTATACCAGTGCTGACGAGGGCGTCTTGAAACACATATTCGACCTGGAATTTCGTTGGCTGGAGTAGAATTGTCTTCAGTGACGAATCCCACTTGTAACTGAGCCTGGATGAGGATCAAAGTAGTGTCGGGAGACGCTACACACAGCCATGGGATGCCAATATGACTGTCGCCCACCACACTGACCGTCAATGTGGAGCCGTGATCCAGGGTGCCCTTTCATTTTGTAGTAGGACCCCTTTAGTTGTCATCCACAGTACTGTTAGAGCACAGTCTTATGTCGGTGATATTCTATGCACCCATTTGTAGCACTCTACGGAAAGGCATCCTTGGCTTACATTTCAGCAAGATAATGCACATCTGCACATAGCGATAGTTTCTACTGCTTGTCTTCATGCTTAAAAACCCTTCCTTGGCCAGTGAGGTCGCAGGTTCGCTCCCATCTGAAAACGTATGTAACATTATTGGTGAGGTCATCTGACCAGCTCAGGATTTTGATGAGCTAAAGCGCCAACTGGACAGTATATGGCTCGACATCTCTCAAGAGGACATCCAACAAATCTATCAATCAATGCCAAGCCAAATAACTGCTAATATAAGGACCAGTAGTAGACCAACACTTTACTGACTTGCTCAATTTGTGGAGCTCTTTCTCTTGAATAAGTCGACCAATTTTTCTGCAGTTGTGACCATTTGGAAGGCTGTACATAATGTCTACGAATTTCAGTCGCAAGTGGACAATTTCTTCGAGGTCAGTATAAGGGCTGTGAATATGTGACACGTGTAAGTTTCGATTGATACTGGAAGTGTGCACCGGTAGTTGTAGTTCTTAAGGCGAGCACTTGTGGTAAGCGACAAATCTGTGTTCGAATCCTGGTCTGGCACAAATTTTCTTCTGGTCCAAATGGCTGATGTCAATATAGTGTCTCAGTACGTGAAGTTATTTTGTAACATTTCGGAAGTATTCGTAGCTAGCTGCATTATTCAGCAACAAGAAATGCTTTTATTTTATTTTTATTTTATTTTATTTTTTTGCCATAATACTGCTCATTCCATTCAACTGTTCTTCATAGACTTTTGCTGTCTCTGAGAGAAGTACAATATCATTAGAAAACCTCAAAGCCTTTGTTGTTTGTCCCAGAACTTTAATTTCGCTCACAAATTACTCCTTGATTTCCTTTTCTCCTTACTCAGTGTACAGACTGAATAACACCAGTCGTACACGACAACCCACTTTTCCCCCTTAGCCACCGCTTTCCTCTCACATTCTATGACTTTTGCAACTGCAGTCTGGTTTCTGTACATGTCTGGAATAATCGTTCACTCCATTTTCTAAAAATCTGTGATACCTTCAAACTTCAAAGTTTGGTATATAAGTAAAAATTGTTACAATCTCTTTCTAAATCGGCCAATGTTACGAGAAGAAGAGTATAATATATTATTTCTCAAGACAACAAATATTTTGTGAACATGTACTAGTTGTAAACAGCCGAATGTTTTATCACTAGAAATAGTTTTATTTGGCACTGCATACCAATTTAGTGCTATGACTTACTATTTTTTTTAAATTTTAATGCAAAAGATAATTTTAGCTATTGTAGGCAAAAGGGCATCATGGATGCCCAGGTTCATACCTCTATTTTACGAAGCTAACTCATTAATCACGAATTAGAGACGGTTTTTCTATACAATCTTATCACAAATGCCTTTTCATTTGTGTTAAAGTGCTTATTAACTGGATAATTTGTACACAGCATTGTCATAAACAATAACCATGACCACTAAGGTAGTTCAATATCACTGGCCATCGTGCAAGTTGACGTTTCAAAACGAATATACTGTCCGAATTGCTAAATATATTTGTCATTGTTGCCTTGAATTGTAATTTACGTATTGCTCCTACGGCCTAATGTGCTTATTGTAGCTGAAAATGTTTGTCGACTTAAAGTTTTAGGCACAACTAAAACAGGAGTTACGAGGAAATCTAGAAGGTTTCAGACCATGGAGAATTTGTGAAGAGTAGATCATTAGTTCAAAGTTGATTATGGTGTGCTGTAGGAGACAGAACAAATCTATGGCAATAACGTTTGTAAACTTTAAGAAGCCATCCAATGTCTCCATGGAACTCCAGTTTTAAACAATCTAAGAAATCTAAGACTTTATCCAAAATTAATTAAAGTAATAGAACTTACTCTAAACAACGCTAAATTGAAAATAAGGCTTAGAGAAAAAAATTCTGAAACATTCCTCATAAAAACAGGCCTATTACCATTACTGTTCGACTGAGCACTGGAAAATGTAATGAGAGAATGGTACAAGGATAACGCAAAGAACATAAGAACTGGAAGTGTGAAAACTGATAAAAGCTTAAACTGCTTGGGATTTGTTGCTGATATTATGCTCCTAGTCAAGAATGTTCAAGAAACTACTAAAGTAGTTAAATCATTAAAATATAGCACAGAAACTGAGCCTCAGAATATCATTTGCAAAAACAAATTATGCCAGCGTGTCCACAAAAATACAGCGGAAGAACAGGAAATCAAAACCGATAAATCAATCTAAATATTTAGGCGTCTTCACTCCAGCTACAGGCTCGATGCAGCTCACCATACATGGTGACTAGCAACTTAGCAAGCCCCACCACTTCACGCTTTATATCTTCAGTCTAATTGCCGGTTCGCACCTAACGGCACAAACCCTCCAAAAATTGACTAGAATTTCCTAAATATCATCGACTACGACACCACGAAACCATTGTCTTTCTCTTTTTTAACCAACATGTCACCACAAATATTGCTGAGCATGAAAAATTGTCTTTGTAAATAAAAAAGAGACACGGATGAGTTTACCATCTTTGTTAAGAAACTAAACATATTCAATTGCAGTAGATAAGGAGGTTTTTGTTATTTCCAAACATTTCCTGGTGAGCTTCTTATTTCGACATCGAATAATCGGCCGTAGGTTGAAAGCCCTGTTGCTTGGCGTTACCGACAGATGTCAGCGCGGCGGGCTGCCGGGGAAAACATGGCGAGCCTTTCACCTCCATCTCCTGTCGCCGTTTGCTCTGCAGTACCTGTATAGCGGAGCAAACACAGACTAATTGCAGTGAACACTAGCATTATGCTATGGAGGGATGAATGCAAATGCTCTGCTGGTAAACCTAATATATTTTCTTGACGTTCTGTTAAAATTTACTAAGTGAACATATGGCCTTCTTGAATACAGTGCAATAATGCGCATAAATCAATACGTAACTCAGTTTATTGTAATATGGGCAAAAATCAAGTAAATTATGGCTAATTCCCATTGTCTTTCGCATTATGCTGTACTCGTGGTTCATTCTTTGACATATGGCAAATTGTATATGTTAGAATAGAAGTTCTTTATGATGTCTTCTTTTGGGAGGAATGATGGAAATCGCCTTAGATGGTGCATATTCCTCTCATTTATGGTTACATGAGCCCAATTAAGCCTGATTTACAGGGATTGGTGGAACTGCATTTTGATCAGAAAGTTGGAATGTGTGCTCTTCTGCCACATCAATGAATGGCTTTACTTTAACAACACCACGAGTGTCTTGTGAACAACAGAACTGCACAAATTGTGTTACATAAAAGAGCTGTTAGTTTCTGTGTGAAGCCCTTCCTTTCCTTTGAACAGAAATATTAGTATTTCTATGGAATTTTGGCCACCAGTCCTTAAAATTTGGGACCTCTTCTGTTTTTGATATTTTCACTACAAAATTCCTCTTTGTGCAGGATTCAGTTATTAATTCTGCATATTCTTTCAGAACATATATCCTATCCATCTTGCTAATTTTCCTTTTTGTCTGTTGATATGCCTATCATGTGCAAGGTAGGACTACCCTCCAGTTGGAAAGTAATGGGTGATGAACTGAAACCTTCCCTGTGCCACAAGCATTAAACAAACCTCAGCATTGAATGGTTTTAATTTTGGCCTCCACAACAGTCAAAGAATGAGTGAAAGTCTTTAACACGTTGTCCACCATTTTCATTTATATAATTAAAAAGAAATGAACAGGCTTCATCAGGACTTCGTGCTGTTCCTTCATGATAGAGACAAAAACCTGGCTGTTCCACTGGTAATTTACGCGCATTAAAAGAATTAATGAAAGCTGCCACAAGTGAAATGTAAGTCGTCTTTGTATCTGAGGAATTGCAAATTCTGCATTATATCAAACGAGAGGCCTGCAATGGTAGAATCAGTGTCAGTTTTTGCTGTAACTGGGTGTAATTTCTTGTGCACTATTAACTCAGCTATGCTGGCCTTTTAGCATCATCATTCAGAGATGGACTTTTCACATGTACCCAAGGCTTTTCACATGTACTGCTCGCAGACACTTGTGGTTGCCCAAATTGTAAATTAAAATGTCCATGCTTAATTTTCAGATAAAGTTTATAATCAACTTGAATATCCTGTTTAAAAGTTTTGAACATCTGCCGCATAATCTTCACATTGGCAATAATGTGCTTTCTGGACTGGAAATGATTTGATGTGATTTTTCATTTCCACTTATTAAGCCACTGGTTTTGCACTGCCAGTATGTCATTTTCCCCTCTTGCAATACTCCAGCGCCTGTGTTATTCTGAATTACGATACCATGTCCCTTCGGATATGCCTCCTCTTAATAAGTGGGTTATCTGGATTCGAGTCCGAGTATGGCACAAATTGTCATTGTCGTCATTCCATCATACAGCTGATGGTTGTCCATATTCACAACTGTGAATACATTTCATGTTTTCCCCTCTTATCTCTTGGAGATTTACCTTCTTTCAACATATTGCCCTACTCAGCCATTGCTGACACCAGCAACAATTTGGAAGGCTGTTTTCCAAAACTGAATCTTTTTTTCAGACCTTGATAACCGATAAATGCATGACTGCAATTTTGGTTTCTTCCACCTAAATTCCTTATCACTTCTAGGCTTCTTCTTTGCCACTTGTTTTACTTCTCTGAGGCTTTGAATGATTCCATCCTGTTCATTTTTTGTTCTATTGTGCTCCCCTCTGTTATCTTGTCATGCCTTTCATCTGACACGTGGAAACATAATGACATATTCAGCTGAACTTCATGTTCTACATTATAATGTTCACTGTGGTAGTTAAACTTTAATTCTGAAGTAATACTACATTTCAGGTTAGAACTCACATGCTGTTAGAACCATGACGTTTTGGTTGAACTCGGTTCCCTCTCCAATTCATACAAGCTTCATTTATCACTCTGCTCGCTCTATGGCTACATGTTTTGGGAGCTCCACTACATTCTTTCTTTCTTCATCACTCCCTGACATTTGTCACTAACTTTATGACTGTCTGACATTTTATCACCAATGACAATAGAGATTAATCAATGAGAATGAGTCAATAATGATTATTTGCCCTTCTTAAAATTGTGTTGACAATATAAAATTTTGTGTGAACCCCAATCTTTTGTACCTGTGGGCATTCTCTTCAGTGAAAGTGATAATAATGACTGCATAACAATACAAAAAGTACCAGAACAAATTGGATTTTTATACATCTTTATCAGGCTACATCATTATAGCGCAAAACCATACCTAACTCAATGTTGTCAAAAAATGGATGTGTGTATTTTCTTAATATTCCCATTCATTTACAAAATAATTCAGTATTGCTTCTTGTGTTCTTACCTTATTCCTAAATCTTATCTGATCTTTCTTGAGGTCATGTTTTACTATCTATTCACTACTTCTGTATACAATTCCTGATAGTATTTTTCAGTCATAAATACTCAGGATTTAGTACGTTGTTAGACATAAAATGGACAGATGGATCATAACCTACAACTGCAAGTGTAAGAGGCAAAGGGCATGAAAGTAGAACAGTGGCTGAGAAGGGACTGAGACAGGGTTGTAGCCTATTCACCGTGTCATTCAATCTGTGCACTGAACAATCTGTCAAGGACACCAAGAAAAGTTTAGACATGATTTTACAGTTCATGAATAAGAAATTACAGCTTTAAGGGTTGCCAATGACAGTGTAGTTCTGTCACAGTCGGCAAAGGACTTGGAGGGTAAGTTGAATAGAAGGAATAGTGTCTCTAAAAGAGTGTATAAGATGAACAACAAGAAAAGTGGTATCCTTCAGCTACTGTCATTAGGGAGTTGATCGTCATTTGTTTTACGTGTCATTTGTTTCGTGGGTAACAGTGCTCCACATTTGGTAATTGAAGGATCAAGTGCTTTAATCCATTATTAAAAGTTGTTATCTTTTGATAACTGGGTCAAGTTATTTACAATATTGTCCATGGGCAATTTTAAAGTCTTGATTACAGCTAGTTCTCTGCATTAAACACAGCTCTCTCTTCCCAGTACAACATACATTGATCCAGATGAAGGAAAGACTTCTTGCTTTTCATCCATGTGGTAGGTCTCCCCAGACACAGTTTTTGGGTGCCTTTCCCAAAACCTACCCATCTCCTAAACCTAACCAGTCCTTTTCCTTCGCCCCTCTTCTTTCCTCTTCAATCCTTCTACAAGAAGATGGAGCCACTGCCTCCAAAATCTTGCACATTTCTATAATCTTTGTATATCTTTTCTCCTGCCACCAGTCATTGAGTAGATCAGCATCTACAAAATTACATTACGTCTTCAGTGAGAGGAGGAGGCACTGGCTCAGACCACTACATAGCTGAAATTAATATCAAATTTACACCTTTAAAGAAAATTAGATACAACCTACATCAGCTGATTAAAAATGAGAAGTACCACCAAATAAAACAAATCATTAAATTAAAAAGAACCATAAACTTCAAAATCACAAAAATTCCAGGAGATTCTACAAAATCCTTGGGAATTAATTGCAATAGTATGAACTACCTATGGTAATATTTAAGGATAAAGCTAGAAGACACTCACACACTAATAAAGAAAATGCTGAAACCATGACAGAAGTATTTAATAAAGTTTTGGACTATGAAGAAGGCAAAGATCTCTTACTGACCAATGTAAGCAACCCAACAAAAACCAAACCTAACAAATCAGTCCCTTCAGATTTCCCAGATGTAGAAAAAGAAATCAGAGGTCAAAAAACTGTAAGGTGGTTATTAAAATGTGACACAGCCAAGATCTCCTTACACATACACAGCCCTCTCTTCCCAGTATAACGTAGATTGAACCAGAAGAAGGGAAGACTTCTTACTTTTCATCCATCTGATAAGTGTCCCCAGACCCAGTGTTCTGGGTGGCTTTCCCAAACCCTACCCATGTCCTAAGCCTGGTTCACGACATTCTTCCATTTTTCTGGCGTTATTCATATGACATTCTCGTTTACCAGCCTCTCTGTGTCACCCAATGTAAAGGTTTTTTTTTTTTTTTCCGCTCCGCAACATCTACTTTTATTTGAGCCGAGATGAGTTCAGTTGTGTTGTAATGGCAGTGGTACGGTGGAAGACAAATAACTTTGTAGCCGTGGTTATCTGCTAACGTATCAATCATATAATGCGTCTTCTGTGGCTTGTATCATTTGACTACTTCCGGAAGTTCCGCTTTCCACATATTCTGTTCGAAGCCTGTTTATTATCTTTCAACCAGCTGACTACTCCGCCTCTCCTTGCAGCAGCTGTTGGTGCCTTATCTAATTGTACAAATGGTATGGCACGTTGTCCATTACAAAAACACTAGCACAACTGACGTTTGGTAGCAAACGAGTAACAAACCAGTCTTTGAATGTATCTGAATTCATCTCCTCATGGTAGATGAGAGATTTTATTGACTGAAATATCATCATAGCACTGGGCACAAAACTGTTCATAGAGCCAGCATGGCATATAATTAGTCACCCTCCCTTACCAGTTGGTACACACATAGTTCCATGGTGCGTGTCGTCTGTTCTTGTGACAGAATGTGCGTGACGCACATTGACCAATGTTTCGTCCATCCATATTACATTTTCCAGATTGACTGCTAGCAACGCGTGCACGAATCGACATATCCGTGCTACAGTGTCTCCGCATTCCGTTAATACCTTTCGTACTGAGAACTTTTTCCAATGGAAGCCAATTTTTTTTTTCCCCCCCCCCTCTCCAGAACAATGGAGAGACTTGTCGTTCTGCCTGCAAACAAACCACTGTCCGACAGTGATGCCATCAACTTTTTAAGTTTTGAATTCTCCTTCCTGCTGTAGTACGCGTATATGTGTTGCCTGATAGCAGTTTCGATAAAGTTGTCTGTTTCAGTCACACAACACGATCTCTTCCTGGAGTTTCCAGGCATCACAATAACAGGGCTCGCAGCTGAATTGGCAGCTTCTTCAGCATTTGTAACTCTCTTCACTGTCGCTGCAGAGATGTGCAATGCTTCTGCCTTTCAGTCAACCAATTTTCTCACTGATAACAAAAGGCACACCAATGACCTTTTCCCTTTCAAACTAAACACGCAATCTGTATATAAATTCGTGTGCTTAGGATTTCATCGTAGCTCCTTTCCCAAAAGCCATTTTCCTCTTATACGCACTTTTGAACTTATACGGCAAGACTCACAGATGTAGCAGCACGCACACGTGTACACACAAACCTGTACGTAGCATGAGGCACAACTGAATGAAAGCAGTGGTCCGGTCAGCAGTACGACAACACTGGGGTGTTGCCACGGTGACGTAAACAAAAGCTCACGATCCGATCGGCCGTTGCGGATGCGCGAAGCAAGTGTGCCGAGGCCGCGTCAACTGTCGGGGCTCTTCTCTCTGCTGTATGGAGTATAGCTGTGCACGCTGTGAACACTAAACATTGTTTATCAAATTTGTATCTATTTGGCCCGTAAGGCAATTACATCATACCAGTTTTGCATGCGCAGAAGCTCCTTAAAATTGCACAAGTGAAGGTAAGCTCACGATCCTGATGCCAGTTTCCACCAAATCTAGAGGAGTAATGCAGCACAGCACGGTAGACTTAGTGCCGTGTATTTCAGATTATACATTACATTTTAACAGCATTCAGAAATAAAAGAAAACAATAAATCCAGAAGGTGTCAAAAGTTAGGGTGCTCACAGGCTCTTGTGCTCTGACACAGCAGCTTCCACTGGTAACATTGTAATGGCTACTGCAGTGATCTACAAGTTATTATTATTTCTCTCCCCTCTCAGACGCATGGGTCTGGTCAAAGGCGGAAAGTGATGCGAACCTTGATCGAGCGTGACTTCCTTTTAACTGTACAGTATATGTTATATTGCATTTAGGAACTTTCGGGTAATTGAACATGTATCAATAATTACAGATTTCTGTAGTTGTATATATAAGTTTTGATGTAGCTGTATTGCATTGATGTACTGGTGGATATTGTGTGGTAGGACTCCTGTAGTTGATAGTATAATTGGTATAATGTCAACTTTATCCTGATGCCACATGCCCTTGACTTCCTCAGCCAGTTCGATGAATTTTTCAATTTTTTCTCCTGTTTTCTTTTGTATATTTGTTGTATTGGGTATGGATATTTCGATTAGTTGTGTTAATTTCTTCTTTTTATTGGTGAGTATGATGTCAGGTTAGTTATGTGGTGTTGTTTTATCTGTTATAATGGTTCTGTTCTAGTATAATTTGTATTCATCATTCTCCAGTACATTTTGTGGTGCATACTTGTATGTGGGAACGTGTTGTTTTATTAGTTTATGTTTTATGGCAAGTTGTTGATGTATTATTTTTGCTGCATTGTCATGTCTTCTGGGGTATTCTGTATTTGCTAGTATTGTACATCCGCTTGTGATGTGATCTACTGTTTCTATTTGTTGTTTGCAAAGTCTGCATTTATCTGTTTTGGTATTGGGATCTTTAATAATATGCTTGCTGTAATATCTGGTGTTTATTGTTTGATCCTGTATTGCAATCATGAAACCTTCCATCTCACTGTATATATTGCCTTTTCTTACCCACGTGTTGGATGCGTCTTGATCGATGTGTGGCTGTGTTAGATGATACGGGTGCTTGCCATGTAGTGTTTTGTTTTTCCAATTTACTTTCTTCGTATCTGTTGATGTTATGTGATCTTAAGGGTTCTAGAAGTGGTTATGAAATTGCAGTGGTGTAGCCGATGTATTTATATGAGTGATTACTTTGTTTATTTTGCTAGTTTCTGCTCGTTCTATAAAGAATTTTCTTAAATTGTCTACCTGTCCATAAGGTAGGTTTTTTATGTTGATAAATCCCCTTCCTCCTTCCTTTCTGCTTAATGTGAATCTTTCTGTTGCTGAATGTATGTGATGTATTCTTCATTTGTGGCATTGTGATCGTGTAAGTGTATTGAGTGTTTCTAGGTCCATTTCACTACTCCAAATGAGTAGGTCAATACTGGTATAGCATTGTTTCTTGCTGTCAATTCTGTTTTCAGGATTTTTGTTAGTCTTTGTCTATATTTTTCTTTTAGTTCTTCTTTAATATTTGTATTATCTATTCCTATTTTTTGTCTGTATCCTAGATATTTATAGGCATCTGTTTTTTCCATCGCTTCTATGCAGTCGATGTGGTTATCCAACATGTAATCTTCTTGTTTAGTGTGTTTTCCCTTGACTATGCTATTTCTCTTACATTTGTCTGTTCCAAAAGCCATATTTATATCACTGCTGAATACTTCTGTTATCATTAGTAATTGGTTGAGTTGCTGATTTGTTGCTGCCAGTAGTTTTAGATCATCCATGTATAGCAGATGTGTGATTTTATGTGGGTATGTTCCAGTAATATTGTATCCATAATTTGTATTATTTAGCATGTTGGATAGTGGGTTCCGACAAGGCAGAACCAGAAAGGACTTAATGAGTCTCCTTGATATATTCCATGCTTAATCTGTATTGGCTGTGATGTGATATTATTTGAATTTGTTTGGATATTAAGTATGGTTTTCCAATTTTTCATTACTATGTTTAGGAACTGTATCAATTTAGGATCTACTTTGTATATTTCCAATATTTGTAGTAAACATGAGTGGGGTACACTATCAAAAGCTTTTTGGTAATCAATGTATGCATAGTGTAGCAACCTTTGTTTAGTTTTAGCTTGATATGTCACCTCTGCATCTACACTCCTGGAAACTGAAATAAGAACACCGTGAATTCATTGTCCCAGGAAGGGGAAACTTTATTGACACATTCCTGGGGTCAGATACATCACATGATCACACTGACAGAACCACAGGCACATAGACACAGGCAACAGAGCATGCACAATTTCGGCACTAGTACAGTGTATATCCACCTTTCGCAGCAATGCAGGCTGCTATTCTCCCATGGAGACGATCGTAGAGATGCTGGATGTAGTCCTGTGGAACGGCTTGCCATGCCATTTCCACCTGGCGCCTCAGTTGGACCAGCGTTCGTGCTGGACGTGCAGACCGCGTGAGACGACGCTTCATCCAGTCCCAAACATGCTCAATGGGGGACAGATCCGGAGATCTTGCTGGCCAGGGTAGTTGACTTACACCTCCTAGAGCACATTTGGTGGCACGGGATACATGCGGACGTGCATTGTCCTGTTGGAACAGCAAGTTCCCTTGCCGGTCTAGGAATGGTGGAACGATGGGTTCGATGACGGTTTGGATGTACCGTGCACTATTCAGTGTCCCCTCGACGATCACCAGTGGTGTACGGCCAGTGTAGGAGATCGCTCCCCACACCATGATGCCGGGTGTTGGCCCTGTGTGCCTCGGTCGTATGCAGTCCTGATTGTGGTGCTCACCTGCATGGCGCCAAACACGCATACGACCATCATTGGCACCAAGGCAGAAGCGACTCTCATCGCTGAAGACGACACGTCTCCATTCGTCCTTCCATTCACGCCTGTCGCGACACCACTGGAGGCGGGCTGCACGATGTTGGGGCGCGAGCGGAAGACGGCCTAACGGTGTGCGGGACCGTAGCCCAGCTTCATGGAGACGATTGCGAATGGTCCTCGCCGATACCCCAGGAGCAACAGTGTCCCTAATTTGCTGGGAAGTGGCAGTGCGGTCCCCTACGGCACTGCGTAGGATCCTACGGTCTTGGCGTGCATCCGTGCATCGCTGCAGTCCGGTCCCAGATCGACGGGCATGTGCACCTTGCGCCGACCACCGGCGACAACATCGATGTACTGTGGAGACCTCACGCCCCACGTGTTGAGCAATTCGGCGGTACGTCCACCCGGCCTCCCGCATGTCCACTATACACCCTCGCTCAAAGTCCGTCAACTGCACATACGGTTCACGTCCACGCTGTCGCGGCATGCTACCAGTGTTAAAGACTGCGATGGAGCTCCGTATGCCACGGCAAACTGGCTGACACTGACGGCGGCGGTGCACAAATGCTGCGCAGCTAGCGCGATTCGACGGCCAACACCGCGGTTCCTGGTGTGTCCGCTGTGCCGTGCGTATGATCATTGCTTGTGCAGCCCTCTCGCAGTGTCCGGAGCAAGTATGGTGGGTCTGACACACCGGTGTCAATGTGTTCTTTTTTCCATTTCCAGGAGTGTATTATCAGTTGCTCTTTACATCCTCGTGCTCCTTTGCAACAGCCTTTTTGTTCTTCATTTATAATTTTGTTCTGTGTTGTATGTGTCATTAATTTCTGTGTAATGACTGAAGTTAATATTTTGTATATTGTTGGTAGGCATGTTATGGGGCGATATTTAGCTGGGTTTGCTGTGTCTGCTTGATCTTTAGGTTTCAGATAAGTTATTCCAAGTGTAAGTGTATCAGGGAATGTGTATGGGTCTGCAATGTAAATGTTAAATAATTTAGTTAGATGTGAATGTCTTGAGGTGAATTTCTTTAGGCAGAAACTTGCTATTTTATCTTTTCCAGGGGCTTTCCAATTGTGAGTAGAATTAATTTCTTGGGTGACTTCATGTTGCAAAATTATCACTTCAGGCATTTGTGGTATCATCTTGTATGTATCTGTTTCTGCTTGTATCCACCGTGCATGCCTGTTATGTTGTACGGGGTGTGACCACATGTTGCTCCAGAAGTGTTCCATGTCTTCTATGTTTGGTGGATTGTCTATTTTAATGCGTGTGTTATCTATTGTCTGGTAAAATTTCTTTTGGTTTGTGTTGAATGTTTGGTTTTGTTTCCTTCTATTTTCACTTTTTTTGTATCTTCTAAATCGTTTGGCCAATGCTTGTAATTTCTGCTTCTTTTCATCTAATTGCTCTATCACTTCTTGTTGTGAGATTTTACCTAACCTTTTTCGTTTTTTTTCTGACATTTCATTTCTTATAAATTGTGTTAGCTGTCCGATGTCTTTTCTCAGTCTTTCTATTCTGATCTGTAACCTGTGTTGCCATGCTGGTTTTGTGGGTTTCTTCTGTGTGTTGGTTGGTTCTGATCTCTGCCTAGTGTGTATATTTAGTGTAGTGAGTGCTCCTATATAAACCAGTAATTGTAACTCTTCCATAGTTGTGTTTTCATTTATTTTGTTGTGTATGATTGTGTTGATAGTTGTTATTGTTGTTTCGAATTGTGGGTTATTTGGCGGTCTATGCAAGAATGGTCTAATGTCTGTATTTGTGTCTTTGTATTCCATATATGTCAGCTGAAATTTTTCTTCTATATCTAACATGTGTGTCACTTCGTGTTCTATTTGTGCTTGTTCTGGTCGCTGTCTTAAGATTTTGTTTTCCTCTGACTGTTTAATTGATGTGTGTTGTTCTTTGTTTGTTTGCTCTGGGATGTTTGAGTTCATTACTGTATTTTCTTCTTCTTCTGATTGCACATTATTTTGTTCCAGTATTTGTTGTACTTGTTGTTTGATGTTTTCTAATTCTGACTGGGGTACCCTGTTATTTTTGATTATTACACGGATCTGATCAGCTAGTCGTTGTTCTGTTAAAAATTTCTGGTAATAAATGTTGTGTATACTTGTGATCTGTATCCACTTGTGTTGGTTCCTAGGTTTGTTGCTTGGTAATAACAGAACATGAGGTGTCAATTAACTTCATCTGACCATCTCATCCTCTGTCTTTGTTTTCCTTCTAGGGTGGTTGCAGGAAGCATATCCTGCAAAACACCTCTATTTGGATTTGAATCATTTTCCAGTTGGCTAGCAGTGTCGTTACCATTGTGGGCGGGCATAGGGATCAAGCGTCGTCCCCGACCATGACGGCCCTTGTCCGAGGCTTCTTTAGTTCTGTCCTGAACCAACTAATCACACTAAAAGGGGGGCTAGCTCTATTAGTGGTTTGTTCTTTTCGTCACCTTTTATGACTGGCAGAACATACCAGAGGCCTATTCTTTTCCCGGGCCTTTATTATTATTATTATTATTATTATTATTCAGTGGGAGTGCTCGGACATGAAGCATTGGCATGCTGAAGCCTTCTAATTTCTGCTTGTATGAAAGGTTGTCCAGCAATCAAATAATTTCCAAACAGGAAGAACCACATTTTAAGTGTGTTGATTTTATCTGTGGGAAAAGTGTGTGGAAGAAGTAAATGCCAGTAGGTAGGACAGTGCACATTTCTTTTCTGAGGTGGAGTTGTTGATGGCACTTGTGATGCACTGGGAATTACTTTACCGTTCATTTTAGCTCACAGACTGCTGCAACACACACACACTGAAAGAAACACTGCACTGCAGTCACGGACTGCGCGGCTGGTGCTGGCGAAGATTAGAGTCCTCCCTCGGGCATGGGTGTGTGCGTTTGTCCTTAGGATAATTTAGGTTAAGTAGTGTGTAAGCTTAGGGACTGATGACCTTAGCAGTTAAGTCCCATAAGATTTCACACACAATTGAACATTTTTGAGAAACACTGCATTCAAGATATACTGATATGAAAGTAGAATTTTGATTATGATATCAATGAAACAAAAAAAAACCTGAATAGACTTTGTGCATGACTTACAATGTGTAGTGCCTGAGAAGAAACCAGATGTAAAAAAAAATGAATAAAAATAAGCAGCACCCATATCTCACAGACTCACTAGTATAATAGAAACAAGAACCAAATACTATTTATCTTTAATCATTTTAAAATAAAACTAATAGAATTTTTTTCTAAAATTAAGTTTGGCAATAATGTTTGTGATATAGGAGGGAGGGGGAATTAGCTAATACCTTACACACTCAAGGGTAGGGACAATGACTTTATAATTGTTGCCACCACAGGCAAGAAGTAACATATACTTTATCGACTATAGCAGGTCATTTCTATATTTTGAATTTACATTGTTCATATTTACTGAAATTATTTTCCCGACATTGATATAATCCTCGAGTGCTTCGCATATGTGCCACTGCAGATTTCAGGAACTTTGTGTGATGCAGCTGTTGTTGAAATTCGAAATAAATGTTTTAGACTTGTGTAAATGTTTCCAGTTGTTGGCATGGAGCGTAAGTGCAAGTCTCTCTTCAGCCGAGGTCTCTAGTCTATAGCCACGGTCTTGATTTTAGTTTTCCTTTCAATACGTGTTACCAACCAGCGAAAGTCATCCACCAACATACATATCGAAGCAGGCCTTATGAAGTTAGTGACTAGTGAACTGCCACCACATATCTGAAGCTTCCACAAAAATTCAGACCGAAATTTTTCTCTTCCTTCGCTGCTTTGTTTCCTGGATCAGCAACAGCGCAGTTGACATACATGACAATCCTGTCTAGATAACACTGTTTTCATCGCAACTATTTGACTGTGGTGTGGTTCTATCGGGTATCTGTGTAAGTAAGTTTAGTGCCAAAGAAACAAAATCGCAGACTTCAGTTTTGTTCACTCTCTCAATACTCGTTTGGCAGTGCTTTCTTTCGCTCGTCTAGTGTAAACGCTTGTTCGTAAGTACTAGCGAATTGTAGTGAACTGTTGTCTGGATTGCTCGTTCGCATGTGTTTGCTGAGGTGCACAGTCACTACACAGCAGATGGCGACAGGAGAGACAAGACTACACCGACAGAGTAAGGGACATAGTTCACATAAGTTATGACATCCAGTTGAAGAGTTAATTGCAGTGTCTGATTCCAACTGTCGGCTTTGAACAGTGATGTCATATCTAAGGCAAAGACGCTACATTGAGGTAATCTTTGAAAGTAACTGATCAAAAAGTAACTGATAAAAGAAAACCGAATATAGCATACTATAAAATTATGTACAATCACAGGTGATTCATTACTTAGCCAAGATTTATATCGGGAAGAACTGAAGGTAATGAAAATAAATAACAGAAAAAGAGTAATATCCATGTCTGAAATAAATCAGTGTGCGATTTGCAGTGGGGATGCGGGGGATTCCCCCCCCTCTGCATCAGACCATCCCCTCCTCTGGTTTTAGTTTATGCATCCCAAGCTGGGATGTTTATTTCCCACGCACTGGAGTAAAACTTGACATATAATGTAAATTTGTGGAGCCGAACACCCAGACTGCTTGTGAGATGTCTGCTTGTGTCTGTATATGTGTGGATCGATATGTGTGTGTGTGCTAGTGTATACCCATCCTTTTTTCCCCCTAAGGTAAGTCTTTCCACTCCCGGGATTGGAATGACTCCTTACCCTCTCCCTTAAAACCCACATCCTTTCGTCTTTCCCTCTCCTTCCCTCTTTCCTGATGAGGCAACAGTTTTTTGCGAAAGCTTGAATTTTGTGTGTGTGTTTGTGTTTGTTTGTGTGTGTATCGACCTGCCAGCACTCTTGTTCGGTAAGTCACATCATCTCTCTCTCTCTCTCTCTCTCTCTCTATATATATATATATATATATATATATATATATATATATAGTGTTGTGTAAAATCTGAATATTTGTAATAGGTACGATGTAACACCCAATATTGTGCCTTATTAGGTCCAATGGTACATTTGTATCATGTATATGTAATCACATATGTATATATGACTGTACATAACTTGTAAAAAAATGCTATGACGTTTGCAATAGACACCAGGTTGGTGTCTCCACGCAAAAAAAAAAGAAAAAAAAAACAATACAATACAATAAAAATACTTTGTGCATTAACAGCCTTTACACAGGAACAGAATTTCTTTGGTTTTTGTGAAATGTCATTTTCACAATATTCTGCTATGGTAGTCATTGAAGGCATCACTAATTGATATCTTGACAGCCAAATGCATTTCATTCAGCATCTATCTATAGCCTACTATTTGTTTTACA
The DNA here is from genome assembly GCF_023864345.2 of Schistocerca serialis cubense. Lineage (NCBI taxonomy): Eukaryota > Metazoa > Arthropoda > Insecta > Orthoptera > Acrididae > Schistocerca > Schistocerca serialis. Next base: position 197,144,589 of record NC_064648.1, on the reverse strand, counting down.
CCTATTATGCAGTAATCTTTGTTTGTTTAAAAGTTTCTTTGCAGTGACTATATATCATGGAGTTTCCCTAATGGCAGTAAACAGACAACCTTGACATAATTTACTTTTAGATATACACTGTGAAGTGTTGGATGAAAGTTCAGCCTATTCCCCTGGCATGTTTCACTCAGACTTGCATTTCTTCTTAAAATTCAAAGTTGCACTTGTTCATCAGCATTTTTCACCTAACACAGAAGCAACTCCAGCTGTGGAAGAGAATCCTTCCAATTGTACACTACAAAGATAAAATTTCACTGGATGAAATATGTTATTGTTAAAGAAGATTATTTTGAAAAATATTCTGGAAACATAAATGCACGTTTTTCAGTATGAGGCAGAAAACTTTCGAAACCTCCCTCCTATCTTCACTGATTTCATCTCTACTGATTACACTTATTACACATTTCAGTTAATTCTGATGTTCATTATGAAGTGCACAGCAGAAGACACAGCCCACTGTACCACATATTTACATTTCATCCTGCTCCATTACCTCATACAATTCTGTCTGTATTATGTCTGAAACGCAAAGTCATTTTTGTCAGGTTAGGGAGATTGTTACAAACAGAGAAATAATACATTTTAAAAATGACATTCCTACAGCGTGATTATATCAAAACTATGGAAATGCTGGAAAGGCGTTATTTCAGTGGATAAAAAGTGATATTATTGGTTTGTCCAATGCATGATATCTTTATGTAATTACTGACGCAAGGGGATGGGAGATTGTCATCCCCAAGGAAGTTGCATCACAGGAATGCCATTTTTGAAAATGCAGTGAATGGAAAGAGTAATGACTCGAGAAATAAACTCTGGAATTTTGGTGTATGGAGTTATTACTCCTTCTATGAAAGCAGGCAACAAATGTTCATAATATTGAGGTATTAAGTGGTGTGACTGACTGATTACTATTTGGAAAGCAAGTATTCATTTATCTGCATACCATTTATATATATATTTCTTTTCACACATTTTGAATTCTTCCATGAGGTCTTCCATGAGATCCTATAGCTCTGATATTTTGCTTTCATGGACTTTTACATGGTTGTAGTATTGTGATTCTTCACTGAATAACTGTCTATTAAAGTTGGAAATCTGCTGCTTGCTTTAGAAAATATGTTGCTCTGACATCCACAAATCCACAAAAATAATTATATAATTTGGCACCAGGTGGTGGTGATGAAAGGACTAATGCACATATAGCTGAGCACGAGCTCACAAATTACGTTCTGGCACAGGTAAACAAGAAAAATTATCAAGTCAGTATACTCTGTGACCTTGCTACAGTCTGTGACATCATGCCTTCTACAAATGGCATCTAACCTCCAGAATAGAAAGTAGAGGGTCACACTGGTCCACTTAGACACAAGAACGAAACAAACTTGACAATTGTATAACATCAAATGTGGGTCCCATAAGTGTCAGTACCAGGTCTGTTGTTTATCTTAGGTCAAATTATGATGATCACTCAAGTACAGGGAACAAAAATTCATGGTTACATGCCATGTGGATTCACCTTTCAGCTCACAGCAGTCCCCACTGTACTCTGTCGACATCACATTGGGGTGACGTGGTGGCCACCTATGCTATTGAGCGGCTCCTCCTGGCTCTTGGTGTCTGCAGCTGGTCCCACACCATTGGACAGGTCACCGGCCACACGTGTCAGCTGCAGCGAGTTGGAGCCCTGCACACAGATATATACTGGCTGTAGCCACTGACTGTACTAGAGCCAAATATGAAAAACTTTAAACTGTCAATATTTTATGGAACTTTTCCAAGGCCTTCAGATGCACAGATCATTTAATTCTACAAGAGAAACTATAAAATGTTGCATTGTGAATAGAGTCTTGTTTCAGTGACAGAAAACAGATCACATTAACAAATTGTAATACAGGAATAAAACCTAATTCACAGTGAGAAAAACACTAAGTATGGGGATCCACAAGGTTCAGTATTTGGCCCACTACTGTTTTGACCTAAATAAAATGTGATATAGAGATTGTTCAGCAATATTTCTGAGCGTTTTGGTATGAGAAATCCATGCTATCCAGTGGCTTGTTACAGAATAACTGCATCTAGTTTGACACTTTACACAAACTTTTTTTATATCTGGATTGGGCTGTGAACTAAGCTTTTATTTGATTCAGCTGCTATATTCCGGACCTAATTGTTAAATACTGTATATTGTATTGTCATGGTAAGCTATTTGGACGTCACTTATAACTCCCTGCAACTGACTTTACAAGAATATAAAGATTTCAAAGCAATCTAATTAACAGGACATTGAACTTACAGAGACACAGAACTACACTGTCCACTGGTTGTAGCTTTTCTGATCTGGTATGAAGATACTATGATATGGTTTGCCATCCATGTGAGAATATTTCATTATAGCATGACTGTATTGATCCTTCCACTGCATTCAGTTAACCTTCACACTAGATGTATTGGCCAACTCGATCCATACTACTCGGCACCACTGTTAACATACAGCTAACACTGCCAGAAAAGAAACCTGAGAAAGTACTGAGCTGTTTGAAAATCCAGCTTGAGGGCAAAGACTAAAATGGACATTATTGACGTTGGCAGCAAGAATTGTGAGCAAATTGAACAAATTTGTTTCCAAACAAGACGCACAGTGCATACTGTAAATGTTGGGTTGCAAATGTCTATGATATGCAGACATTTGCAGCACAACCACATCACAATACCTTCCCAGCAGGCCAGAAAAGCTACACCCAGGCCTATCACTGAAGCCTGTTTGTGTACAGTGTAGTTTTGCCTGTCTTTAAGTTTACAGTCCTGTTACTTTGGTTACTCAGATAACTGCTTCTTCTTCTACTACTACTACATAAGTCAGTTGCTGGAAGTTATAAGTGAACTTTAAGTAACTTTCGACAATAAGTACAATGTAGAGTAGTTAACAGTAACTTTCTGAATATAGTGGGTAAGTTAAATAAAATCTTAGTTTCTCCAGGGAATTATCTAATTCTCTTAGGAAACGGCTTTCAAAGACTGCTATCTGAAATACACCTCTATGGTACTGGAAAGGCGGAGATTCAGTCACTGAGTAAATAAGTGAAGACTAAGAACTCTCAGGTGCACGATGGATTATCTAGCTGAATACTAAAGCACTGTGGTGCCTATGTTGGTCCAGTACTTGGCCAAATTTGTAATTCTTCTTTTAGGAATATTTAGTTTCCTGAATGATTAAAGAACTCAACAGTGAAATCACTTTATAAAAAAATAAATAAAAAAGAAATGGATAATGGAGACAAATTCACATTTCAGTGCCAATGGCTTTTCAGAAGGAGTTTAAAAAATTAATAAGTAGCAATAATATTTTGTCTATTGTAAGTAATTGTGCAACTGGGAATTTGCAGAAGTGACTTTATACTGACTGACCAGCCCGATGACGGTACATGGTTGTGCACGAACTGCCCTCTGCTCTGTAGCAGCAGCTGTTTATAGATGCATATAAATCTGTCTTTACAGAACAATAAATTATGTATAAGATTTTTGAAAACATAGTCAGTGATCTTAAAAGTAGTTAAAATCAAGACTGTTTTAAATTTTAATTTTAATAAATTATGCAGTTGTTGAATTTCAACAGTAACATAAAAGACAGGAAAGTAGAGAAAACATACATACATTAAGCAATTAAGTTATTTTGATTAACAACTATATGAATGCACAAAAAACAGCACATGTAGCTGGTTCTAGTTTTATGAGCAAAATTTTAAGCGTGTACTAGAATTGTGTAGAAGAACACATTGAAATTTGAGGGGATTCACTAAAATCCATCATCCTGGTGCTGTAGGGAACAGAACACCATGTTATAGTAAAAGTAGCTTTTTTTCCACATTTTCAAAGGTCTAAACAAAAAAATTTTACTGTGCAATCAAGTTTTGAAAACAAGCACAACTGTTCAGAAGAGGAAAGTTTACACTTTTATCACAAATGCAATGTAGAATGAAATGAGTCAGTTCTTAATTGCAAAAGCCAGAGAATCTGAAATCTGTTCAATACTGCCCCACCTACCACAAATGCAAAGAAAGTTTCAGGTAAACCCTAGGTATTTTTTGGCATAGACTCCAAATCTGCGATGAAATGAAGATTTCCATTTGAAAATAAAAAATTGACCACTGCGTTGTGGGAATGGAAGTTAGTGGGTAGCACATATATATGTCCCCTTCGAAAACATTAACTTTTTATCTGGAACATTTTTTTCATACAATTCACATTTTTTGGAGCTATTTAGTTGTTCTATGCCAAAACAAACACCCTACCCATTATATACAGGGTGTTTAAACATACTGTCATATATTCCTACATGAGTTAGTATTGGTGAATAATATAAGGAAAGTACTTATTTTAATATGTCCAAAAATCAATACCTGTTATGACATGAGCTGTTGAAAATCCACAGTTCACAGACTGTATTTTATTTACAGATGAAGCAGAATTCACAAGAGATGCCATAGTAAATTATTACACTATGCATGTATGGACCAATGCAATACTTGAGCAATCACAGTGATAAGGCATCAGGATCACTTCAGAATGAATGTACGGATGGGAATTGTCAGTGAAAGGCTCTTAGGACCATAGACTTTACCAAACAGTTAAACAGGTGCCACGTATCAGAATTTTCTGTACAATAAATTATTAGCGCTAATGGAGAACATTACCATTACAGAATGATGACTGTTTTATGCATGACAGGTCACCACCCAATTTTCTACAGATTGTGTAACAGTATCTCACTGCAATGTTCATGGGTAATGGATTGACTGGGGAGGTTCAGTACCATGGTCCCCGCATTGAACAAATCTGAATCCATTGGATTTCTGGCTCTGGGGATATTTAACAACATTGATGTATGCCCGACCCATCAACAATCTCCAGATGTTGCAGTAGCACGTGACCAATGCACAAAACACAATCCAAATGGTGCTCCGTATATCTGAAAAAATGCCTATTCACTGTGAAGTAGCACTGAAGGATGCATCAGAATGCATGGTAAGTGCTGTAGCATATACTTCTATGTAACACACAGATAGGAATGAGAGGACACATTGAGGCATATCTCAACAGATACTGGTTTCCGAACACATCTTTTATTCCATTTTTGACCAATATTAGCTCCTATAGGTATATGTAACAATTTACTATAATACCCTGTATATGTAATGGGTGACATCACAGTAAGTGGAGGAACTGTACCTCACTACATTCTGCCATGTCTAAATATAATATGTCAGGTTCTTACTTTCTCCCCATTTTATTATCAGTTTCTTGGCCGTTCTCCCTTTACCTTAAGTTGCCTCGTTTGCAGGAATATTGAGCTTTTTGGTCACCCTGACACCGCTATATGCAATCCAACATGACACACGGAATTTCCTGTAAGCTCAATCTCTCTGGTGAGCAAGACGACCATTGACAAATGATCGGCATATATAGTGGAGCCATTCTTCTGACTCTCAGTGTCCATTTAGTCACAGAGCATGTTGTGTAGCTACATCATAGAAGCTGAGTTGTCAGATCGGCCCCAGTGGGGTCACAGCAGAATGGCTCATGTAACGTTTTTTAAAACTAAGTGCCAAGATTATTCTCTTGAGAGCCATTGAAGCCGCTAGACTAAATAGATTCTGCAGTCAAGAAAGACACTTTATAATTTAATAATAAAATTAAATAAATAAAGTTAAGACCAATAGAGATAAAGCTAGTGTTCTTTATCCCACAGAATCTTGGTCAAACACATGTAAATAAAGAGTATGTGGCCTGTGAAAAGTACGACACTGCTGGTATATATCACATCAGTTGTGACAATTATCCTCCCAGGTATGTGAGGTGAGGCAGACTGGCAGAGGGTCTGCTATTATGTTTCGAGAACACGATAGTCTGAGAAATTCGAGGTCTACTCTAAGTAGCCACTTATGTGATTCTGGCCACTCCATAACAGGTGTAGTCAATAATTTAAAGGTCTTACACAGAGAAGTCAAGGACTAGATCTTTAAAGGAAGAGATTGAAATTATGTGGAGTCTAAAGCTATACCCCAAACACACCCTTAACAATCAGCTGGAGTTAAGACGTTACAATATACTGTCTAACTTTGATTACCTTTCAAAGACGTAGTGTCGTATTTGCTTGGTTATTGATCCTGGGCTTGTTGTTACATGTTCCTACATCTGGTCTATTTGGTTTTACAATTTTTTTGCTGACATATTTTATAATTTATATGATTATGCTGTGTAACAGAGGCCTCAAACATTCCCAGGATATTTGGATTGAATAAAAATATTTGTAGCTTTCCCTGCTATGTGCATGGTGATGGTAGTGCCCTCCATGATACACATGAACACACTGGCACACTGAGCAGGCTGAAGCATTGCTGTCTGCAGCTTCCCAGTATGAAGTGAGGATTCATAACCAGGGGCGTTCAATGTATCTAGCTGGGGCTTTTACTTTTCTTGTTTTGTTATTTTGCTCTTTTCACTGTAGGTAGGTGCACATTTAATATTTCAGTTTTCAACCTGTCAATTTGAATTACGACATCCCGCTTGTTGTGGGTAACAGTACTTTACTTTGAGATGTCGTCCCCCACTCCTTTTTGTATCAGGGGTTAAACATTTCACTGATGTGTATTTCATATTGGTTGTCATCACCATAGGTTATTAGGATAGCTATCTGTTTATCATAATGTTCATTGTACATTTCCTATCTTGTACACCTGAAGATGTGATTTTAAATCACGAAAGTTTTTGTGTTCCCATAATAGTTCATATACAAGTGAAAGAGGTTTATTTCAGAAACACTTCATAATTAACTCCACCACTAAAACAGCTTTTAATTCAACAGTAAATGTGTCTCCAAACAGATTATATCTGAAATTGACTGCCTAATCACTTGTCAGGGCATCGCTCAGCTGGAGACAGTGCTGCCAGTGTTACCACTGCCACTCACCCTGTGCCCTCTCCTCGCGAGCAGCGCCCTCCGGACTGGCGGCACGAAGAGGTCGGGGTCTGGCGGCGGCACGCTGTGGTCCCCCTCGCAGGTGACGCCCGCCACCCACGATGCGACGGCGCCCATGACGAGTGTCAGCAGGAATCCCAGCACGACAACCCACAGGTACGACACGCGGTACAGGTAGAAGTACTCGCTGCAATGTGGGGAATAATACACATAATACATACATGTAACATGTGGTTCCCAGGAGTGGGGTGCATGTGACATCATGATATAACTGCCGATGTTGTTGTTGTGGTCTTCAGTCCAGAGACTGGTTTGATGCAGCTCTCCGTGCTATCTATCCCGTGCAAGCTTCTTCACCTTCCGGTACCTACTGCAGACTACATCCTTCTGAATCCGTTAGTGTATTCATCTCTTGGTCTCCCTCTACGATTTTTGCCCTGCACGCTGCCCTCCAATACTAAATTGGTGATCCCTTGATGCCTCAGAACATGTCCTACCAACCGATCCCTTCTTGTAGTCAAGTTGTGCCACAAACTCCTCTTCTCCCCAATTCTGTTCAATACCTCCTCATTAGTTATGTGATCCACCTATTTAATCTTGAACATTCTTCTGTAGCACCACATTTTGAAAACTTCTATTCTCTTCTTGTCTAAACTACTTATCATCCACATTTCACTTCCATACATTTCTACACTCCATACAAATACTTCCAGAAACGACTTCGTGACATTTAAATGTATACTCAATGTTAACAAATTTATCTCCTTCAGAAATGCTTTTTTTGCCATTGCCAGTCTACATTTTATATCCTCTCTACTTTGACCATTGTGAGTTATTTTGCTCCCCAAATAGCAAAACTCATTTACTACTTTAAGCGTCTCATTTCTTAATATAATTCCCTTAGCATCACCCAATTTAATTCGACTACATTCCATTATCCTCGTTTTGCTTTTGTTGATGTTCATCTTATATCATCCTTTCAAGACACTGTCCATTCCATTCAGCTGCTCTTCAAGGTCCTTTGCTGTCTCTGACAGAATTACAATGTCATCAGCAAACATCAAAGTTTTTATTTATCCTCCATGGATTTTAATTCATACTCCAAATTTTGCTCTTGCTTCCTTTACTGCTTGCTCAATATACAGATTGAATAACATTGGGGATAGGCTACAACCCTGTCACAGTCCCTTCCCAACCACTGCTTCCCTTTCATGCCCCTTGAGTCTTATAATTTCAATCTGGTTTCTGTACAAATTGTAAATAGTCTTTCTCTCCCTGTATTTTACTCCTGCCACCTTCAGAATTTGAAAGAGAATATTCCAATCAACTTTGTCAAACACAGGCTTGCCTTTCCTTAATCTATTCTCTAAGATAAGTCATAGGGTCAGTATAGCCTCACGTGTTACAACATTTCTACTGTCAATACGGAATTTTAATTGAACGCTACTCTTTCCGTTTACTAAACTACCCCATACACTGTGCATTTTTTCATACTTCCATCCTTTTATTCTCAGGTGATGCTTCATTCCACTATTATGAGCCATATTTGATTGTTTTCTGTATATTCATTGCTGATTTTATGTTAATCTCATTTTATGAGACATTGCATTTCATTAATAGTTGCTTGTAAGTGGAAGATGCATAGTGTTTCAATAGCTTTTCAATAAATTATTAAGAACAGTAAAAATGTATTGAAGTACTCATATATGCAGAAATGTTAAGACTAATCAAGAAGTTAGTATTGATTAGAATGAAAGCAGTTGCTGACGTGTGTGAATATTACCAGACTATCGGTTTAGTAAGTCATGGTTGTAAAACACTAAAACAAATTCTTTACAGAAGAATGGAAGAACTGGTATAAGCTGACCTGGTGGAAAGTTTGTATAGATTCTGGAGAAACGCAGCAAAATATGAGGCAATAGTGATCCTACAACTTATCTTAGAAGATAAATTAAGAAAGGCAACCCTACATTTACAGTATTTGTAGACTTAAGAAAGCTTTTGACAGCCTTGCCTGGAATGCTCTCTTTTAAATCCTGAAGGTAGTAGGGGTAAAATACAGGGAGCTAGAGCCTATTTACACCATATGGAAGTTATAACAGTTGAGGGAACAGAGGAAAGCAGTCGTTGAGTTAGTGAGGCAGGGTTGTAGGCCTATTACTAATGTTATTCAATCTGTACATTGAGCAAGAAGAAAGGAAACCTAAGACATATTAGGAGTAGGCATTAAAGTTCAAGGAGAAGAAATAAAACTTCTGAGGTTTGTCAATGACAGTGTAATTCCCTCAGAGGCAGCAAAGGCCTTGAAAGCACAGTTGAAAATTATGGATAGTGTCTTGAGAGGAGGATATAAGAGAAACATCAACTAAAGCAAAACAAGGGTAATTGGATATAGTTTAATTAAACCAAGTTATGCTATGGGAATTAAATTAGGAAATGACACACTTGAAACAGTAGACGAGTTTTGTTATTTGGGCAGCAAAATAACTTAGGATGACTGAAGTAGAGAGGACATAAAATTTAGACTGGCAATGGCAAGTAAAGTGTTTCTGAAGAAGAGAAATTATGTTAAAATTGAGTATCAATTTAAGCTTTAGGAAGTCATTTCTGAAGCTATTTTTATCAGTGTATATAGCCATGTTCTGAAGATAGAGTTCACACATGAAGAGACTAGAAGCCTCTGAAATGGGGTGCTATGGAAGAATGTTGAAAATTTAATGCCTAGATTGTATAACTAATGAGGAGGTACAAAATACAGTTGGAGGGGGGGGGGGGGGTGCAACCTGACTAGAAGAAGGAATTGGTTGATAGGAGACATTCTGAGATACCAGGTGATCACCAATTCAGTACTGGAGGGAAGTGGGGGTGGGAGGGAAGGGGGCTGTAAAAATCATAGAAGGAGACCAAGACAAGAACAGAGTAAGCAGATTCAGTAGGATGTACGTTGCAGTAGTTACTCAGAGATGGAGAGTCTTGCACAGGCTAGAGTAGCATGGAGAGCTGCATCAAACCAGTCTCTGGACTGATGGCCACAACAACAGCAATAACAAATAATAATTAACGAAATATATGTTCACATTTTGTGCATGTCCAGGTGTGCAATGGGGACATGTGGTGATAAACACTGGAACCAATCCTTATATCATTCAGTGTAATAGCATTGGTGCTGTTTTTACACACTCGTGATCTACAGCCTTAACTAAGAGAGGTAGTGCAAAGCTGATCTTCACTAATTTTCTCTTTTACTTCCAGGTGAGAACATAGGAAGGCAGGTTGTGGTGTTGACACTGCATTATCTGTAGCTAACATTATCCCAGACTGAAGTTATCGCTGAATTGTTACTCGATACCTTATTAAAAAGATTTATGAATATAGGGTAGTAGGGGGGTGTTTAGATCTGGTAAGGTGGCGGAAGGCAGACCTGTACTTGGACAATTTGATAGGAAGTGTAACATTAAGATGGGTGCATGTCTATCACCAGTCATGGCGGTTCTTTTGGTGTGCAAGGTTTGATCGTGTCTTTGTAGTTGCCAATAGTGTCATAGTGTGTCCAGGCATGTTAGAGACGCTGGGATTCATGGAGGAGAATGACGGTCTGTGGGGGTAAAGTGGGACTTCCGGCATATGAAGTCAGCCTCATTCTGCCAACGGCCTTGTCAAAGAGGGTGGAGGAGCAGATAGAGGTTCAGGGCACTCTCTTGTCCTAGGGGTGGGAAATTGCCCCTAAGGGCGGAAGAATCAGCAATGATCAACGACATGAGGATGCAGAAGGCAATTGAAACCACTGCATTAAAGACACGTAATGTGTATCCACAGGACATGTGGCCTGTAATTGAAGAAGTGTCATAATGATCTCTGCATTGGCAAAAGATTCCGGAATAGCCCCACATTCGGATCTCCAGGAGGGGACTGCCAAGGGGGAGGTTACCATGGGAAAAAGATTGAATAATCAATGAAAGGATAACGATCTACAAGACGGGGCATGGAATGTCAGAAGCTTGAACGTGGTAGGGAAACTAGAAAATCTGAAAAGGGAAATGCAAAGGCTCAATCTAGATATAGTGGGGGTCAGTGAAGTAAAGTGGAAGGAAGACAAGGATTTCTGGTCAGATGAGTATTGGGTAATATCAACAGCAGCAGAAAATGGTATAACAGGTGTAGGATTCGTTATGAATAGGAAGGTAGGGCAGAGGGTGTGTTACTATGAACAGTTCACTGACCGGGTTGTTCTAATCAGAATCGACAGCAGACCAAAACCAACAACGATAGTTCAGGTATACATGCTGACATCGCATGCTGAAGATGAACAGATAGAGAAAGTGTATGAGGATATTGAAAGGGTAATGCAATATGTAAAGGGGGACGAAAATCTAATAGTCATGGGCGACTGGAATGCAGTTGTAGGGGAAGGAGTAGAAGAAAAGGTTACAGGAGAATATGGGCTTGGGATAAGGAATGAAAGAGGAAGAATCAATACGCAAAGAAGTGGGATACGGAAGTACTAAGGAATGACGAGATACGTTTGAAGTTCTCTAACGCTACAGATACAGCAATAAGGAATAGCGCAGTAGGCAGTACAGTTGAAGAGGAATGGACATCTCTAAAAAGGGCCATCACAGAAGTTGGGAAGGAAAGCATAGGTACAAAGAAGGTAGCTGCGAAGAAACCATGGGTAACAGAAGAAATACTTCAGTTGATTGATGAAAGGAGGAAGTACAAACATGTTCCGGGAAAATCAGGAATACAGAAATACAAGTCGCTGAGGAATGAAATAAATAGGAAGTGCAGGGAAGCTAAGACGAAATGGCTGCAGGAAAAATGTGAAGACATCGAAAAAGATATGATTGTCGGAAGGACAGACTCAGCATACAGGAAGGTCAAAACAACCTTTGGTGACATTAAAAGCAATGGTGGGAACATTAAGCATGCAACAGGAATTCCACTGTCAAATGCAGAGGAGAGAGCAGATAGGTGGAAAGAATACATTCAAAGCCTCTATGAGGGTGAAGATTTGTCTGATGTGATAGAAGAAGAAACAGGAGTTGATTTAGAAGAGATAGAGGATCCAGTATTAGAATCGGAATTTAAAAGAGCTTTGGAGGACTTATGGTCAAATAAGGCAGAAGGGATAGATAACATTCCATCAGAATTTCTAAAATCATTGGGGGAAGTGGCAACAAAACGACTATTCACATTGGTGTGTAGAATATATGAGTCTGGCGATATACAATCTGACTTTCGGAAAAGCATCATCCACACATTCCGAAGACGGCAAGAGCTGACAAGTGCGAGAATTATCGCACAATCAGCTTAACAGCTCATGCATCGAAGTTGATTACAAGAATAATATACAGAAGAATGGAAAAGAAAATTGAGAATGCGCTAGGTGACGATCAGTTTGGCTTTAGGAAAAGTAAAGGGACGTGAGAGGCAATTCTGATGTTATGGCTAACAATGGAAGCAAGGCTAAAGAAAAATCAAGACACTTTCGTAGGATTTGTCAACCTGGAAAAAGCGTTCGACAATATAAGATGGTGCAAGCTGTTCGAGATTCTGAAAAAAGTAGGGGTAAGCTATAGGGAGAGACGGGTCATATACAATATGTACAACAACCGAGAGGGAATAGTAAGAGTGGACGATCAAGAACGAAGTGCTTGTATTAAGAAGGGTGTAAGACAAGGCTGTAGCCTTTCGCCCCTATTCTTCAATCTGTACATCGAGGAAGCAATGATGGAAATAAAAGAAAGGTTCAGGAGTGGAATTAAAATACAAGGTGAAAGGATATAAATGATATGATTCGCTGATGACATTGCTATCCTGAGTGAAAGTGAAGAAGAATTAAATGATGTGCTGAACGGAATGAACAGTCTAATGAGTACACAGTATGGTTTGAGAGTAAATCGGAGAAAGACGAAGGTAATGAGAAGTAGTAGAAATGAGAACAGTGAGAAACTTAACATCAGGATTGATGGTCACGAAGTCAATGAAGTTGAGGAATTCTGCTACCTAGGCAGTAAAATAACCAATGACGGACAGAGCAAGGAGGACATCAAAAGCAAACTCGCTATGGCAAAAAAGGCATTTCTGGCCAAGAGAAGTCTACTAATATCAAACACCAGCCTTAATTTGAGGAAGAAATTTCTGAGGATGTACGTCTGGAGTACAGCATTGTATGGTAGTGAAACATGGATTGTGGGAAAACCGGAACAGAAGGAATCGAAGCCTTTGAGATGTGGTGCTACAGATGAATGTTGAAAATTAGGTGGACTGATAAGGTAAGGAATGAGGAGGTTCTACGCAGAATCGGAGATGAAAGGAATATGTGGAAAACACTGATAACGAGAAGGGACAGTATGATAGGACATCTGCTAAGACATGAGGGAACGACTTCCATGGTACTAGAGGGAGCTGTACAGGCCAAAAACTGTAGAGGAAGACAGAGAATGGAATACGTCAAGCAAATAATTGAGGACGTAGGTTGCAAGTGCTACTCTGAGATGAAGAGGTTAGCACAGGAAAGGAATTTGTGGTGGGCCGCATCAAACCAGTCAATAGACTGATGACCAAAAAAAAAGGTGAGGGAGTGGCTATCGACCTGGGTAGAGAGGGTACCCCAGTAGGAATCCCAGTCGACACGGGATTATTCATGGATGTCTTTCAGAGGAGGGGTGATGTGAGGATTGGTATGGGGGCGACTCCACCATGCACGATCGGGAGGGGATTATCGGAGTGGTAGAGGAGGTAGGGAGAAGTGTGGACATTACGCTGGGGCTGTAGAAAGGTTTTGTTTAAGAGGAAGGCATCCACACCATGGGTCGTAAGGGTGTGCATGAAGAGGTTCTTGTTGGTGGGTAGGGAGCGGATGTTGTTAAACAAAATACAGTGCTGTCGCATCATGACAGGAGTTTAGACAAGGGTGCCGAGACGGGTGAAGGTGAAGTGGGCTTGGTTGTGGGAATAGGTGGCATAAGCGTTAAGGCGGAAGGCGGATTAGGTGGCAAGGGATATCTGCTGGTGGGTGAGGGGGCACTGTAACGGGTGGACATTCTGGAGGACGATGGTGACAAACCAGATGATGTCCTCAGAAGTGGGGAGGGGGGGGGGGGGGGGTACGGACGGAGTTGCCAGGAGGAGTGGGGCATCCAGAGGGCGGGTGGGGACGGTTAGTTCAGGAGTTGTGGGGAGGGGGGGGGCCTTGCATTTCTGGGAGTAGGTGGGATGCGGGAGGTTGCAGGTATTGCAGGACACAGCCTGAGGAAGTGCACCTGTTTGCAGTGCAGGCAGATGGGGGCCTCGCAGCACTCTGATGTTGGGTGTGCGTTGTAGCACCGGCACCTCTGGCAGCAGATGGATTGAGGAGGGGAATGGGAGGGGTTGACCTTGTACCAGCGATGGAACAGAAGGGCACCCTCCTTCAGGAGTAGGAGAAGAGAGGGTGAGAAGCTTGGGGGATGAATGAGTGGGGGGCGGCGATTGGGCACACCACATAATTCTGGTGGTGACGGCAGAGGGAGAGCTATATACAATGGCGGCGGTGGTGGTGGTTGTCATGATTACAACAAGAAAAGAACGTAAAGAACAGGACAGGACTGGACACCCACATAAGGTGGGTGGGGCCGGCAGAATTGAAATTCCGGTGCTCCGCACGGACGTCTAGGTAGGGATGCGCCTGAAGCTCCAACAGTACCTCCTCTTCCGTGATCGTCAGACTAAGCTAAGTGATCATGCCGGTAAGGGTTGGCGGGCAACGTGGGGCTTGAGGTTGGCGGGAGGCGGAAGGGGAAGGAGCAGGGGAGAGAGAGGCACTGGGGGGAAAGAGGGTGATGGGGATTCGGGAGAGGATGTCTGAGTGAAGGGTGGAGCAAGGGGAGGTGATGAGAACAGAGTCCCGATGGGGAGTGAGGAGGCAGATGGGAATTCCGGGGTAGTGTTGGCAGAGGAGCTTCATGAGGTTCTGGGCCTCGAGGAGTGAGGGGTCAGGACAGGATAGGAGGTATTTGTAAGAGGAAGGGAGGAGGAGGAGGAGGAGGATGAGGAGGAGGAGGAGGAAGAAGTGGAGGAGGAGGTAGCAGTGGTGGCAGAAGGGACAGGGGGGGGGGGGGTAGGAGGAGGAGATTGGGACGTTTTGGGAGTGGAGGAGGCAGGGGTGCCACTGGGGCACTTAACAGCGACTGAAGGGTGAGAGGAGGTGTGTGGGAAAGGAGCCACTGGGAGATGGTGGGGGGTGGCAGGTCCCAGCATGGATGCTGGTGCTGGCTCCGAATACGGGGATGGTGATGGGCCTCCACCATCGCAGGGGTTCCAGAGACAGAAGGAACAGGGTGAGGGAATGGAAGGAAGGGATCAGAGGAGGAGGCGAGGGAGGAAGGACCAGGGGACAGGGTTACGAAGAGTGAAGGAGAAGGAGAAGGAGAAGGGAGGGTGAGAAGCTTGGGGGATGGAATGAGGGGGGGGGGGGGGGAGGTGATTACACCCCGTAATTGTGGTAGTGGTGGCAGAGGGAGAGCTATATACAATAGTGGTGGTGGTGGTAGTGGTGGTGGTGCTTGTCATGATTACAACGAGAAAAGAAGGAAAAGAACAGGACAGGACTGGGCAAAACTAAAGAAGAAAACAAGGAGCTCACAAAGACAGACAAAAAGAAGACTGAGGCCGAAGTCCCACTCCACTGCCGCTGGCAGGAGGTGACTGCAGAGGCTGCCGGGCTGGCAGGCTGGCAGGCTGGCAGGTCCTGGAACACCTAACACTTCGATAACTGGCTATGCCGTGACCGCACGGCGGTAGTCTTTCGAAGTATGGGGCATGATGACACGAATAAAATACATACAAAGCAGACAGGTAAAAAAATAGACAGACAATTAAAAACACATGGTGACAGACTGGTTTCTGCTCGCAAAAGACATAAAATTCACACCCAGCAACAGCATGGTTTCTGTTCACAACACTAGAAAGACGAACAGTGCTGAACATTCACTGGAATGCTGCACTAAAAAGTTGGCAAATCTGACATACCACAGGTGGGAGCAGGTGGGGGAAACTGGACAGATGATGCGAAAATAAAAAAGGGGGGGAAGGAGAGGAAAAGCGAATGGGGGAGAAGGGAAAGGAGCCAATGGAGGATGAGGAACTGTAAGAGGGGAGGGGAGTGCTGGGCAGATGCGACAGGGAGTGGGGAAGGCAGAGGAGGGGAATACAAAAGGACTCAGGGGAGAAGGGAGGTATGGAGAGATTTGGTGGGGAGAAAGAGGGCATCATCCAGGAGGGGGAGTTGATGAAAGCCACCTTGCGAAAGGAGATAAAGGGTGTAGAGACGGAGGGTAGGGGGGTCACAACAGTGAAGGTGTGGCAGGGGGAGGGGACAGGAGAGGAGAGGTGTAGAGTATGCGGATATGTTCGAGGAATAGGAGCAGATGGGGGAAAGGAATGAGGTCATAGAGGATCCACATGGGGGACGGGAGGCGTATACGGAAGACGAGGCGGAGTGCATGATGCTCAAGGATCTGGAGGGCCTAATAGAATTTGGGGGGGGGGGGGGCAGATATCCAGGCAGGACTGGCACAACAGAGGATGGGATGGATTAAGGATTTAAAGGTGTGGAGGATGGTAGAAGGGTGCAACCCCCATGTCCAGCCCGAGAGGAGTTTGAGGATTAGGAGGTGGTTGTGGGCTTTGGATTGGATGGAGCGGAGATGAGGGATCCAGGGGAGGTGATGGTCAATGGTAAGGCCAAGGTAGGTGAGGGTGGGGGAGAGCTGACATGACGGGCACAGACGGTAAGGGAGAAATCCAGGAGCTGGAAGGAGCGAGTGGTACGACCTACGATGATTGCCTGGGTCTTGGAAGGATTGATTTTCAGGTGTAACTGGGTTTTCTCTTTTGATGCTAGTCAATCGTCAGGATGAGCATTACTGCAAAGGGCATTTGATTCTAAAGCATTATGACAGGGTGAAAAAACACTAAATAAATTACTTTTTCTCTCTTAACAACATGGGGGCAGGGTGATTTCTTCCTTGGCTCGGGTATGAGGTAGAATGAAACAGCATTTTTACATACCTTTTATTGAAAGTTTTGTACCACTCAACATTCCTCCACTCGGAGAAATTCACCCTCGAATTTACCACTCCACATTCCTCCACTCTTCACGCGGTAAAAGCACTAACATAAGCTATGAAAACTCACGACTTAGATGATTACACACGCTTCACATTAAGTATGTTGAAAATACTTTATCACTTTACTAAAGCACTGTACACTCATGAATCACATAGTTGACACATAAATTGTTATAATAAGTGTAACAAATCTTGATGACAATGAATAAACAAAAATAGATTTTTCACTTAGAAAATTACATAGCAACACCTGTTTAATCTACCCTATATTAATGCAAGAATATCTATTCTACAGTATTGTTTATTTTAACATGAGTCTGTTTAATAAAGACTGAAGTACAATAAACAAAATTAATACACTAATGCTCAAAAGTAACCACTGAAGTAAACCAGTTAGGGGTGTGGTATCCAGTTAACAGGGATTTGATGAAGTGGTATATTATTATTTGGCTTACTTTTTCGTCTTAAATAAAACAAAACGGTACAAAGCAGAAACACCAACATAAAGGTTCCAGATATACCCGTTCTTAGCATTATAATTTTAGTTTTGTGTTCACTTTTTAACTTTAAGGCATGTTGCATCATAACATTCACATCAATTTTGCCTTGCTGTGAGTTTATGAACATATCTAATGATTTCAGAAGGGAACTGTCATGGGAGTAATTGAGGTAGGATAGGTTTTGTGTAGGAAATGCTAGTAAAAACAAAAACAAAGGAAAGAAGGAATATATTGTTAACTACAAGAAATACATGTTTCTACGTTCAACCTTTTTTTCTTAAAAAATAAACCATTATCATTTATTAATTATTTACATTTGTATACTATCCACAGTCTACCATGATTCAACTAGGACATTTGCACCCTTGGTCGAATATGGTATGGTGCCATGTCTGTATGTTGTGCTGGCGTGGCCACTCTTTTTCCTTTTTGGGCACTTCCTCCACTCTTCGGAAAAGCAGACACTATTGTTGAAGGAATTACATCTGGAGTGCCTTTAAAAGGCTTTAAACGACTTGCATGGACAATAGTAGTTCGGGTGGGCAGTTTCAGTTTAACGTTGGCTGGTGATGTGATCTCAATATTTTGATAAGGACCTCTGTAGTTTGTTACAAATTTCTTCGCTTTTCCTTTCGCAATGTATGGGGTTGACAGCATTACCCACTGACTGATGTGGATATTTAGCTTGGGCATTACCTAATCTTTCCTGTCGTTCCAAAGCCTTTGTATTAGCTTTTTGAACCTTTTTCCATACATCCTTCATCATTCGACAGAAATCTTTTACTGTTTCTCCGACTTTTCCGTTTTTCTGCCTGATTATATCAAAAGATGACGGCATTTTTATCCCATAGACCACTTCATAAGGTGACAGGCCAGTTGCTTCATGCATTTTGGCATTGTATACCGATACGATTATTGGTAAATATGTATCCCAATTAGAATGTTGTTCTTTAATATAATAACTAAGCATCTTGCCAATTGTCCGATGAACTCTTTCTGTGCGTCCGTTGCACTGAGGGTGTAATGGAGTTGTGCATAATTTACGTATTTTTAGTAAGTGGCATAACTGTTTCATTTATTCAGACATAAAATTACATCCCTGATCTCTGATAATACCTTCAGGTACGCCAAATTTAAGTATCCAGTTGTTAACTAAAACTTGGGCAACTGTATTTGCTTGCTGATCTGGGAGACTCACCATAGCTAGATAGCGTGAAAAGTGACCTATAATCATAAGAACATACTTATTACCATCAGGAGTTTCACCAAACAGAGTGTAGATATCTACTCCGCAGATTTGAAATGGGCATGAAGCCTCGGGGAGCCTCTGTAAGGTTATTTTTAAACGAGAAAGTTCAGCTCGTTGTGCGGACACAATGCAATTACGAACGTACTGCGCAACATCCTGCTTTCTGATTTGCCACCAAAGTTGCCCAGCTATGCGTCTTTCAGTTGTCCGCTGTCCACCGTGTCCTGCAAGGATATGATCGTGGGCCATTATTTCTTGTCTAAGGTGTTGGGGAACAACAATTCGCAGTCCAAGTTTTGTTTTACGGCATAATACACCATTTTCAAAGCAAAATTGTTTTTTAGTTGCGTATTTTTTGCATTCTGTATCCGTGGTCTGTAATAACCTTGAATTTTCTACCATACAAGTAGCATTTAAAGTATTTGATGTCATAAATAACACTTAACAATTCTTTCTCTGTTGTGGAATAATTTCTTTCTGCCATTGTTAGTTGTCTCGAAGCGTAGGCTATGGGGTGTTCCGCACCATTAATATTCTGACACAAAACAACTCCTACTGAATGACCACTTGTGTCACAGGATAAAATAAATTCTTTATTATAACCTGGGTAGGCTCCATTTGAAATCCAAACTGGAGTGCGACAGGGTGATGGACTTTCACCATTACTCTTTAATATAATTCTTGAAAAAATTATCAGGACATGGGAAAAAGAAGTCAAAGGAATCCAAATTGGCATTAGAAAAGATAATAGATTCAATTTGAAGTGTTTAGCTTTTGCGGATGACCTTGCAATCCTCACAAATAATAGAAAAGAAGCCACTAACGCCATAGAGAAGTTACACGAAATTGCACAAAGAACTGGCCTGCAAATCTCATATGAGAAAACCCAGTACATAGAGAGAGTGCCACAAGACAAATTGCCTATTGTGACAATCCATGGGAAAATCGTACAAGTACCACATTTTAAATACCTGGGAGAAATCACCCAGCCATCAAGGATCAACCTAAAGGCCAATGAGGAAAGAATAAAAAAACTACAGAAATCATATAAACTCACATGGAACTATTATAACAAAAAGTCCATATCCATTAACGCAAAATTGAGGCACTACAACACTGTCGTACTTCCAGAGGCACTGTATGCTTCTGAAACTACACAAATAGGTGGGCAAACTAAAATCAAAGAAATAGAGAAACAAGAAAGAAAAAATTCTCAGGAAAATTTTTGGCCCGATACAAGAGCAAGGAATCTGGATGAAGAGACCAACATCATAATTATACAAATACACAGACAAGATTACGGATACAATAAGGAAAAGAAGAATGCAGTTCTACGGACATATCCACAGGATGAATGAAAACAGAATTTCAAAGCGAATTCTTAAAGTCATCAACTCAGGCAGGGGAAAAACAAAATGGATAAAAGAAGTTGAAGAGGACCTCAGACAAGCACACATAACAGTAAACGATGCAGAAAATAGAACTGAATTCAGGAACATCATCAAAAAACATAAATTTGACCAGGATGCAAATGGACAGTGGAGCGAAAGAAACAACACAGTGAACACATGAAGAAAATTTGGGCTCAGAAAAAACAAACAATCATCGTAAAGGAATTCAAGTTCAAACGCTCTCTTAAATGGAAATATTCGAAAATAATAATAATAATAATCTGGGTAGGCTAATACTGGACTATGTGTCAACTTATCTTGAAGGGTTTGAAATGCTGATTCACAGTCTTCAGACCAATGAAATTTTGCACCCTTTTTCAATAATTGATTAAGGGTCGGGCAATTTCAGCAAAATTTTGAACGTATTTTCGGTAATATGATGCGAGACCAATGAAACTTTGTACTTCCTTAACACACTGTGGTGTTGAGAAGTCCTTAACTGCTGAATTAATCGAGGATCTGTTTTAATTCCTTTTTCACTAATGACATGACCTAGGTATCTAACCTCTGTCAACGCAAAACTACATTTTTACATATTTAATGTTAATTTAGCTTTTCTAAGTCTCTGAAAAATTTACGCAGACGCACAGCATGTTCATTAATGTCTTTGGAGAATACAATAATATCGTCTAGATATACACAACATCGCTGAGTTTTGAAAAGTTGCTGGTGCGTTTTTCAAACAAAAGGCATTCTTTTAAATTGCCAGTGGCCTCCAGCGGTAGAAAATGCTGTTTTATGCCTATCTTCAAGTGCAACTTCCAATTGATGATATCCGCTACGTAAATCAATTGTTGAAAACTATTTACTGTTACCCAAACTGTCAATGATATCTGTAATGTTTGGAAGAGGATAAACATCTGAGATTGTTTGTTTGTTAAGGTGTCTATAGTCACAACAAAATCTATAACGTTTTGTACCATCGGGAGACTTCTTTGGAATAATTACAATATTTGAATTATAAGGCGAATCAGAATATTCTATAATTCCATCTTTTAGATGCTGTTTTAAAAATTCATCCAGTACTGGCTGTAAGTGATACGGAATTCTATATGGCTTCCTATAAACTGGGGGCTATTTCCTGTTGGAATCCTATGCTGTGTGATAACTGTTGCTGGCAGTGGACCTTCTGGATTAAATAAATCTTGGAACTCAACTAAAACTGCGTCTATCGTGTCCCTAACATTTCCTTTCAAATGCTCAATCCTCTGGTCGCAGAACAATATATTTATTGATGGAAGACAAAGCATAGTCTACTGGAACATAGTGCAGGAGCTGACGACATGCTGTTGATGAATACATAAATGTAACTGGAAACGTCAGCCACGTGAAGATGGGCACAGATTCCCAAGGCCACTTATGGCATTGAAATAAGGCACTTCGAAATTATTTGTACAGTACCTGTGTCTTCACAATACTATGCCCTTCAGAACGGCATGCAAATCTGAAGGAACAGGCACTGTCATTGACAATTATAGCAGTAGTGAACATTAGGGGTTTAAGTCCCAGACAGGAACAAATTTTCACGTGTCACAAACATCTGACATCAATGTATAGCCGCAGTATGCAAAGCTATTTTGTAATGTTTACCACTGCTGCAATGGCCAGTGAGATTTCTGCTCTGTCAGATGTGTATGGATGTTTGAAGGAATATACTGTAAAGATACGGTCACTGTATAAACACAATATAGGAACAATCAATGATGTATCTATTCCTCTACCACAAAAAAATCACGATATAACACACACAAAATAATACTTTGCATGAAATGGCGAAATGAGACGGAAATCAATAGATGAAAATCCTGAGCGGGTTTGATGGCTCTACCCTGGCCATAATGCTCCAAACATTCTCAGTTGTGGAGAGAACAAGTGGCTATGGTGTCCAAGATAGGGTTTGACAACCACAAAGACAAGCACTTGAAACACTCACAGTGTACAGGCATATAATGTTGCTGAAATGTAAGCCCAGGGTGGCTTGTTATGAAGGGAAACAAAATGGTGCATAGAATCTCCTCGACTTATCTCTGTACTGTATGGGTGCCACAGATGGCAACCAGTGGGGCTCTGCTATGAAAAGACATGGCACTCCAGACCATATGGTTGTCAGGCCACATGGTGGGCAACATTCAGGTTGGTATACCAGTGCTGACGAGGGCGTCTTGAAACACATATTCGACCTGGAATTTCGTTGGCTGGAGTAGAATTGTCTTCAGTGACGAATCCCACTTGTAACTGAGCCTGGATGAGGATCAAAGTAGTGTCGGGAGACGCTACACACAGCCATGGGATGCCAATATGACTGTCGCCCACCACACTGACCGTCAATGTGGAGCCGTGATCCAGGGTGCCCTTTCATTTTGTAGTAGGACCCCTTTAGTTGTCATCCACAGTACTGTTAGAGCACAGTCTTATGTCGGTGATATTCTATGCACCCATTTGTAGCACTCTACGGAAAGGCATCCTTGGCTTACATTTCAGCAAGATAATGCACATCTGCACATAGCGATAGTTTCTACTGCTTGTCTTCATGCTTAAAAACCCTTCCTTGGCCAGTGAGGTCGCAGGTTCGCTCCCATCTGAAAACGTATGTAACATTATTGGTGAGGTCATCTGACCAGCTCAGGATTTTGATGAGCTAAAGCGCCAACTGGACAGTATATGGCTCGACATCTCTCAAGAGGACATCCAACAAATCTATCAATCAATGCCAAGCCAAATAACTGCTAATATAAGGACCAGTAGTAGACCAACACTTTACTGACTTGCTCAATTTGTGGAGCTCTTTCTCTTGAATAAGTCGACCAATTTTTCTGCAGTTGTGACCATTTGGAAGGCTGTACATAATGTCTACGAATTTCAGTCGCAAGTGGACAATTTCTTCGAGGTCAGTATAAGGGCTGTGAATATGTGACACGTGTAAGTTTCGATTGATACTGGAAGTGTGCACCGGTAGTTGTAGTTCTTAAGGCGAGCACTTGTGGTAAGCGACAAATCTGTGTTCGAATCCTGGTCTGGCACAAATTTTCTTCTGGTCCAAATGGCTGATGTCAATATAGTGTCTCAGTACGTGAAGTTATTTTGTAACATTTCGGAAGTATTCGTAGCTAGCTGCATTATTCAGCAACAAGAAATGCTTTTATTTTATTTTTATTTTATTTTATTTTTTTGCCATAATACTGCTCATTCCATTCAACTGTTCTTCATAGACTTTTGCTGTCTCTGAGAGAAGTACAATATCATTAGAAAACCTCAAAGCCTTTGTTGTTTGTCCCAGAACTTTAATTTCGCTCACAAATTACTCCTTGATTTCCTTTTCTCCTTACTCAGTGTACAGACTGAATAACACCAGTCGTACACGACAACCCACTTTTCCCCCTTAGCCACCGCTTTCCTCTCACATTCTATGACTTTTGCAACTGCAGTCTGGTTTCTGTACATGTCTGGAATAATCGTTCACTCCATTTTCTAAAAATCTGTGATACCTTCAAACTTCAAAGTTTGGTATATAAGTAAAAATTGTTACAATCTCTTTCTAAATCGGCCAATGTTACGAGAAGAAGAGTATAATATATTATTTCTCAAGACAACAAATATTTTGTGAACATGTACTAGTTGTAAACAGCCGAATGTTTTATCACTAGAAATAGTTTTATTTGGCACTGCATACCAATTTAGTGCTATGACTTACTATTTTTTTTAAATTTTAATGCAAAAGATAATTTTAGCTATTGTAGGCAAAAGGGCATCATGGATGCCCAGGTTCATACCTCTATTTTACGAAGCTAACTCATTAATCACGAATTAGAGACGGTTTTTCTATACAATCTTATCACAAATGCCTTTTCATTTGTGTTAAAGTGCTTATTAACTGGATAATTTGTACACAGCATTGTCATAAACAATAACCATGACCACTAAGGTAGTTCAATATCACTGGCCATCGTGCAAGTTGACGTTTCAAAACGAATATACTGTCCGAATTGCTAAATATATTTGTCATTGTTGCCTTGAATTGTAATTTACGTATTGCTCCTACGGCCTAATGTGCTTATTGTAGCTGAAAATGTTTGTCGACTTAAAGTTTTAGGCACAACTAAAACAGGAGTTACGAGGAAATCTAGAAGGTTTCAGACCATGGAGAATTTGTGAAGAGTAGATCATTAGTTCAAAGTTGATTATGGTGTGCTGTAGGAGACAGAACAAATCTATGGCAATAACGTTTGTAAACTTTAAGAAGCCATCCAATGTCTCCATGGAACTCCAGTTTTAAACAATCTAAGAAATCTAAGACTTTATCCAAAATTAATTAAAGTAATAGAACTTACTCTAAACAACGCTAAATTGAAAATAAGGCTTAGAGAAAAAAATTCTGAAACATTCCTCATAAAAACAGGCCTATTACCATTACTGTTCGACTGAGCACTGGAAAATGTAATGAGAGAATGGTACAAGGATAACGCAAAGAACATAAGAACTGGAAGTGTGAAAACTGATAAAAGCTTAAACTGCTTGGGATTTGTTGCTGATATTATGCTCCTAGTCAAGAATGTTCAAGAAACTACTAAAGTAGTTAAATCATTAAAATATAGCACAGAAACTGAGCCTCAGAATATCATTTGCAAAAACAAATTATGCCAGCGTGTCCACAAAAATACAGCGGAAGAACAGGAAATCAAAACCGATAAATCAATCTAAATATTTAGGCGTCTTCACTCCAGCTACAGGCTCGATGCAGCTCACCATACATGGTGACTAGCAACTTAGCAAGCCCCACCACTTCACGCTTTATATCTTCAGTCTAATTGCCGGTTCGCACCTAACGGCACAAACCCTCCAAAAATTGACTAGAATTTCCTAAATATCATCGACTACGACACCACGAAACCATTGTCTTTCTCTTTTTTAACCAACATGTCACCACAAATATTGCTGAGCATGAAAAATTGTCTTTGTAAATAAAAAAGAGACACGGATGAGTTTACCATCTTTGTTAAGAAACTAAACATATTCAATTGCAGTAGATAAGGAGGTTTTTGTTATTTCCAAACATTTCCTGGTGAGCTTCTTATTTCGACATCGAATAATCGGCCGTAGGTTGAAAGCCCTGTTGCTTGGCGTTACCGACAGATGTCAGCGCGGCGGGCTGCCGGGGAAAACATGGCGAGCCTTTCACCTCCATCTCCTGTCGCCGTTTGCTCTGCAGTACCTGTATAGCGGAGCAAACACAGACTAATTGCAGTGAACACTAGCATTATGCTATGGAGGGATGAATGCAAATGCTCTGCTGGTAAACCTAATATATTTTCTTGACGTTCTGTTAAAATTTACTAAGTGAACATATGGCCTTCTTGAATACAGTGCAATAATGCGCATAAATCAATACGTAACTCAGTTTATTGTAATATGGGCAAAAATCAAGTAAATTATGGCTAATTCCCATTGTCTTTCGCATTATGCTGTACTCGTGGTTCATTCTTTGACATATGGCAAATTGTATATGTTAGAATAGAAGTTCTTTATGATGTCTTCTTTTGGGAGGAATGATGGAAATCGCCTTAGATGGTGCATATTCCTCTCATTTATGGTTACATGAGCCCAATTAAGCCTGATTTACAGGGATTGGTGGAACTGCATTTTGATCAGAAAGTTGGAATGTGTGCTCTTCTGCCACATCAATGAATGGCTTTACTTTAACAACACCACGAGTGTCTTGTGAACAACAGAACTGCACAAATTGTGTTACATAAAAGAGCTGTTAGTTTCTGTGTGAAGCCCTTCCTTTCCTTTGAACAGAAATATTAGTATTTCTATGGAATTTTGGCCACCAGTCCTTAAAATTTGGGACCTCTTCTGTTTTTGATATTTTCACTACAAAATTCCTCTTTGTGCAGGATTCAGTTATTAATTCTGCATATTCTTTCAGAACATATATCCTATCCATCTTGCTAATTTTCCTTTTTGTCTGTTGATATGCCTATCATGTGCAAGGTAGGACTACCCTCCAGTTGGAAAGTAATGGGTGATGAACTGAAACCTTCCCTGTGCCACAAGCATTAAACAAACCTCAGCATTGAATGGTTTTAATTTTGGCCTCCACAACAGTCAAAGAATGAGTGAAAGTCTTTAACACGTTGTCCACCATTTTCATTTATATAATTAAAAAGAAATGAACAGGCTTCATCAGGACTTCGTGCTGTTCCTTCATGATAGAGACAAAAACCTGGCTGTTCCACTGGTAATTTACGCGCATTAAAAGAATTAATGAAAGCTGCCACAAGTGAAATGTAAGTCGTCTTTGTATCTGAGGAATTGCAAATTCTGCATTATATCAAACGAGAGGCCTGCAATGGTAGAATCAGTGTCAGTTTTTGCTGTAACTGGGTGTAATTTCTTGTGCACTATTAACTCAGCTATGCTGGCCTTTTAGCATCATCATTCAGAGATGGACTTTTCACATGTACCCAAGGCTTTTCACATGTACTGCTCGCAGACACTTGTGGTTGCCCAAATTGTAAATTAAAATGTCCATGCTTAATTTTCAGATAAAGTTTATAATCAACTTGAATATCCTGTTTAAAAGTTTTGAACATCTGCCGCATAATCTTCACATTGGCAATAATGTGCTTTCTGGACTGGAAATGATTTGATGTGATTTTTCATTTCCACTTATTAAGCCACTGGTTTTGCACTGCCAGTATGTCATTTTCCCCTCTTGCAATACTCCAGCACCTGTGTTATTCTGAATTACGATACCATGTCCCTTCGGATATGCCTCCTCTTAATAAGTGGGTTATCTGGATTCGAGTCCGAGTATGGCACAAATTGTCATTGTCGTCATTCCATCATACAGCTGATGGTTGTCCATATTCACAACTGTGAATACATTTCATGTTTTCCCCTCTTATCTCTTGGAGATTTACCTTCTTTCAACATATTGCCCTACTCAGCCATTGCTGACACCAGCAACAATTTGGAAGGCTGTTTTCCAAAACTGAATCTTTTTTTCAGACCTTGATAACCGATAAATGCATGACTGCAATTTTGGTTTCTTCCACCTAAATTCCTTATCACTTCTAGGCTTCTTCTTTGCCACTTGTTTTACTTCTCTGAGGCTTTGAATGATTCCATCCTGTTCATTTTTTGTTCTATTGTGCTCCCCTCTGTTATCTTGTCATGCCTTTCATCTGACACGTGGAAACATAATGACATATTCAGCTGAACTTCATGTTCTACATTATAATGTTCACTGTGGTAGTTAAACTTTAATTCTGAAGTAATACTACATTTCAGGTTAGAACTCACATGCTGTTAGAACCATGACGTTTTGGTTGAACTCGGTTCCCTCTCCAATTCATACAAGCTTCATTTATCACTCTGCTCGCTCTATGGCTACATGTTTTGGGAGCTCCACTACATTCTTTCTTTCTTCATCACTCCCTGACATTTGTCACTAACTTTATGACTGTCTGACATTTTATCACCAATGACAATAGAGATTAATCAATGAGAATGAGTCAATAATGATTATTTGCCCTTCTTAAAATTGTGTTGACAATATAAAATTTTGTGTGAACCCCAATCTTTTGTACCTGTGGGCATTCTCTTCAGTGAAAGTGATAATAATGACTGCATAACAATACAAAAAGTACCAGAACAAATTGGATTTTTATACATCTTTATCAGGCTACATCATTATAGCGCAAAACCATACCTAACTCAATGTTGTCAAAAAATGGATGTGTGTATTTTCTTAATATTCCCATTCATTTACAAAATAATTCAGTATTGCTTCTTGTGTTCTTACCTTATTCCTAAATCTTATCTGATCTTTCTTGAGGTCATGTTTTACTATCTATTCACTACTTCTGTATACAATTCCTGATAGTATTTTTCAGTCATAAATACTCAGGATTTAGTACGTTGTTAGACATAAAATGGACAGATGGATCATAACCTACAACTGCAAGTGTAAGAGGCAAAGGGCATGAAAGTAGAACAGTGGCTGAGAAGGGACTGAGACAGGGTTGTAGCCTATTCACCGTGTCATTCAATCTGTGCACTGAACAATCTGTCAAGGACACCAAGAAAAGTTTAGACATGATTTTACAGTTCATGAATAAGAAATTACAGCTTTAAGGGTTGCCAATGACAGTGTAGTTCTGTCACAGTCGGCAAAGGACTTGGAGGGTAAGTTGAATAGAAGGAATAGTGTCTCTAAAAGAGTGTATAAGATGAACAACAAGAAAAGTGGTATCCTTCAGCTACTGTCATTAGGGAGTTGATCGTCATTTGTTTTACGTGTCATTTGTTTCGTGGGTAACAGTGCTCCACATTTGGTAATTGAAGGATCAAGTGCTTTAATCCATTATTAAAAGTTGTTATCTTTTGATAACTGGGTCAAGTTATTTACAATATTGTCCATGGGCAATTTTAAAGTCTTGATTACAGCTAGTTCTCTGCATTAAACACAGCTCTCTCTTCCCAGTACAACATACATTGATCCAGATGAAGGAAAGACTTCTTGCTTTTCATCCATGTGGTAGGTCTCCCCAGACACAGTTTTTGGGTGCCTTTCCCAAAACCTACCCATCTCCTAAACCTAACCAGTCCTTTTCCTTCGCCCCTCTTCTTTCCTCTTCAATCCTTCTACAAGAAGATGGAGCCACTGCCTCCAAAATCTTGCACATTTCTATAATCTTTGTATATCTTTTCTCCTGCCACCAGTCATTGAGTAGATCAGCATCTACAAAATTACATTACGTCTTCAGTGAGAGGAGGAGGCACTGGCTCAGACCACTACATAGCTGAAATTAATATCAAATTTACACCTTTAAAGAAAATTAGATACAACCTACATCAGCTGATTAAAAATGAGAAGTACCACCAAATAAAACAAATCATTAAATTAAAAAGAACCATAAACTTCAAAATCACAAAAATTCCAGGAGATTCTACAAAATCCTTGGGAATTAATTGCAATAGTATGAACTACCTATGGTAATATTTAAGGATAAAGCTAGAAGACACTCACACACTAATAAAGAAAATGCTGAAACCATGACAGAAGTATTTAATAAAGTTTTGGACTATGAAGAAGGCAAAGATCTCTTACTGACCAATGTAAGCAACCCAACAAAAACCAAACCTAACAAATCAGTCCCTTCAGATTTCCCAGATGTAGAAAAAGAAATCAGAGGTCAAAAAACTGTAAGGTGGTTATTAAAATGTGACACAGCCAAGATCTCCTTACACATACACAGCCCTCTCTTCCCAGTATAACGTAGATTGAACCAGAAGAAGGGAAGACTTCTTACTTTTCATCCATCTGATAAGTGTCCCCAGACCCAGTGTTCTGGGTGGCTTTCCCAAACCCTACCCATGTCCTAAGCCTGGTTCACGACATTCTTCCATTTTTCTGGCGTTATTCATATGACATTCTCGTTTACCAGCCTCTCTGTGTCACCCAATGTAAAGGTTTTTTTTTTTTTTTCCGCTCCGCAACATCTACTTTTATTTGAGCCGAGATGAGTTCAGTTGTGTTGTAATGGCAGTGGTACGGTGGAAGACAAATAACTTTGTAGCCGTGGTTATCTGCTAACGTATCAATCATATAATGCGTCTTCTGTGGCTTGTATCATTTGACTACTTCCGGAAGTTCCGCTTTCCACATATTCTGTTCGAAGCCTGTTTATTATCTTTCAACCAGCTGACTACTCCGCCTCTCCTTGCAGCAGCTGTTGGTGCCTTATCTAATTGTACAAATGGTATGGCACGTTGTCCATTACAAAAACACTAGCACAACTGACGTTTGGTAGCAAACGAGTAACAAACCAGTCTTTGAATGTATCTGAATTCATCTCCTCATGGTAGATGAGAGATTTTATTGACTGAAATATCATCATAGCACTGGGCACAAAACTGTTCATAGAGCCAGCATGGCATATAATTAGTCACCCTCCCTTACCAGTTGGTACACACATAGTTCCATGGTGCGTGTCGTCTGTTCTTGTGACAGAATGTGCGTGACGCACATTGACCAATGTTTCGTCCATCCATATTACATTTTCCAGATTGACTGCTAGCAACGCGTGCACGAATCGACATATCCGTGCTACAGTGTCTCCGCATTCCGTTAATACCTTTCGTACTGAGAACTTTTTCCAATGGAAGCCAATTTTTTTTTTCCCCCCCCCCTCTCCAGAACAATGGAGAGACTTGTCGTTCTGCCTGCAAACAAACCACTGTCCGACAGTGATGCCATCAACTTTTTAAGTTTTGAATTCTCCTTCCTGCTGTAGTACGCGTATATGTGTTGCCTGATAGCAGTTTCGATAAAGTTGTCTGTTTCAGTCACACAACACGATCTCTTCCTGGAGTTTCCAGGCATCACAATAACAGGGCTCGCAGCTGAATTGGCAGCTTCTTCAGCATTTGTAACTCTCTTCACTGTCGCTGCAGAGATGTGCAATGCTTCTGCCTTTCAGTCAACCAATTTTCTCACTGATAACAAAAGGCACACCAATGACCTTTTCCCTTTCAAACTAAACACGCAATCTGTATATAAATTCGTGTGCTTAGGATTTCATCGTAGCTCCTTTCCCAAAAGCCATTTTCCTCTTATACGCACTTTTGAACTTATACGGCAAGACTCACAGATGTAGCAGCACGCACACGTGTACACACAAACCTGTACGTAGCATGAGGCACAACTGAATGAAAGCAGTGGTCCGGTCAGCAGTACGACAACACTGGGGTGTTGCCACGGTGACGTAAACAAAAGCTCACGATCCGATCGGCCGTTGCGGATGCGCGAAGCAAGTGTGCCCTTGACTATGCTATTTTTCTTACATTTGTCTGTCCCAAAAGCCATATTTATATCATTGCTGAATACTTCTGTTATCTTTAGTAATTGGTTGAGTTGTTGATTTGTGGCTGCCAGTAGTTTTAGATCATCCATGTATAGCAAATGTGTGATTTTGTGTGGGTATGTTCCAGTAACATTGTATCCATAATTTGTATTATTTAGCATGTTGGATAGTGGGTTCAGAGCAAGACAGAACCAGAAAGGACTTAATGAGTCTCCTTGGTATATTCCACGTGTAATCTGTATTGGCTGTGATGTGATGTTATCTGAATTCGTTTGGATATTAAGTGTGGTTTTCCAGTTTTTCATTACTGTGTTTAGAAACTGTATCAATTTAGGATCTACTTTGTATATTTCCAAAATCTGTAGTAACCCTGAGTGGGGTACACTATCAAAGGCTTTTTGGTAATCAATGTATGCGTAGTGTAGGGACCTTTGTTTAGTTTTCGCTTGATATGTCACCTCTGTATCTATTATCAGTTGCTCTTTACATCCTCGTGCTCCTTTGCAGCAGCCTTTTTGTTCTTCATTTATAATTTTGTTCTGTGTTGTATGTGTCATTAATTTCTGTGTGATGACAGAAGTTAATATTTTGTATATTGTTGGTAGGCATGTTATGGGGCGATATTTAGCTGGGTTTGCTGTGTCTGCTTGATCTTTAGGTTTCAGATAGGTTATTCCATGTGCAAGTGTATCAGGGAATGTGTATGGGTCTGCAATGTAACTGTTAAATAATTTAGTTAGATGTGAATGTGTTGAGGTGAACTTCTTTAGCCAGTAATTTGCTATTTTATCTTTTCCAGGGGCTTTCCAATTGTGTGTAGAATTAATTGCTCGGGTGACTTCATGTTGCAAAATTATCACTTCAGGCATTTGTGGTATCATCTTGTATGTGTCTGTTTCTGCTTGTATCCACCGTGCATGCCTGTTATGTTGTACCGGGTTTGACCATATGCTGCTCCAGAAGTGTTCCATGTCTGTTATGTTTGGTGGATTGTCTATTTTAATGTGTGTGTTATCCATTGTTTGGTAAAATCTCTTTTGGTTTGTGTTGAATGTTTGGTTTTGTTTCCTTCTATTTTCACTTTTTTTGTATCTTCTAAGTCGTTTGGCCAATGCTTGCAATTTCTGCTTTTTTTCATCTAATTGCTCTATTGCTTCTTGTTGTGAGATTTTACCTAACCTTTTTCGTTTTTTGTCTGATATTTCATTTCTTATAAATTGTGTTAGCTGTCCGATATCTTTTCTCAGTTTTTCTATTCTGATCTGTAACCTGTGTTGCCATGCTGGTTTTGTGCGTTTCTTCTGTGTGTTGGTTTGTTCTGATCTCTGCCTAGTGTGTATATTTAGTGTAGTGAGTGCTCCTATATAAATCAGTAGTTGTAACTCTTCCATAGTTGTATTTTCATTTATTTTGTTGTGTATGATTGTGTTGATAGTTTTTATTGTTGTTTCGACTTGTGGTTTATTTGGCGGTCTATGCAAGAATGGTCTAATGTCTGTATTTGTGTCTTTGTATTCTATATATGTCAGCTGGAATTTCTCTTCTATATCTAACACGTGTCTCTCTTCGTGTTCTATTTGTGCTTGTTCTGGTGGCTGTCTTAAGATTTCGTTTTCCTCTGATTGTTTAATTGATGCGTGTTGGTCTTTGTTTGTTTGTTCTGGGATGTTTGAGTCCATTACTGTGTTTTCTTCCTCTTCTGATTGCACATTATTTTGTTCCAGTATTTGTTGTACTTGTTGTTTGATGTTTTCTAATTCTGACTGGGGTATCCTGTTATTTTTGATTATTACACGGATCTGATCAGCTAGTCGTTGTTCTGTTAAAAATTTTAATTCCGGGTATCTGGTAATAAATGTTGTGTATACTTGTGATCTGTATCCAGTTGTGTTGGTTCCTAGGTTTGTTGCTTGGTAATAACAGAACATGAGGTGTCGATTAACTTCATCTGACCATCTCATCCTCTGTCTTTGTTTTCCTTCTAGGGTGGTTGCAGGAAGCATATCCTGCAAAACACCTCTATTCGGATTTAAATCCTTTTCCAGTTGGCTAGCAGTGTCGTTACCATTGTGGGCGGGCATAAGGTTCAAGCATCATCCCCGACCATAACGGCACTTGTCCGAGGCTTCTTTAGTTCTGTCCTGAACCAAGTAATCACACTAAAAGGGGGGTTAGCCCTATTAGTGGTTTGTTCTTTTCGTCGCCTTTTACGACTGGCAGAACATACCAGAGGCCTATTCTTTTCCCGGGCCTCCACGGGGTTTATTATTATCTTTTTTTTCTCAGACTTAAGTCTGGTTAAAAATGGAACGTGACGCGGACCTCAGTCAAGCGTGACTTCCTTGAAACTGTATGGTATATGTTATATTGCATTTAGGAACTTTCGGGTAATTGAACATGTATCAATAATTACAGATTTTTGTAGTTGTATATACATGTTTGGATGTAGCTGTATTGCATTGATGTACTGGTGAATATTGTGAGGTATGACTCCTGTAGTTGATAGTATGATTGGGATAATGTCGACTTTATCCTGATGCCACATGTCCTTGACTTCCTCAGCCAGTTGGATGTATTTTTCAATTTTTTCTCCTGTTTTCTTCTGTATATTTGTTGTGTTGGGTATGGATATTTCAATTAGTTGTGTTAATTTCTTCTTTTTATTGGTGAGTACGATGTCAGGTTTGTTATGTGGTGTTGTTTTATCTGTAATAATCGTTCTGTTCCAGTATAATTTGTATTCATCATTCTCCAGTACATTTTGTGGTGTGTACTTGTATGTGGGAACGTGTTGTTTTATTAGTTTATGTTTTATGGCAAGTTGTTGATGTATTATTTTTCCTACATTGTCATGTCTTCTGGGGTATTCTGTATTTGCTAGTATTGTACATCCGCTTGTGATGTGATCTACTGTTTCTATTTGTTGTTTGCAAAGTCTGCATTTATCTGTTGTGGTATTGGGATCTTTAATAATATGCTTGCTGTAATATCTGGTGTTTATTGTTTGATCCTGTATTGCGATCATGAATCCTTCCGTCTCACTGTATATATTGCTGTTTCTTAGCCATGTGTTGTATGCGTCTTGATCTATGTGTGGCTGTGTTAGATGATACGGGTGCTTGCCGTGTAGTGTTTTCTTTTTCCAATTTACTTTCTTTGTATCTGTTGATGTTATGTGATCCAAAGGGTTGTAGAGGCCGTTATGAAATTGCAATGGTGTAGCTGATGTATTTATATGAGTGATTGCTTTGTGTATTTTGCTAGTTTCTGCTCGTTCTAGAAAGAATTTTCTTAAATTGTCTACCTGTCCATAATGTAGGTTTTTTATATCTATAAATCCCCTTCCACCTTCCTTTCTGCTTAATGTGAATCTTTCTGTTGCTGAATGTATGTGATGTATTCTATATTTGTGGCATTGTGATCGTGTAAGTGTATTGAGTGCTTCTCGGTCTGTGTCACTCCATTTCACAACTCCAAATGAGTAGGTCAATACTGGTATAGCATAAGTATTTATAGCTTTTGTCTTGTTTCTTGCTGTCAATTCTGTTTTCAGTATTTTTGTTAGTCTTTGTCTATATTTTTCTTTTAGTTCTTCTTTAATATTTGTATTATCTATTCCTATTTTTTGTCTGTATCCTAGGTATTTATAGGCATCTGTTTTTTCCATCGCTTATTATTATTATTATTATTATTATTATTATTATTATTTAGTGGGAGTGCTCGGACATGAAGCATTGGCATGCTGAAGCCTTCTAATTTCTGCTAGTATGAAAGGTTGTCCAGCAATCAAATAATTTCCAAAGAGGAAGAACCACATTTTAACTGTGTTGATTTTATCTGTGGGAAAAGTGTGTGGAAGAAGTAAATGCCAGTAGGTAGGACAGTGCTCATTTCTTTTCTGAGGTGGAGATGTTGATGGCACTTGTGATGCACTGGGAATTACTTTACCGTTCATTTTAGCTCACAGACTGCTGCAACACACACACACACTGAAAGAAACACTGCACTGCAGTCACGGACTGCGCGGCTGGTGCTGGCGAAGATTAGAGTCCTCCCTTGGGCATGGGTGTGTGCGTTTGTCCTTAGGATAATTTAGGTTAAGTAGTGTGTACGCTTAGGGACTGATGACCTTAGCAGTTAAGTCCCATAAGATTTCACACACAATTGAACATTTTGAAGAAAAACTGCATTCAAGATATACTGATATGAAAGTAGATTTTTGATTATGATATCAATGAAACAAAAAAAACCTGAATAGACTTTGTGCATGACTTACAATGTGTAGTGCCTGAGAAGAAACCAGATGTAAAAAAAAAAAAAAAAATGAATAAAAATAAGCAGCACGGACTCACAGTCTCACTAGTTCTTGGTTCAGTATAATAGAAACAAGAACCAAATATTATTTATCTTTAATCATTTTAAAATAAAACTAATAGAATTTTTTTCTAAAATTAAGTTTGGCAATAATGTTTGTGATATAGGAGGGAGGGGGAATTAGCTAATACCTTACGCACTCAGGGGTAGGGACAATGACCTTATAATTGTTGCCACCACAGGCAAGGAGTAACATATACTTTATCGACTATAGCACGTCATTTCTATATTTTGAATTTACATTGTTCATATTTACTGAAATTATTTTCCCGACATTGATATAATCCTCGAGTGCTTCGCATATGTGCCACTGCAGATTTCAGGAACTCTGTGTGATGCAGCTGTTGTTGAAATTCGAAATAAATGTTTTAGACTTGTGTAGATGTTTCCAGTTGTTGGCACGGAGCGTAAGTGCGAGTCTCTCTTCAGCCGAGGTCTCTAGTCTATAGCCACGGTCTTGATTTTAAGTTTTCCTTTCAATACGTGTTACCAACCAGCGAAAGTCATCCACCAACATACATATCGAAGCAGGCCTTATGAAGTTAGTGACTAGTGAACTGCCACCACATATCTGACGCTTCCACAAAAATTCAGACCGAAATTTTTCTCTTCCTTCGCTGCTTTGTTTCCTGGATCAGCAACAGCGCAGTTGACGTACACGACAATCCTGTCTAGATATCACTGTTTTCATCGCAACTATTTCACTGTGGTGTGGTTCTATCGGGTATCTGTGTAAGTAAGTTTAGTGCCAAAGAAACAAAATCGCAGACTTCACTTTTGTTCACTCTCTCAATACTCGTTTGGCGGTGCTTTCTTTCACTCGTCTAGTGTAAACACTTGTTCGTAAGTACGAGCGAATTGTATTGAACTGTTGTCTGGATTGCTCGTTCGCTTGTGTTTGTTGCGGTGCACAGTCACTACACAGCAGACGGCGACAGGAGAGACAAGACTACACCGACAGAGTAAGGGACATAGTTCACATAAGTTACAACATCCAGTTGAAGAGTTAATTGCAGTGTCTGATTCCAACTGTCGGCTTTGAAAAGTGATGTCATATCTAAGGCAAAGACGCTACATTGAGGTAATCTATGAAAGTAACTGATCAAAAAAAAACTGATAAAAGAAAAACGAATATAGCATACTATAAAATTATGTACAATCACAGGTGATTCATTACTTAGCCAAGATTTATATCGGAAAGAACTGAAGGTAATGAAATTAAAATAACAGAAAAAGAGTAATATCCGTGTCTGGAATAAATCAGTGTGCGATTTGCAGGGGCGATGGAGGGGGGATTCCCCCCCCTTCTGAATCAGACCATCCCCTCGTCTGGTTTTGGTTTATGCATCCCAACCTGGGATGTTTATTTCCCACGCACTGGAGTAAAACTTGACATATAATGTAAATTTGTGGAGCCGAACACAAAGTTTTTAATAAGTATGACTATTAACACTATTAATATGTTTCAGTTTTCCATCATCACAATAAGTACAACTTTTCACAAATGTGCCTCTACGTTTTGAATTCCCCTTGTATATCTGTACCTGTATGTAGATGATTTTGTAAATAAGCTTTACCTATTATGTACTTTTAAAGATATAACAAGGGATGGCTTTTCTGATAGTGCATACGCGTCAATAGTGAGTTTCGGCTTTAACATCTATTTATAAATAGCTGTTTAACCATGCGTAATGCCATGGTCCAAGCTAGTAACATATATAATTCTACTAACCCCCTACGACTTCCCCCCCACTGGTAGAAGCACAAATCGCACCCTGGAATAAATTAATATCGTAATTTATGTGAGTAAGAAAAGGACAGATAACCTTTAAATCTATTACAGTATAGCATGTGGTGAAGTCATTATATTATAAAATAGCGTTAATATATAATAATTATTGAATCTAAAAATTCTACTGTGGGAAAGTGGGAGTTTTTGTGCATGGAGAAACTAAAATGTAACACAATAACAGAAAATGAAATAAATTGAACATATATGAAACATTACAAAAACAGTAGCAAGAAGTGTGAAGAAACTGACACACAAATCCTGAAAGAGCTGTCGGTATACAAGTAATGAACAGTCACATAAAATAACAAATGTTGGCATCAGTAAGTAGCATTAAACGATGTAGGTCAGTTCTATTTA
Organism: Schistocerca serialis cubense; assembly: GCF_023864345.2. Lineage (NCBI taxonomy): Eukaryota > Metazoa > Arthropoda > Insecta > Orthoptera > Acrididae > Schistocerca > Schistocerca serialis. The sequence continues at coordinate 197,106,868 of NC_064648.1, read as the reverse complement.
CCGATTCCAGTCATTTCATGGTTCATTATTTAGATAGTTTATCCAGCAGGTTTGTGCACTGGGTAATAGGGTTTCACCATTAATAATTACTCTCTGAACTACTACGGGAAAGTAACAAATATTGGAATCAGTAACCCCAATTGACCTAATTGGTTTATTCTATTTACCGATTCCAGTCCTTCCCCAGTTCGTTATTTAGACAGTTTTAATAACACATATATACAGTACAGTGTTATAGGACTTCTACATTTACTATTACTTTTTGCACTACTATGAAAAAGAAAAAAAACTTGGAATCAGTATGGTAGTTTCGTATTCCCTGGATCATTTGCACAACAAGTTGTAATGATGTGGAAAGAATCATTTTACGCTCAAGTAACAAATTTACAATATGCTGCTACACCCAGACTATTTACAGGGTGTTTTTATTATTTTTTAATTATAAAGAAGTTAATTACTAATTACTACCAACCACATTTTACACATTATCGGTACACAAACAGAAATACAGAACAGTTGTTATCGAGGAGAATCTTTTCAGTTGGTTTTCAAATTTAACTTTGCCGCGTGTCACATGTCTCTGATCAAAATTTTGATAGTAGTATTGTGCTTAACTTTTTGTGCAAAAGATAACCTCAAACATGGATAGTGAACGTCATTTTTTTTCTTCTGGTATAGTAATTATGCACATCATTGCTCCTTTTGAATTGTAATGGATTATATACAGCAAACTTAATGAGGGAGTTAACATATTGTGATGCAGTAGTCAAAATAACAAACTCCTGAAACAGATGTCTACAAGCTGACCATGGGTAAGCACCACATATTATTCTTACAGCACTTTTCCGAGCGAAGAAGACTTTCTCAAAGATAAGTTACACCAGAACTTTATTCCACGTGACATTATTGAACGGAAGTATGGAAAATATGTTGCCTCTCCCCAATATCTGCGAGGTTCTAGAGTGCAAATGCAGCTGAACTAAGTTGTTTTAGGACTTACAAAAGCTTTTTATTTCCCTAGTAAGTCTAATCAATACAGACATTAAGAAAATTTTGATGTTCCAGCCTATGTATCATTCCCCCCCCCCCCCCCCCCCAACATTTGTTACAGTTATCATGGGTTTAGTACCCCTAAGAGACTGCATAATTTGTGCCTTTTGAAATTGAGAGCGAAACCATGTGAAGAAAACAGTCAATGATACGTTTAAGAAGACTGTTTCTCATTTCTTCTCCTGCTGTATACATGCTTGGATTGATTGCAAAACTAGTGTCATCTACAAAAGGAACTAACTCTGTTTGTTGTGTGTTAGACGAGTGGTAATTTACATGATGGCAAATCTATTATGGGACCTTGGGGAACCCTATATATGATTTCTCTCATTAGAAGAATCTACCCTGATTACATTGGTTGGTTTACTATGCATAACTTTTCACATTCTATTGGTTATGCATGATATTATCTGTTGGTTGGCTGTGCCATTAATTCCATAAAACCTCAGATCATCTACAAGAATGTTGTGATTTACACACTCAGATGTCTTAGATAGATCACAGAAAATAACAACTGGTGCTATTTTGTTATTTCATGTCACAAGTTTTCATGCTCATCATGGAGCATTATGACTCCAGAAACTGAGTATCTCCATCCTGTTAGGCCCTGTTGAAGAAGTAGACCAGAGATTATCTTCTCCTCGGTCTCTTGCCTTCGATGTTCCCTTCCGAGATTATTTTCTCCACATCTTCTCACAGTATGGCCAAAGGGTGGAGAATTTTTTGATTGATACAAGAAGAAAGGTGTCTGGAGATATTCAGTTGCTCAACAACAAACATCTGTTCTTCTTTCCATCCATTTTATGTACAGTAATCTGTCAGCACCAAAGCTCAAATGCATCACTATGCTGCACACAGGTGCGTCTCTCGTGTCTTTGGACAAAATGATGGGCACTATTGATGCTCTAAAAATTAGTGAGTGACAAATAATAAGAATTAACAGTGAGACATTAGCAAAAGAAGATTAGCCATCATCTAAATCGGTGATGCTTGGGAAGCAGAAGCACCTCAAGAGGACAGTCGCAAATTGTATTCTTTCTCATCATAAAATATACAGTTTGTGTATTATTCGAGAAAGGAACAGCCAATGCATATAAAACTATCTGCTTCTCTTGTGGCAGCAGACCTGTTTCAGGGTAGTTAATCGTTCTTGCCTCAATTTGTAAGAAAGTTAGGATTCCATTACATACCTGTTTGTGGCTGGATGTTATTAATGCAGCACCAAGATACTACAGCCAGGCACTGCCGTTTTCTGAGTGAATCAGTAGGGACGAATTTTTACAAAATCATTTGGCTTGATGAAACCTGGGTAAAAGCGGGATACAGCTTTGGAAAAGGTTGTAAATATGATACCATCAGCAGTAGTGTGGCAGCTCAAACTGACACAGAGAAGTAAAATAATTGTAGAGCACACTGGAACTTCAGAAAGTTTCATTCCTAGTTGTCTGCTGTTATTAAGTTCGCAGAAGACCTCCGAAGAAGAGGTGAGGCACAGGACTTTTGTAAAATGGTTTTAGGATACTGTACTTAAAAACGTTACAAAATAAGTCAGTGATTTTTATGGATTACTATTTATATTATTCAGTACACAAGCTAGAACACCCACAAAGACAGTGGGGGGGGAAAAAAAAAGACATTATTTGCTGTCTAGAGAAATGAAACGAACTTGTTGACAGTAACTTGGAATGCTGGCACCTCCAACATAGTAGTTGCCCATTCACTTGTTGCCCATTCACTTGCCAGTCCATTCAACTGTGGACTGGCTTTTCTGGGTGATGTCTAACTACTTATAGATGTAGATAAGAATGAATTATTATTTAGAAAAGAACATAATGCAAAGAAATATGGCTTGATTGGAATTTAGTTTTTTATGCCCTAAAGAATCAACAGAATTCTGAATTACATACAACTTTGCTGGCTAAAAATTTACAAAAATGAACATTATTTTTCTTCTGCATTGTGAGCCTTGTCTTCTATATGAATGAGAAAAAGTGCAAATTGAAATGGATTACTTGAAATAATCAGTATGTTGATTCATCAATGCTGTACATCTGATGGTATAGAAAATTTAAGGTAAGAAAGTAGTTGAAGCCCAGAGTCTAACAGTGGCTCTGACTAAATCTGCAATGGAAAACACTACTGTATAAAAACTTCATGGGCAGTGCCGTGCAAATGTCAACATGTGGTCAGGATTCTGGTGTGGTAAGCATGAAGGGACCTTAGAAGACAAGTTACACATATCATCCCATGCAAAGGTCACTGTCCAAGGAGATTGACACATTGTCAGAAAGGGTACACATTGCAGGTTTCCAGCACATACAGGTGTGTTACAGTACCGACTGGAAATTTACTGTAAGTTCATATATAAGGTGCAGTGTACTGAATTTCTGTGAATGCCTTTTGGTGTATGGACCAAATGCAATGTCATGTCCATCCACAGTGAAATTGTGGCAACAATTTGACCAAGGTCGAACAGACCTGGGCAATGCTGGTTGGTAACTCCAGGTCTTCCACTGTGCAATTTTCGGCAAGGGGGGGGGGGGGGGGAGAGCTTTTCCAATAATGTCAACATTCATACAGCATGGTTCCATGGCCTAGGAGCAGATTTCTATTGTTGAGGAACTGAACAACTGTTCAACGTTCTGACCGTTGTTTACAGAGACTTGGCGACTGTGCTGAAAAAAATAGTGCCACATATCTGTGTCACTTGGAAGTGTAATGCAGCATCCATTAAAAGTTATTCTGCCTGCAATGATAAAGTTTACCATACAAAGAGTGGTTCAACAATTTGAGATTTATCACGTCACGTTGTTTTGGGTCTGGTGAGCTTATAAAAGTATTTTTTAAAAAACTGCCATAATTTGAATTTGTTGCCACATAATTTGCAAATGTCTTCAGTATGTTGCTTCAGAGTTCATTGGTTTCCGGTGTGACAGGTTTTTTAAAAATTAGAAAATTACACTTACCAAATAATTATCTTAGCTCCTATCGAAATTAGTCCCCTTGGCTCTCTATACATAGTGGCCAACGTTTCTGGAGGTCTTGGAAGCAAGCAGGAAAATTTTCAACTGCAATTGCTGTAAGGTCATTTCTCACAGCCCGTTGGATGTCTGCAACATCCTGATGGAGCTTTCCTTTCAGTCACCCTTTCACTCAAACAAGGAAAAAACAAAAAACTGAGAGGTGAAAGGTCAGGTGAATATGGTGGATGTGGGATGGCAATAACAGAATGTCTGCCCAGCTTTGGGGTATTGCATTGTCATGCAGTGAAAACCAGTACTGAGAATGTCACAAATCAGGGCGGTGATATCAAATGACTTGTCGTAAATGTTTCAAGATTTCAGTGTAAAGAGTTTGGTTCACTGTTTGAACTGTAGGAGTATACTCATGGTGAATAATCCCTATCAAAGGATGCGGTCAACATTTCCTATATTCTCAAAGGTTGTCATTTGACTTGTATTTTTTAGGCTGGTAATCCAGGTCTCCGCCATTCAGCACTTTTGACACTTGGTGTGAGGGCTATACTGGTAGCACCAACTTTCTTCCTCAGTAATAACCTTTGACAGAAATGAGGGATTGTCCAATTTTCACAAGTGGTTTTCCAGAGCGTAAAGCAGAACATAATGTTAATTCATTGCTCACAATCGGCATTCATTGTGTGACCATAACTAAAACCTAAACAGCGTGTTGCTAAGCACTGTCCTGTCACTTAGTGATTTTACATGGCAATGTGGCCAAGTTCATTTCAAGGACACACTCGTACCATGTCACATAAAAACAACATTTTTCAGTTTTGCAAACTTTGAAATAAAAAAAAAAGAAAAACCTGTCCTGAAACTTTTTTGACAGAGGGAGTATTTTAACATAATTTATATATGTTAAAGTGACTGATTATGAAAAAAACATGATAGTTCCACAGCTACATAGTATTCTGCAGTCAGTGTGAAGTGCGTGGCACAAAGTACTTCCTGTTGTAATTGATACGTCTTCCAATTCCATTAGCTTGTATAAATCTGTTTGTACTGTGTTTAAAATGCAAAGTATTTATAGTAAAGTAAAAGGGTATGTTACATCCAGAGAAATTATGCTGTTCGAGAATGACATTTCTACAGACTAATAGTATGCTGACTGGGAAAATTCTTTAAAGGAATAAAATACAGGATGTACATAAAGTTTGGGAACACTTTGAATTATTTACTGCACAAGAACTAAATATTGTAGAAATGTCATACATATGGCATTTTGTAGAGGAAATCTGAAAGTGTTTCTTTTTCCCCCAAACATTCGATGTGTGAACCATGAGTGAGCTGGCAGATGTCAATACGGTAATCAAATTCCTGCCATACCCGTCTGAGCATTGCATTGTTGACTGTGGCAGTTGCTTCCCGTATTCTCTCCCGGAGCTCTCCTACATCACGTGGTAGAGGCGGTACATGCACCACATCTTTAATATGTCCCCACATAAAGAAGTCACACAGAGTGACATCTGGGGATCTGGGAGGTCATTTCGAACTCCAACACACAGAAAGCTTGCTCCGCACCTGAACTTGGCATGTTTGCGACTGGCGCTGACTATAAGCAAATTACCAAACTACACTGTGGCGGTATAAGTGAAGAAAAAAAAAACTTTCAGGGTTTCTCTTCAAAATGACATATCTATGATATCTGTACAGTGTTTGGTTTTTGTGCAATAAATAATTGAAAGTGTTCCCAGTTATTTCAGTGGATTAGCTTCCACTTAACACAAAACATGACACTGCAAATTGCCACCAGTTAAACAAAAAATTAAATGAATGCACTTCCTCCACAACTGACCTGACTACCTACATTCAAGGTTTAAACGTTACTGTCAGATACTGACAAGTAACAGTATTGGCTGTAAAGATGCACAACTGGTGATATAACATTACAACAACAACTTTGTTACAGTTGTAGGGAAGCATTTTCTGCAAAACACAGAAATCCACTCAAGTAAACATTAAGCTACCAATACAAGATGAACATTGAATATCTGGTACAACTGAGTCAGTAGCAGCATTGTTAAAAATGGCAGCATCCCTGCTGATTCACTGTATTTCATTTAGTGTGCATAATCGCAGAGCATATTAAAAGGTTTACTACCAGTTCATCCCAATGTATTATGTTCCTATAATTTCCTTGTTCCTTATTAAGCACTGTATTCAGCATTGAATAGTAGCTCTCGGAAGCTTTGGTCCTGATGTACCATATTGAACCTCCAGTATATGGAGACTACTTCCTGCCATCTTTTCACTGTTTTCAGATGCAACTGCTGCTTCCATCTTCTTTGCACATTTCAGTGATGTGAAAATACAGCCTGTGTGATGACCATTAAATGCAGTTTAATGGACACCTTTTGTGTAACAAATTAACAGTTATATTAACCAATAACAATAATAAAAACATGAGGAAGGAAGAATGGAGTAGGAGTCCATTGTTGAAGTGGTCTGCAGATTTACAGCACAGGTTATAAGTTATTATCTCAAAAAGTTTATTATTCTTTTCCCACATCACTAACACATTCTGTATACCACAGTTGTCACTATAATACTGCTGAATGCTCTCACTTATCCACTAATATACATTTTTTTCACTGAACACACATTCTCTTCATCACTTCTTGTTGCTGGAAGACATTTGGAAAGAGTACAAGCTTTTTGTGCAAATTAGACATTTAACAAGTAATCTACTGCAATGAACTGCAAAATTAACAATGACAGACAAAAGGCACTTACCAACAGCTCAATGGAGATGTGCATTTTCTACATATGATATTGTCTGTCTGTGTGTGTTGGCAGTTGCCAAACACGCATTGCAGTAACAATAATGGAAACCCATGTGCAGAAGAATTCATCCACACACACACACACTCCAATACAAACTGATCACAAAATTCTGACCAAGAAACTTAGCTTCTCAGTTATTTCGAAAATGGAAACACTTTTATCTTCCTCAAACAACAATATTGCTAGCACATTTCTTTTAATTATAAGTACAACAAACACTGCACATACACTCCTGCAGAACCACAAAAACACACACACACACACACACACACACACACACACAGGGTATTAGGAACCTAAGGATGCACCAGCATGTGAAAGTATTTTCCATTACCAGTTGCCATGTGCCACTACAATAAGGCAGTCATACACTATCACATTACATTTTTATGTGCGGATAACTTAACAAGACATAGCCAATAATCACCAAACTACATTAGGAATGATTTAAATCAAGTTTTTCCTAAAGTGGCTCTTACTCCTTTCTGTTTGATACATCCCTATACAGCTCATCAGTGTTCTTTCCCCAACCAATGGATATTCAAAAACCTCAATGGAAAACTCGATGAGTTTTTTTTATTATTTATTAATTATTTTTCATTTTTTTTTATTTATCTGTGATTTTGCTTGCCACGTTATCACAATAAGTAGCAGCCTGCTAGAAATATCATGTGGAATAATCTGATAAAGGAAATCTTTCAAAAAAGAAGGGGCTTCACCACAAGTATTTACCTTTGGGAATGATTTACTATGAGTTTTGAGTGTGATGTGTCTTTTTACAGATATGAAAGATGAACAGCTAGTGGAGAAGTAGGAGAGCAAAGGACAGACATCTTAGATATATGGAGCCGTCTTTAGATGGCAAAGGTACCACTGCTTGTCAAGAGCAGCCAGGGTATTCCACCAACAGGATACACCCAACAAACGCCATTACGACATGCCACTACTCCTGCATTGGTCCTGTAATTGATGGAGGTATGTTATGAACCATATTACAATGTCCTGAAGCCTGTTAGGATGTAAGATCAGTACCAAGAATGTTGTACACTGATCAAGGAACATCTACACTATCAACCAAATACAGAAATGAAACATATGATGCACAGGACATCAGATAATCCAAGAGAACCAACATTTGGTTCAAAGGTTACAGAAGAAGGCTGCCCTCAGTTCTTATGACGTGGATCACCCAGCGTCAGAGGAATACGAGAAGATTAATTGGATACAATAGAAAATTTTCCCCAAATATGCCAATGGAGCAAAGTACAGCTTTCATATATTAATTCTCCACAATTTATGTTACCCAAATTTTTTGTTCTTATTTTGACACTTATCCAAAAGATTCCACTTGTATTGGCAAGTTCTTGGCTTCACACAACTTACCTTAATCTGCACAAGTCCTCTTTATGAAATGATATGCTTGTGATTGTTTTACTATTGCAACAAACATTTTCAACAAAGAGTTCAGCATTACACAATACCTCCCAACTCCTGACCACATAAGTGTAATCAGTGAGCTTCCAACAAATTGGCCTACAGTAATAATTAGGACTTTGAGTACAAAATAGTGGATCTTTCTCGTGAGTTGCAGCCACTTGTGTCCTCACCTTTCAATGGAACTCACATTAACACAAGTATGGCAACACAAGACCGCCCGGTTTGGTAACAGCACTACATAACAGCTAACAGTTCCAGGCAAAGATCCAGCTGAGGTAACTGCATTTCTGTTGAGCCAATCCTCTGTTTTAGACTGAGTGTAGTATAATAGGTTGGTAGATGGAGTTGGAGTGAAACCTGCAGTTTTAAAGAGAATTCTGTTCAAATGTTGGGAGGATCCTCAGCAAGCAAACTGGAAATTAGTGGGAGACACATGGAAGCCAATAGCTACACAAATAAGTAGATGACATTAGAAAATGACAAGCAGCAGCAGTAGGAATGGATGTGGGTGAAAATTTGTAAGGTGTGGCAAAGTGAAGAGGCAGCTTTTATTTAGTAGTGGGTGTCAAATGGATGGTGATGAAGAATGAAAGTGAGGACTGATGGTCAGGGGCAATAGCGGAGAGTAATGACAGTCTTAAATAACTGCTAAAAGTGGGTAAGTTGCCAGTATTTGTGACAGTATTTATGAAACTTAATATTCCATTTTTTCCTTGAGAATTAATTAATTCAAAACAGACTCATGCACAGTACACTCAAGTAGGGACTCATCTCATTTTCTGCCATTAAAAGAAGGGTTTTCATGTTTAAATGTGTCCCTAAGATCCTTGAAGATGACCCACCTTAAGTACATCTGAGAAAACATGTATGACAGTAGCCACAGCCGAAACGCAAAATTTTCATCACCCAGTTACATCTCTAATCCACAGTTAAATGGTTAAAAAAATCCTGTCTCCAAAAAGTTTATGGCAGAAAGAGTTTCTGTCATCTGACACACGTTATTTTTGTGAGAAAGCTAGCATGAGCTCAAAGTCACTCATTGTTTCACTACCTGACCATCATAGCTTACCTTCAACCCAACAGAGGCCATTTTTCCCCCAAATCAGGATTTCTCATTAATTTCCTTTGTGAAGAATCTAGTTGTCATAGTACCAAATGACTAGGATACAGTCATTACTTCCTCTATACAATATACGGTACCCTTCGGTATCTGTAATATAGAGTATTCCTACGTGTGGGAGGAAGCTGTTGCTCAGCCTTTCACATGTCCAGTGAAAAAACGTGACAACCACAAAATATTGAGAATGTATGCAGCTACAGTATGTGCCAGAACTGCTAGGCATATCTTCGAGATCTATTGCACTCTGGAACAAAATGAAATCTCTTCAACAGTTTACCAGAAAGAGATCGAAATTATTAAGTCAGAAGCCCACCTCAAATTCATCTCTCCTTTCTCAACCCAAAACTTCAAAACAGTGATAGCTTTGGGACAGTAATTTTTGAGAACATTTTTCTTGAACAGTAGTTTTCCTTAGTACTTTAAAATGTACATAAACAGTCTCGACCACAAGAACCGTTATTTTTGTGGTTGCTAGTTTCCTTCCGTTACTATCTGATGGTAGGTGGTATGGACTCCACAAAACTCCGCAGTTGACATTAATGCAGTTTGTAATGCCTGCTCTGTTCTCTGCCAACACCTGTCAGCATTATATGTGGTCTGAAGGTGGTCAGTAACTGACAGAAACCGGTAACTACAAAAATAAAGTTTTTTGCAGTCGAGACTGTTTATGTTCATTTTTAAGCTCTGGGACAAGCAGAAAATCAACCAAAGTTGGTAGTGAGTGAGTCTGACAACACTAGTTGGGAGGCGACATAAATGGCAGAGTTTTCTGCATTTCTAATGTAATTTTTGTTTTTCTAGGAACTTGATATGTTCCAAGCGTGATTTTCTGACAAGACATTCATCACTGAAGACTGTATTTTATTAGAATATTAATTTTTGTTAGGACACAAATTACATTACTTGAGATGCCAAAGGCACATTGCTAGAAGGATTAGGAAGTAACATACAAAATGTAATGGAGACAAGACAGCAGACAGTCAGATTGAGAAGATTTTAATTGCTGGCAAATCTTTGGGGTTGCACTTTCATGGTCCACAAATGTTTTTGGCCCTGACATGTCATATAGAGCAGAGTCAGATATCTCCACAGCTGCTTCTGATTCTGCCATGTCTTGCTGAGACCCAGGTCAGTCATGTGACACGAATATTGTGAAAAGTGGGCATGGTACGTGTTTTAATGTGATTGACAGACATCCAGCAAAGATGAAACTTAACTATTGATTCTTTGGAGCTACTGTTCATCAAGAAATTAATAGTGGACAAAGAACAGCAGAATTAGTACAGATCATTGACCAAAGTGTCCCTGCATAACACTGGTATTTAAAAATGTGACAGTGCACCTATGCCATTGTTTAAAACATGCATCAAAGCCAGTTTGGAATAGGGGTTCAGTATTTTGCTTCTTGACCCACTGTTGTAAAGCTGATTTTATGTCATCCATGAACCAAGCGTGTGGTGATGCTGCAGCCAACATCGGCTGTGTGTGGTATTGCGTGAAAGAGTTGGGTTACAGAGAAACAGATACTGCTGTGCCAACATATGTCACAGATGTCAATTGAGGATGTGTTGTTGAAGTGATTCACAGTGACAGACATGGTGACAAAAATAGGTTAAGAAGCAAAAGTGTGATTTTTTTTCCCCAAAATTGGTTTTGATGCCTGGGTTCAATGATGGTGCAAATGTGTATAAATGCATGACAACTATGTTGAATAGTTGTGTTGTCTAGAGGGCTATGATCTGTGACAATTCCAGTGCTGTATGTTCATTATTAAATATTTTTATCAATCCACATACCACTAAGTCTCATGGCTTCTTTTCTGTTATAATCATCCACATATTTATGTACTTTGATGGCTTCTCTATATAGCTGTGGACAACATTTCATCACTGTATATGAAATATTTGTATTTACATTTCTTTCCAATGCCTAACTCTTCATTCGGCAAAACAAAGTGGCACCAGGAGCATCTCTGAAGATGTCAAAACACAGCTCTGGACAAAATGCGAGACCTAAAACGTTAACCACACAAGTTGGAAGATTCGTTAGCAACTAAGACAACTGGCCATGAAAGCATTAACTGTGTGCTCAGCAGGTTTTACCACTGTCTTGAAAAAGTTTATTTTTGACTGGGGATAGTTTTGTAACCCACACCTATTTCAGTGGTGGTGCGATCAGTGTACCCCCTGCAAATCCTATAGCCTCTCAGTGGGAACTGAAGACAGTGTTAACTAGTGGACAGATTACCAGAGACTTGGAGACAGGATGCAACTTTAATGAAAGACAGATGGGCTATATATTGAAAGATGTTCGGCCAAGGGATGACGACATGCGGAATGTGATGGCGATGGTGCCAAATTGTGGAGGACGATGTAATACTTTACATTAAAAAATAAATTGGTTTGACATTTATTTGGATGCTGTTGGTCCCTTTGCCACATTTTCCAGAATATGATGTGATGACAGTTTTGGATGGATTATATAACTAGTGGAATACAAAAAGAAAACTAGATAGGATTCGGAAGAGGTTCTAGGCAGTGGATGCACACACAGGTAAAGTAGTAAACTTTGTGGCTAATTTTTGCAGCTCTGTACTTCAGTCTGCAATGCAATGTTGTCACTGTTTTTCATCACAGCCAGAATTCTTAGAACACAATTTGTGTCCAAAACTTACTGTGTTTTGCGGTAAAAAATGAACACAGTCTGTGGAATTTGAGTGGTTGGTAACAGTGTACCTCGCACATTTTCACTCAGTGTTGGCCTGTGGCATAATCTTCACTCATTCATTAATTCGCATACTGTGTACGGTAAATCCCATCATAGTGGAGAGCCTGCAGCAATGCGGGCTGATATGAGTCACGGATCGCCAGGCAGAAGCAGCCACTCTAGGAAACATCCACAAAGCACACTCACTACCAATTGAGGCTCTATCGCAGAGAAGCAGAGGTCAAAAAAGTACTTAGTCTATAGTGAGAATATTGAGTAAAGTGGAAAAACCAACATCAACAGATAAACATATGTTCACTCTTTTGTCTTATCTGAGGTAAATAATAATGAATGTAGGACAAACAGCCAAAATACTAGAAGTAAAAATGCTTTTCAGGTAGACTATGATTCCTGGCTGGGGTTTGGGACTGAGTTTTATGTTCTGGTGAAAATGTTTTTGGAATGTTGCCAACAGACATCAGGTAGAGAACTGGAAATCTCCAAATATTCAAAACTGAGGTGCAGTGGTACCATCACACTTACAGGTTATCAGAACAATGGAGTTTTAAATGCCCGAACACTGATAATTAGTCAGGTTTAACTAGGGTCTAACACATACAGTCATGACATTCCGACTCATTTTTGTTATATATTGCAACAGCAGTGTTCCAAGCCAACAGAAAGCTACGTTTACAAATATGGTATCAGACTAGTGCAAACAGTATCATTTATGTTGATTTCTAACAGTTTTTACAATAGGGAACTTCATGTACTGCCGTAAAAATAAGCACTAACTAAGAAAGAAGAAGAAGGAAGAGTGGGTGAGACCACATTTGTCTTTCTTTAGTTTCCTAAGGGCCTTGGGAGGTATAAAACAGTCCGTTACAGAATAGTTTGTTTATAGTTCCCTTATAGCCTAGAGATATTTGCTGAAGCATGTTTTTTTTTTTTTTTTTTCTTTAACCCTTGACCCAAAACAATAGTCTCTCAGACCCATCATTCATTTTAAACATTCATTCTAAAACATGTGGCATGTAAAGCAACATTCATCAATGAGCTTGACTTTGTCAGCCTAGCAATAAGACATATCATTTCGAAGTTAGTGCAAAATTGAGTGCCTGTGTGACCACGTTTCACATTATGTGTAATAATTAGGTGGGTCCAACACACTGCATGTTTCTAGTCAATACATATTTTGCTTTCAGTTGATATTTTGGATATTCTTATTTTATAGCATTTTATTGTATGTGTGAATTTATGCTATTTTTAGCTTCAGCATGCAGCAACTTTCTAAGAAGACTAAGGGGTCTGCAGTTGAACCAAAGAAGATGAAGTGGAAAATGGGAAAAAGAATAACATTTTTGATGATTCTAGTATCGATTCTGACTTTGTAGTAGCTGATGGTCACCACAAAACAGGAGTGGAACGGTGAAGACGTTGCTTTACTGGAAGGAGAGCCTGTTTGAATTGTACCACAGCCAATTACTCACAGCAAACACAGTAATTTTATGGCAAAGATAATTTCAAGCAGAAACATTCAGTCTGTTACAACAAGAAAAACAGCTCAGCATAATATTTTGGAAAGAGGAATGGTTCTACTAAAAGCAGAAATCGAATTTTGGTGCAAATGCCTATTAAATCTCAAACACAGGAGAATTTATTTGATGACACCTTAGAGGCATACCAAATGATAGAAGGGAAAAGAAGAAGATGTGTATAAAGTACCCAGCATAAAAAAAAGAACTGGTGGTCTCATAAGTGCATCAATCGTGCTCAGCCAACATTCATGGAATGCAATAGGAAGATGTGCATTGAGTGTGAAAAAGTTCTCTGAATTGCTTTTGTTTGCATTTTCTGCAATCTTTCATTTATACTCATGAACATCGTGATTGATGTCACAATGTTAAATCATTTCAAGATTCTTACTAAATGACTGCACATATGTTTTGTATTCATTTTGAATACTGTAAGTTCTCAATAGTATTGCATCTACTCGTAATATGAAACAGTTGACTATTCACTTAATTTTTGTCAGCTAATGTGGGGATATGTGATAACAATATTACAAGCTTTAGGAGACATGTTTCTTGTTACATACTTGAGAGATGTTTTGGGTTAGGGTCTTAAGAACAGAAAGTACTAGTAAACAGCAGAAGAACTGACTTTTTGCAGAAAGACACCCATGTTGAGTATCTACTCAACAATGTTAACTCTTTTCATTACAGTTCCAATCGGATCAGAGAATATGTAATGTAGGAAAGCTGTTTGGAACGCAATACCTGCATTACTTAATGTACTACATATGCCTCCACAGATGCAGCTGAAGGTGAAACCACACAGACATTACAATAAAATGTCAAAAGCAACAATCCTGCAGGCTTTCTTGCTGCAATGTGCACTAGTGTTGTTCCAGCTTGCAGACGGTAACAGTTCCCACAGCAATGAATATCATGACCGTATATGTTAAACTGTGCTTTAACTTTAATGTTCTGTAGGCAGCTGACACTGTTCTGTGCAAATTTACACAAAACTATTAGATAAAAACAGCAGCTAGTAGTATGATAAGATGATCAGTAATTTCCTTTAAAAAATAATAATGTTGCTCTTGTCCAACTACATTCTGCTAAACAAAATTCTGGAAACTAAATACAAAACAATTAAGTGTTTCTTGAGTCAAATATTTGGATAAATTGTTCTAGGAACTAGTTTTGAAAACATAATGGATGTAGCGTAGCCCACTAACAAAGTATTTAAAATGGGCAAAGAGGCACTGAGGAAATATAGAAGAGAAGAAAGTAATCACAAATTATTTTGTTAAAAAAAGGATGGATGAAGGAGCAAACAAGGAGATTCTAAATTAGATCAGTATTTCTTCACATGTAAAAATATGCACTAAACTTCTACGGGATATTAAAAGAATGCAGTCAACCACATTAACCAGGTAAGTTGTGGAGCTGTACAAAACCAGCAGTAAAGCTAGAATACAGACAATGGAACTTGTCATGACAGTAAAGATGACTTGAAAAAAGCAGGGATAACACAACAGCTAATGTTCAACAAATTTCATGTCTCTACCCACACCTTTTAATGAATACTTTAACTCACTCCATACCCCTAATGTGGAGCCAGAACAAAATGGGTGAATGAATGGATGAAAAACATGTTTACCACTAAATTCTTTTTACACTGTACAAGTTGAACCCACATTAGAAATACCATATTTGTTGATTTCTTTGCCAATTATGCAATATGTGTTTGTATAAGTTCAGCTGTGGTGGAAGTGGTGCAGATAGCAATGCAGTGTGTTGTATTGAGTTCTATTTAAACTGATGCATTATTCAAAAGAGTGAAGTACAGATGCAGCTTGATTTCGAATTACTCAATTTACTACAGGTGCCAAAAATCAGCTGACAGTGGGTGAGTGAATGATGAAATAAAGAAACATTCATATTTAAAAAAATTTTAAAGCTGAAATGGCAAAATGGTTTTAACCTTCAAAAAATTTACTTTGGCTAGGAACCCATACACACAAGACAAGACAGATTCTTCTAAAGTGCAATGTGCTCTAGAAAAATAATTACGGTGCAGCAAATATGATGAAAAACGTACATGTGCAAATTTTGTGATTGGTTTGTATCTGTGACCTTTTATAGGCAACTAGTTTTATTTTGGAGGCATCTTTTCTATGCCATTCAACAATATTATTCAGCCATCTTTACACCATCCAATGCCTCCATCCTCCTGTAGTATTGATCTTCATCACACGATTATTGATTTGCTGGTCAGAACTTTTTCCAATATTGTAATAATTATTGTCATACTTTGCTCACAGTTTACCAGGTAAGCAATTGCCCATATTTAATAAGTCCACTGAAATGTTACATTTGTGAAAGTTTCTACACTGCGCAGTATTGCATCTCCAGTTAACTTCAGCAACATTTTTCTGTCTCATATAATCTCTCCCACTCTCTTTGGCTGCTTCTGTCGAGACTTCATGCACCTATAAAACTGATTTTGCAGTGCTTTATTATTTGCAGCAATTCAGCTGAACAGAAGAGAACTGAGAATAAAAAGCACAGCTATTACAAACTGAGGAATACTGAGTGTTTACATTTTTTTTTCCTTTTTTACAAAACTAGAAAATAAATAGACTAAGTTGTTGCAGCCTCTGTAGAGAAGGCTGGAATGTCTCAGGCTGGGAACCTGCAGATCAGCACCTGCAACACAATAACAGGGAAAACAAACAGTCACACACACTGGATTTCAAACATTCAGTTTACGTGGTTGTGGGAAACATACATGCTTCATAAAGGGAAATTAAAGAAACCTTTGGAAAAGCTCAGAGGGCAAACTCATATTTAGCAAAGAAAGGAAGGCTGAAATGTGGAAGAAATATACAGAGGCAGTAGATGAACATGATATGGGAGATATGACATTGTGAGAAGAGTCTGACAGAGCATTGAAAGATGTAAGTGAAAACAAGGCACTTGGAAATAGATGAAATTCCCCCAGAAATACTGAGCTCCTTGGAAGAGTCAGCCATGACAAAACTATGCTGCCTGGTGTTCAAGACATGTGTTACAGGTGAAATACCCACAAACATCAAGAAAAATTTTATAACTGCTATTTCAAAAAAGGCAAGTGACAGGTGTGAAGGCAAATGACAGGTGTGATAATACTGAACCATAAGTTTAATAATTCATGACGGCAAACTTCTAGCAAATTATTTATAGAAGAATGGAAAGAATCATACAAGCCAAATCAGAGGAGAATCTCCTCTTTTAAGTTGCTAAGATAGCAGGAATAAAATTCAGGGTGCACAAGCTTACAGTCTGTAAAGAAACCAGAGTACAGGTACAGGAATTAAAAAGCATGAGAAGAAAGAGTCAGGGTTGTAGCAAACTAGACTGCAGTGAGAAGAACTGAAGGACACAAAAGGAATGAGACCAGGTTTTAGCCTATATCCCAAGTTACTCAGTTTGTACATTGAGCAATAGAAAAGGAAACCAGACAATTTTGGACAGGGAATTATAATTTAGGGAGCAGACAAAAAATCGAAGTTTATTGATAACATCATAATTGTATCAGAGACAGCAAAGGGCTGCGGGAATCAGTCGAATGGAATGGATAACGCCTTCAGAAGAGGTTACAAGGTGAACACCAACAAAAGTAAAGCAAGGCTAGTGGAATGTAGCCTAATTAAATAAGGAGGGGGCGGGGCTATTTTATTAGGAAATGAGACACTGAAAGCTACAGATGAGTTTTGCTATATGGACAGCAAAATAAATGACAATGACCAAAGCAGAGAGGATGTAAAATGCAAATAAGAAGGTAATTATTCACAAAAAAGAGAAATTTATTAACATCAAATACAAATTTAAGTGTTAAGGAGTCTCTTCTGAAAGTATCTTTCTTAATTGCAGCCCTGTATAGAAGTCAAATGTCAACAATATGGACTTCTGGGAAGAAACATGGTGCTATGGGAGAATTCTGAAGATTAGATGGGTAGACTAATGTGGAGGTACAGAACCAAATTATGGAAAAAAAAGAAATTTATTGTTCAACTTGACAGAAAGAGTAGTTTGATTGAGAGGACTTAATCCTGAGGCAGCAATGAATTGTTGTAGGGGAGTATCTGCAGGGAGGGGGGGGGGGGGGAATTGTAGAGCTTTGCTGCAGAAATAAGGCTGATAACAATGTAATCTCAGTCTCTTTTACAATGAGAAGATATGTTGCATATTTGATACTATTTTCGCTATATTGAGTCATACATAGTTTAAATTCATATCTACATCTACATCCATATTCTGCAATCCACTGTGAGGTGCGTGGCAGAGGATACATAACATTGTACCAGTTATTAGGCTTTCTTCCTGTTCCGTTCATGTATGGAGTGTGGGAAGAATGATTGAATGCCTCTGTGCATGCAGTAATTATTCTAATCTTATCCTCACAGTCCCTGTGTGAGTTATACATTTGGGATTGTAGTATATCCCTAGAGTAATCATTTAAAGCTGCTTCTTGAAACTCTGTCAGTAGACATTCTGGGGATACTTTACACCTATCTTTGAGAGTCTTCCAGTTCAGGTCCTTCAGTATCTATCTGACAATCTTCCACGGATTAAACAAACCTGTGATTATTTGAGCTGCCCTGCTCTGTATACAGGGTGACAACTATTGAACTATATGAAAAAAAGTTAAATTAGTTACAAACTATGGCATGCATACACTTTATTCAACATGTAAATGTCACTACAGATATTTGGATTTAGGTTATGACACGTTTGATATATCTGCCAACATTGGCAATGATGTGGCACAGATGAATAGCGAAATTGTACACGACTTGTTGAATTGTCTGAACATTGATGCTGTCGATGACCTCCGAAATGGCGTTTTCCAGCTCGGCAATGGTTTTGGGGTTATTGTGTACACCTTGTCTTTAATATAGCCCCACAAAATGCAGTCACATGTTTTCAGATCCAGAGGATCTGGATGAGGGGAACGTGGCCTGTGCCAGTGGCCTCTGGGTACTCCAGAGCCAGAATGGGGTCCCCAAAGTGCTCCTCCAGGGCATCAAACACGCTCCTGCTTTCGTGGGGTTAAGTTCTGTCTTGCATGAACCACTTATTGTAGAAATAAGGGTCACTTTAGATAATGGGGACAAAATTGTCTTACAAAACATTCACATACTATTAAGAAGTTACTGTGCCAGCAAGAGAGATAGCACCGATTATTCCACGACTGGACATTGCACACCACACAGACACCCACTGAAGGTGAAGAGACTTCTCGATAATGAAATGCAGATTCTCAGTCCCCCCAAATGCACCAATTTTGCTTGTTGACGGACTCGTCTAAATGAAAATGCACTTTTCCGTTAAACCGAACAATATTCAGATCAAAGTCCTGTTTGTCAGTTCTGTGTACAATAGTGCTGATGAAACGCAACCACTGTTCCATACCCTTGGGGCTAAATGGCTGACGGGTTTGAATTTTGTACGGGAATAGACGCATGTTTCAACAACAATTTGTCGCAGTATCTCCGGTTGGTTCCCACCTGTTGTGCAGCTCATCTCATCAATTTCCTGTGGCCGGTTTGAAACACAGCATGCATATTCTTGAAGTTTTCAGCCTTTTGGATGACCAATATTGCTGACACTGTCCTCACGACACTACCCATTCTCTCAAACTTGCAAATCAAATTGTTGATTGTTAGCACACTTGGACCAGTTGTCTTCAGCTCGAACTATTTCCTTCGGACCACAGTTGGGGTTCTATTGCTCGTATGGTAGGCCTTTACAAGCACTATACACTCAGGCACACTGTGCTGTGACATTTTTGCATGCAAATGGTGAAAGGCATGTGTGAATTCACATACCAATTCCCATCATGCCCTGCAGCCAACCGTGTAGTTTGAACATCCTAACGCAAGCCATTCAGAATTTGATGATGATTTTATTTCATATAGTTCAATAGCTGTCAGAATGTACATTCAATATCTCCTGTTAGTCCTGTCTGGTATGGGTCCCACACTTGAGCAATATTCTTGAACGAGCCGCACAAGTGATTTGTAAGCAATCTCCTTTGTAGACTGCATGCACTTCCACAGTATTCTACCAATGAAGCACAGTCTAACAGCAGCAACTACCCACAACTGAGCCTGAGTGAACATCCCATTTCATATCCCTACAAAGCATTACAACCAGTTATTTGTATGAGCTGGATAATCCAAACTGTGGCTCATTGATGATATAGTCATAGGATACTGCATTTTTTCATTTTGTTGAGTGCAAAATTTTACGTTTTTGAACATTTAGAGAAAGTTGCCAATCTCTGCACCACACTGAAATCTTAACAAGATCTAACTGAATATTTATAAAATATTTATCCCACTTTCTTTCAGATAGTACTTCATTATAGATAACTGCATCATCTGTGAAAATCCTGATTTTACTATTAATACTATCTGCAAGGTCATTAACATACAACAAGAACACTACTTGCGTCACAACAGCTAAAATGACTTCTGCATCTGACAATGACTCTCCATCCAAGATAGCATGCTGCATCCTTCTTACCAAAAAGTCCTCAATCCAGTCACAAATATCACTTGATACCTCATATGATCATACTTTTGACAATAAGCAAAGCTGTGGTTCTAAGTCAAATCCTTTTCAGAAAACAAGAAACATAACATCCACCTGGTTGCCTTGATCCAAAGCTTTCAATATGTCATGGGAGAAATGTGAAAGTTTGGTTTGAAAATCATGCTGTCTGGCATTGAGGAGGTCATTCTATTCAATGTACATCATTTTGTTTGAGCTGAGAAAATGTTCTAAGATTCTACAACAAATTGATGTCAAGGATATTAGATGACAGTTTTGTGGATCACTTCTACTACCTTTCTTGTAGATAGGTGTGACCTAAACCTTTTTCGGAGAACTTGACACAGTTTTTTGTTTAAGGGATCTATGATAGATTACAGTTATGAGATGGGCTGACTCAGCCACAAATTCAGTATAGACTCTGACAGGGATTCAATCGGACCTGCAGCTTTGTTCAGTTTCAATAATCTCAGCTATTTCTTAACACCACTAACACTAATACTTCTTTCATTCATCTTTTCAGTGGTACAAGGACTAAAGTTGAGCAATTCTCCTGGGTTTTCCTTTGCAAAGTAAATCTGAAAATGTAGTTAAGCATTTCAGGTTTTGCTCTGCTACCCTCAATTTCAGTTCCTGTCTCATTCACTAGGGCTGGACACTAACTTTGTGCATTAACAGCCTTTACATAGAAACAGAATTTCTTTGGTTTTTGTGAAATGTCATTTTCATAATATTCTGCTATGGTAGTCATTGAAGGCATCAGTAATTGATCTCTTGACAGCCAAATGCATTTCATTCAGCATCTATCTATAGCCCTACTATTTGTTTTACACCTGTTATGCAGTAATCTTTGTTTGTTTAGAAGTTTCTTTGCAGTGACAGTGTATCATGGAGTTTCCCTAATGGCAGTAAATAGACAACCTTGACATAATTTACTTTTAGATATGCACTGTAAAGTGTTGGATGAAAGTTCAGCCTATTCCCCTGGCATGTTTCACTCAGACTTCCATTTCCTCTTAAAATTCAAAGTTGCTCTTGTTCATCAGCATTTTTCACCTAACACAGAAGCAACTCCAGCTGTGGAAGAGTGCCTTGCAGCCCTTCCAATGGTACACTACAAATACGAAATTTCACTGGATGAAATATGTTAATGTTAAAGAAGATTATGTTGAAAAACATTCTGGAAACATAAATGCACGTTTTTCAGTATGCGGCAGAGAACTTTCGAGACCTCCCTCTTATCTTCACTGATTTCATCTCTACTGATTACACTTATTACACATTTCAGTTAATTCTGAAGTTCATTATGAAGTGCACAGCAGAAGACACAGCCCACTGTACCACATATTTACATTTCATCCTGCTCCATTACCTCGTACAATTCTGTCTGTATTATGTCTGAAATGCAAAGTCTTTTTTGTGAGGTAAGGGAGATAGTTACACACAGAGAAATAATCCATTTTAAAAATGACATTCCTACAGCGTGATTATATCAAACCTATGGAAATGCTGGAAAGGCGTTATTTCAGTGGATAAAAAGTGGTATTATTGGTTTGTCCAATGCATGATATCTTTATGTAATTACTGATGCAAGGGGGTGGGAGATTGTCACCCCCAAGGAAGTTGCATCACAGGAATGCCATTTTTGAAAATACTGCAGTGAATGGAAAGAGTAATGACTCGAGGAATAAACTCTGGAATTTTGGTGTATGGAGTTATTGCTCCTTCTATAAAAGCAGGCAACAAATGTTCATAATATTGAGGTATTCAGTGGTGTAACTGATTACTACTTGGAAAGCTAGCATTCATTTATTTGCATACCATTTATATAAGAGTATATATATTTCTTTTCACACATTTTGTAATTCTTCCATGAGGTCTTCCATGAGATCCTATAGCTCTGATATTTTTCTTGCATGGACTTTTACGTTGTAGTATTGTGATTCTTCACTGGATAACTGTCTATTAAAGTTGGAAATCTGCTGCTTGCTTAAGAAAATGTGTTGCTCTGACATCCACAAATCCACAAAAATATTTATACAGGGTGTTACAAAAAGGTACGGCCAAACTTTCAGGAAACATTCCTCACACACAAAGAAAGAAAATATGTTACGTGGACATGTGTCCGGAAACGCTTACTTTCCATG
This sequence comes from Schistocerca serialis cubense, assembly GCF_023864345.2. Classification (NCBI taxonomy): domain Eukaryota; kingdom Metazoa; phylum Arthropoda; class Insecta; order Orthoptera; family Acrididae; genus Schistocerca; species Schistocerca serialis. The sequence goes on along the minus strand of NC_064648.1, from coordinate 197,084,496 downwards.
TTAGAGCTCATTTTATTACTTCTCTTCAAATCACATTCATCATGGAATGGAAACACACAGCAACAGAACGTATCAGCGTGACTTCAAACACTTTGTTACAGGAAATGTTCAAAATGTCCTCCGTTAGTGAGGATACATTCATCCACCCTCCGACGCACGGAATCCCTGATGCGCTGATGCAGCCCTGGAGAATGGCGTATTGTATCACAGCCATCCACAATATGAGCATGAAGAGTCTCAACATTTAGTACCGGCGTTGCATAGACAAGAGCTTTCAAATGCCCCCATAAATGAAAGTCAAGACGGTTGAGGTCAGGAGAGCGTGGAGGCCACGGAATTGGTACGCCTCTACCAATCCATCGATCACCCATTCTGTTGTCGAGAAGCGTACGAACACTTCAACTGAAATGTGCAGGAGCTCCATCGTGCATGAACCACATATTGTGTCGTACTTGTAAAGGCACATGTTCTAGCAGCACAGGTAGAGTATCCCGTATGAAATCATGATAACGTGCTCCATTGAGCGTAGGTGGAAGAACACGTGGCCCAATCGAGACATCACCAACAATGCCTGACCAAACATTCACAGAAAATCTGTGTTGATGACGTGATTGCACAATTGCATGCGGATTCTCGTCAGCCCACACATGTCGATTGTGAAAATGTACAATTTAATCACGTCGCAATGAAGCCTCATCCGTAAAGAGAACATTTGCACTGAAATGAGGATCGACACATTGTCAGATGAACCATTCGCAAAAGTGTACCCCTGGAGGCCAATCGGCTGCTGATAGTGCCTGCACATGCTGTACACGGTACGGAAACAACTGGTTCTCCCATACCACTCTCCATACAGTGACGTGGTCAACGTTATCTTGTACAGCAGCAACTTCTCTGACGCTGACATTAGGGTTATCATCAACTGCACGAAGAATTGCCTTATCCATTGCAGGTGTCCTCGTCATTCTAGGTCTTCCCCAGTCGCGAGTCGTAGGCTGGAATGTTCCGTGCTCCCTAAGACGCCGATCAATTGCTTCGAACGTCTTCCTGTCGGGACACCTTCGTTCTGGAAATCTGTGTCGGTACAAATGCACCGCGCCACAGCTATTGCCCTGTGCTAATCCGTACATCAAATGGGCATCTGCCAACTCCGCATTTGTAAACATTTCACTGACTGCAAAACCACGTTCGTGATGAACACTAATCTGTCGATGCTACGTACTGATGTGCTTGATGCTGGTACTGTAGAGCAATGAGTCGCATGTCAACACGAGCACCGAAGTCAAGATTACCTTCCTTCAATTGGGCCAACTGGCGATGAATCGAGGAAGTATAGTACATACTGGCGAAACTAAAATGAGCTCTAACATGGAAATTAAGCGTTTCCGGACACATGTCCACATAACATCTTTTCTTTATTTGTGTGTGAAGAATGTTTCCTGAAAGTTTGGCCGTACCTTTTTCTAACACCCTGTATAATTTGGTACCAGGTGGTGGTAATGAAAGGACTAACACACATATAGCTGAGCATGACCTCACAAATTAAGTTCTGGCACAGGTAAACAAGAAAAATTATCCAGTCAGTATACTCTGTGACCTTGCTACAGTCTGTGACATCATGCCTTCTACAAATGGCATCTAACCTTCAGAATAGAAAGTAGAGGGTTGCACTGGTGCACTTAGACACAAGAACGAAACAAACTTGACAATTGTATAACATCAAATGTAGGTCCCATAAGTGGCAGTACCAGGTCTGTTGTTTATCTTGGGTCAAATTATGATGATCCCTCAAGTATAGGGTACATACATTCATGGTCGCATGCCATGTGGATTCACCTTTCAGCTCACAGCAGTCCCCACTGTACTCTGTCGACATCACATTGGGGTGACGTGGTGGCCACCTATGCCATTGAGCGGCTCCTCCTGGCTCTTGGTGTCTGCAGCTGGTCCCACACCATTGGACAGGTCACCGGCCACACGTGTCAGCTGCACCGGGTTGGAGCCCTGCACACACATACATACTGGCTGCACCCACTGACTGTGCTAGAGCCAAATAGGTAAAACTTTAAACTGTCAATATTTTATGGAACTTTTAAAAGGCCTTCAGATGCACAGATCTTTTAATTCTACAAGAGAAACTATAAAATGTTGCATTGTGAACAAAGTCTTGTCTCAGTTACAGAAAACAGATCACATTAACAAATTATAATACAGGAATAAAACCAAATTCACAGTGAGAAATGCACTAAGTATGGAGATCCACAAGGATAAGTATTTCGCCCACTACTGTTTTGCCCTAAATAAAATGTGATATAGAGATTCTTGAGCAATAATTCTGGGCGTATTGGTATGAGAAATCCATGCTATCCAGTGGCTTTTTACAGAATAATTGCTTCTAGTTTAACTCTTTACACAATTTTTTTTTTCATATCTGGATTGGGCTGCAAACTAAGCTTTCATTTGACTCAGCTGCTATATACGGGACCTAATTGTTAAATACTGTATATTTTATTGTCATGGAAAAATATTTGGACTTCACTTGTAACTGCCCGCAATTGACTTTACAAGGAGATGATGATTACAGAGCAATCTAATTAACAGGACATTGAACTCACAGAGACACAGAATTCCACTGTTCACTGGTTGTAGCTTTTCTGATGTGGTATGAAGATATTATGATATGGTTTGCCATCCATGTGAGAATATTTCATTATAGCATCGCTGTATTGTTCCTTCCACTGCATTCAGTGAACCTTCACACTAGATATATTGGCCAACTCGATCCATACTACTCTGCACCACTGTTAACATACAGCTAACACTGCCAGAAAAGAAACCTAAGAAAGTACTGAGCTGTTTGAAAATCCAGCTTGAGGGGAAAGATTAAAATGGACATTACTGATGTTGGCAGCAAGAATCGCCAGCAAATGGAACAAATTTGTTTCCAAACAAGACACACAGTGCATAATGTAAATGTTGGGTTGCAAATGTCTATGATATGCAGACATTTGCAGCACAACCACATCACAATACCTTCACAGCAGGCCAGAATAGCTACACCCAGGCCTATCACTGAAGCCTGTTTGTGTACAGTGTAGTTTTGCCTTTCTTTAAGTTTACAGTCCCGTTAGTTTGGTTACTCTGAAATCTTCTTCTTCTTCTTCTTCTTCTTCTTCTTCTACTTCTTCATAAGTCAGTTGCTGGGAAGTTATAAGTGAACTTTAAGTAACTTTCAACAATAAGTACAATGTAGAGTAGTTAACAGTAACTTTCTGAATATAGTGGGTAAGTTAAATAAAATCTTAGTTTCTCCAGGTAATTATCTAATTCTCTTAGGAAATGGCTTTCAAAGACTGCTACCTGAAATACACCTCTATGATACTGGAAAGGTGGAGATTCAGTCACTGAGTCAATAAGTGAAGACTAAGAACTCTCAGGTACATGATGGATTATCTAGCAGAATACTAAAGCACTGTGCTGCCTATGTTGGTCCAGTACTTGGCCAAATTTGTAATTCTTCTTTTAGTAATGTTTAGTTTCCTGAATGCTTAAAGAACTCAACAGTGAAACCACTTTATATAAAAAAAATATTTAAAAAATGGATAATGGAGACAAATTCACATTTCAGTGCCAATGGCTTTTCAGAAGGAGTTTAAAAAAATTAATAAGTAGCAATAATATTTTGTCTATTGTAAGTAATTGTACAACTGGGAATTTGCAGAAGTGACTTTATACTGACTGACCAGCCCAGTGACTGTACACGGTTGTGCACGAACTGCCCTCTGCTCTGTAGCAGCAGCTGTTTACAGATGCATATAAATCTGTCTCTACAGAACAATAAATTATGTATAAGATTTTTGAAAACATAGTCAGTGATCTTAAAAGTAGTTAAAATCAAGACTGTTTTAAATTTTAATTTTAATAAATTATGCAGTTGCTGAATTTCAACAGTAATATAAAAGACAGAAAAGTAGAGAAAACATATATACATTAAGCAATTAAGTTATTTTGATTAACAACTATCTGAATGCACAAAAAACAACACATGTAGCTGGTTCTAGTTTTATGAGCAAAATTTTAAGCGTGTACTAGAATTATGTGGAAGAACACATTGAGATTTGAGGGGACTCACTAAAATTCATCATCCTGGTGCTGTGGGGAACAGAACCCATGTTATAGTAAAAGTAGCTTCTTTTCCACATTTTCAAAGATCTAAACAAAAAAATTTTACTGTGCAATCAAGTTTTGAACACAAGAACAACTGTTCAGAAGAGTAAAGTTTACACTTTTATCACAAATGCAATGTAGAATGAAATGAGTCAGTTCTTAATTGCAAAAGCCAGAGAATCTTAAATCTGTTCATTACTGCCCCACCTACCACAAATGCAAAGAAAGTTTCAGGTAAACCCTAGGTATTTTTTGGCATAGACTCCAAATCTGCGTTAAAATGAAGATTTCCATTTGAAAATAAAAAAATTGACCACTGCATTGTGGGGAGAGAAGTTAGTGGGCAGCACAGATATATGTCCCCTTTGAAAATATTAACTTTTTATCTGGAACATTTTTTCATACAATTCACATTTTTTGGAGCTATTCAGTTGTTCTATACCAAAACAAACAACCTATACATTAAATACAGGGTGTTTAAATATAGTGTCATATATTCCTATATGAGTTAGTATTGGTGAATAATAGAAGGAAAGTACTTATTTTGATATGTCCAAAAATCAATACCTGTTATGACATGAGCTGTTGAAAATCCGCAGTTCTCAGACTGTATTTTATTTACAGATGAGGCAGAATTCACAAGAGATGCCATAGTAAATAACTACAGTATGCATGTATGGACCAATGCAATACTTGAGCAATCACAGTGATAAGGCATCAGGATCACTTCAGAATGAATGTATGGCTGGGAATTGTCAGTGAAAGGCTCTTAGGGCCGTAGACTTTACCATACAGTTAAACAGGTGCCGCATATCAGTTTTCTGTACAATAAATTATTAGCACTAATGGAGAACATTACCATTACAGAATGATGATTGTTTTATGCATGACAGGTCACCACCCAATTTTCTACTGATTGTGTAACAGTATCTCACTGCAATGCTCATGGGTAATGGATTGACTGGGGAGGTCCAGTACCATGGTCTCCTCATTGACCAAATCTGAATCCGTTGGATTTCTGGCTCTGGGGATATTTAACAACATTGATGTGTGCCCGACCCATCAACAATGTCAAAATGTTGCAGTAGCTTATGACCAATGCACAAAACACAATCCAAATGGTGCTCCGTATATCTGAAAGAACGCTTATTCACTGTGAAGTAGCACTGAAGAATGCATCAGAATGCATGGTAAGTGCATGCCTGTAGCATATATTTCTATGTAACATACAGATGGGAATGAGAGAACACATTGAGCCATATCTCAACAGATACTGGTTTCCGGACACATCTTTTATTCCATTTTTGACCAATATTAGCTCCTATAGGTATATGTAACAATTTTCTATAATACCCTGTATATGTAATGGGTGACATCACAATAAGTGGAGAAACAGTACCTTACTACATTCTGCGATGTCTAAATATAATTTGTGAGGCTCTTACTTTCTCCCCATTTTATTATCAGTTTCTTGGTGGTTCTCCTTTTACCTTAAGTTGCCTTGTTTGCACAAATATTGAGCTTTTCGGTCACCCCAACACCGCTATATGTGATCCAGCATGACACATGGCATTTCCTGTAAGCTCAATCTCTCTGATGAGCGAGACGACCTTTGACAAATGATCGGCATATATAGTGGAGCCATTCTTCTGACTCTCAGCGCCCATTAAGTCATAGAGCATATTGTGTAGCTACATCACAGAAGCTGAGTTGTCAGATCGGCCCCAGTGGGGTCATACCAGAATGGCTCATGTGACTTTTTTTAAAACTAAGTACCAAGATTTGTCTCTTGAGAGCCATTTAAGCCACTAGACTAAATAAGTCTGCAGTCAAGAAAGACACTCTATAATTTAATAATAAAATTAAATAAATTAAGTTTAATAATAAAGTAAAGGACAAAAGAGATAAAGCTAGTATTCTTTACCCCACAGAATCTTGGTCAAACACTTGTAAATAAATAGTATGTGGCCTGTGAAAAGTACGACACTGTTGGTATATATTGCATCAGTTGTGACAATTGTCCTGCCAGGTATGTGTGGCAGACTGGCAGAGGGTCTGCTATTATGTTTCGAGAACACTACAGTCTGAGAAATTCAAAGTCTACTTTAAGTACCAGCTTACGTGATTCACGCCATTCCATAACAGGTGTAGTCAATAATTCAAAAGTCTTAGACAGAGAAGTGAAGGACCAGATCTTAAACGTTGTGGAAGAGTCTAAAGTTATACCCCAAACATACCCTTAACAATCAGCTGGAGTTAAGACGTTACAATATACTGTCTATCTTTGATCACCTTTCAAAGATGTAGTGTGATATTTGCTAGATTATTGATCCTGGGCTTGTTGTTTCTGGTCTATTTGGTTTTACAATTTTTTTGCTGACATATTTTATAATTTATATGATTATGCTGTGTAACAGAGGCCTCAAACATTCCCAAAATATTTGGATTGAGTAAAAATGTTTGTAGCTTTCCCTGCTATGTGCACGGTGATGCTAGTGCCCTCCATGATACACATGAACACACTGGCACACTGAGGAGGCTGAAGCATTGCTGTCTGCAGCTTCCCAGTATGAACTGAGGATTCATAACCAGGGGCGTTCAATGTATCTAGCTGGGGCTTTTACTTTTCTTGTTTTGTTATTTTGCTCTTTTCACTGTAGGTAGGTGCACATTTAACATTTCAGTTTTAAACCTGTCAATTTGAATTACATCCCGCTTGTTGTGGGTAACAGTACCTTACTTTGAGATGTCGACTACCCCTCCTTTTTGTATCTGGGTTTAAACATGTCACTGATGTGTGAGTACTTCATATTGGTTGTCGTCAGCATAGGTTATTAGGATAGCTATCTGTTTATCATAATGTTCATTGTACATTTCCTATCTTGTACACCTGAAGATGTGATTTGAAATCACAAAAGTTTTTGTGTTCACATAATAGTTCATATACAAGTGAAAGAGGTTTATTTCAGAAACACTTTATAATCAACTCCACCACTAAAACAGGTTTTAATCCAATACTAAATGTGTCTTCAAACAGATTATATCTGAAATTGACTGCCTAATCAGTTGTCAGGACATCGCTCAGCTGGAGACAGTGCTGCCACTGTTACCACTGCCACTCACCCTGCGCCCTCTCCTCGCGAGCAGCACCCTCCGGACTGGCGGCACGAAGAGGTCGGGGTCTGGCGGCGGCAAGCTGCGGTCCCCCTTGCAGGTGACGCCCGCCACCCACGACGCGACGGCGCCCACGACGAGTGTCAGCAGGAATCCCAGCATGACAACCCACAGGTACGACACGCGGTACAGGTAGAAGTACTCGCTGCAATGTGGGGGATAATACGTATTGTACACATGTGTAACATGTGGATCCCAGGTGTGGTGTGCGTGTGACATCACGATATAACTGCCAATGTTGTTGTTGTGGTCTTCAGTCCAGAGACTGGTTTGATGCAGCTCTCCATGCTACTCTAACCTGTGCAAGCTTCTTCATCTCCCAGTACCTACTGCAACCTACATCATTCTGAATCTGTTTAGTGTATTCATCTCTTGGTCTCCCTCTATGATTTTTACCCTCCACGCTGCTCTCCAATACTAAATTGGTGATCCATTGATGCCTCAGAACATGTCCTACCAACCGATCTCTTCTTCTAGTCAAGTTGTGCCACAAACTCCTTTTCTCCCCAATTCTGTTCAATACCTCCTCATTAGTTATGTTATCTACCCATTTAATCTTGAGCATTCTTCTGTAGCACCACATTTTGAAAACTTCTATTCTCTTCTTGTCTAAACTACTTATCATCCACATTTCACTTCCATACATTTCTACACTCCATACAAATACTTTCAGAAACGACTTCCTGACACTTAAATCTATACCCAATATTAACAAATTTGTCTTCTTCACAAACGCTTTTCTTGCCATTGCCAGTCTAGATCTGATATCCTCTCTACTTCGACAATCATCAGTTATTTTGCTACCCAAATAGCACAACCCCTTTACTAATTTAAGTGTCTCATTTCTTAATATAATTCCCTCAGCATCACCTGATTTAATTCGACTACATTCCATTATCCTCGTTTTGCTTTTGTTGATGTTCATCTTATATCATCCTTTCAAGACACTGTCCATTCCATTCAGCTGCTCTTCCAGGTCCTTTGCTGTCTCTGACAGAATTACAATGTCACCGGCAAACCTCAAAGTTTTTATTTCTCCTCCATGGATTTTAATTCCTACTCCAAATTTTTCTTTTGCTTCCTTTACTGCTTGCTCAATATACAGATTGAATAACATTGGGGCTGGCCAGTGTGGCCGAGCGGTTCTAGGCGCTACAGTCTGGAACTGCACGACTGCTACGGTCGCAGGTTCGAATCCTGCCTCGGGCATGGATGTGTGTGATGTCCTTAGGTTAGTTCGGTGTAAGTAGTTCTTAGTTCTAGGGGACTAATGACCTCAGCAGTTAAGTCCCATAGTGCTCAGAGCCATTTTTGAATAACATTGGGGATAGGCTACAACCCTGTCACAGTCCCTTCCCAACCACTGCTTCTCTTTCATGCCACTTGAGTCTTATAACTGTCATCTGGTTTCTGTACAAATTGTAAATAGCCTTTCTCTCCCTGTATTTTACTCCTGCCACCTTCAGAATTTGAAAGAGAGTATTCCAATCAACTTTGTGAAACACAAGCTTGCCTTTCCTTAATCTGTTCTCTAAGATAAGTCATAGGGTCAGCATAGCCTCACATGTTCCAACATTTCTACTGCCAATATGGAATTTTAATTGAACGCTACTCTTTCCGTTTACTAAACTACCTCGTACAGTGTGCATTTTTTCATACTTCCATCCTTTTATTCTCAGGTGATGCTTCATTCCACTATTATGAGCCATATTTGAATGTTTTCTGTATATTCTTTGCTGATTTTATGTTAATCTCGTTTTATGAGACATTGCATTTCATTAATAGTTGCTTGTAAGTGGAAGTTACACAGTGTTTTAATAACTTTTCAATAAATTATTAGGAACAGTAAAAATGTATTGAAGTACTCATATATGCAGAAATGTTAAGAATAATCAAGAAGTTAGTATTGATTAGAATGAAAGCAGTTGCTGACATGTGTGAATATTACCAGACTATCAGTTTAGTAAGTCATGGTTGTAAAATACTAAAACAAATTCTTTACAGAAGAATGGAAGAACTGGTAGAAGCTGACCTGGTGGCAAGTTTGTATAGATTCTGGAGAAATGCAGCAAAATATGAGGCAATAGTGATCCTACAACTTATCTTAGAAGATAAATTAAGGAAAGGCAAACCTACATTTACAGTATTTGTAGACTTAAGAAAGGTTTTGACAGCTGTGCCTGGAATGCTCTCCTTAAATCCTGAAGGTAGTAGGGGTAAAATACAGGGAGCAAGAGTCTATTTACACCATGTGGAAGTTATAACAGTTTAGGGAACAGAGGAAAGCAGTCATTGAGTGAGTGAGGCAGGGTTGTAGGCCTATTACTAATGTTATTCAATCTGCACATTGAGCAAGAAGAAAAGGAAACCTAAGAAATATTTGGAGTAGGCATTAAAGCTCAAGGAGAAGAAATAAAAATTCTGAGGTCTGTCAATGACAGTGTAATTCCCTCAGAGGCAGCAAAGGCCTTGGAAGTGCAGTTGAAAATTATGGACAGTGTCTTGAGAGGAGGATATAAGATAAACATCAACTAAAGCAAAACAAGGATAATTGGATATAGTTTAATTAAACCAAGTTATGCTATGGGAATTAAATTAGGAAATGACACACTTGAAACAGTAGACGAGTTTTGTTATTTGGGCAGCAAAATAACTTAGTATGACTGGAGTAGAGAGGACATAAAATTTAGAGTGGCAATGGCAAGTAAGGCGTTTCTGAAGAAGAGAAATTATGTTAAAATTGAGTATCAATTTAAGCTTTAGGAAGTCGTTTCTGAAGCTATTTTTATCAGTGTATGTAGCCATGTTCGGAAGATAGAGTTCACACATGAAGAGACTAGAAGCCTCTGAAATGGGGTGCTATAGAAGAATGTTGTAAATTTAATGCCTAGGTTGTGTAACTAATGAGGAGGTACTAAATACAGTTGGGGGGCACAGCCTGACTAGAAGAAGGAATCGGTTGATAGGTGACATTCCGAGATACCAGGTGATCACCAATTCTGTACTGGAGGGAAGTGGGGGTGGGAGGGAAGGGGGCTGTAAAAATCATAGAGGGAGACCAAGACATGAACAGAGTAATCAGATTCAGTAGGATGTACGTTGCAGTAGTTACTCAGAGATGGAGAGTCTTGCACAGGCTAGAATAGCATGGAGAGCTGCATCAAACCAGTCTCTGGACTGAAGGCCACAACAACAGCAATAAACATTAATAATAATAAATAACGAAATATATGTTCACATTTTGTGCATATCCAGGTGTGCAATGAGAACATGTTGTGATAAACACTAGAACCAATCCTTATATCGTTCAGTGTAATAGCATCGGTGCTCTTTTTACACTCTCATGATCTACAGCCTTAACTAAGACAGGTAGTGCAAGGCTGATCTTCACTAATTTTCTCTTTTAGTTTCATAGGAAGGCAGGTTGTGGTGTTGACACTGCATTATCTGTGGCTAACATTATCCCAGGCTGAAGTTATCGCTGAATTGTTACTCGATATTTTATTAAAAAGATTTATGAATATAAGTCCTATATGCTATGGAAGGTAGAAAGTGTACGAGATGTGGCAGTAGCTGCTCCATGCCTGCTCTGGTGACTTTTGGCACCCACTGTCCACAACCTCCTCACTGCCCCACTACTACTGCAGGCCGACACCACCGTGGACAGTGAAGCTCTTGACACTGTGCTTCCAGGTGATCAGCTGAGTTGTGAAATGCACGTTCCTGTATGATATTTCAACAACAGACACAGTCGTCACCTTTGGGAGCTGCTAGCTGGGTCACTATGCATACTTGCTGCCTGGCCTACAACTGGACCGAAGCACTGTCTACGTCACACAGTTATTCGTAGCTGAGGCTGATTCCCAGTGCCAGTTACACACTGTGATCCTCTTTTGTTTTTCAGAGACCGCACTGATATTCCGTGAAATGCAAATGCCTTCAGTGTTTACCCCCCCCCTGGTGGGCAAGGTGCCCAGCCTAATTTAAACTGATACCTCCATTCCAGTTTACTACAACTTTTGGACTTCTTTGTATTGCTAGAATCCTTAATTACAGTGTCCCAGAAACTTTGTGTTTACACGAGGACACTGGCCTTACAGCATTTCATCTTGAGATTATATCAGAGGCAGTGCTCAGCGACAGCTGATTTTCTGAGCTGTTTTAGTTGGGTGTGTCAGTGAACCTGTCCTCGACTGTTCTCCTAGTCTGCCCCATGTAAGATATGCTACATACACTTGACCTTCTGAGAAGCACATCATCTCTAACATTGCAAGCCACATTGCTCATCTTTGTTGACGTGAGTGAAATACTGTGGATGCCGTTTTCCATACAGGCCTACTGATTTCAGTAGATATTGAGTAATTATTTGTATGTAACCTCCACCCCCCCTCCCCCCTGTATCTCAGGAGTTGATTACAAAGCCCACTCAGTGTATCAATCCAACTAACCTCTATTTCAGTACACTTCTTGTAGATGATATAATTCTGCAGCAGTGCTCTCATGATCTGACACTACACGAGGAAGGCTTTGCCGCAATGCCCATAGTTGGTAATAATGGCACAGTACAATGAGCCTACACCTGTGTAGTTCTGGAGTACATCGGATAGTGATTCAGCTGGAACTAACATATAAAGTAATATATCTTTTGTTATTATAATATTTTGTAACACTAGCAAAGTGTATTTCCTTAGTTTTAATTTATTGATTTATTTTGGTGTTTGGGGACCCATGTTTCTTATGTCACATTTAACTATTTTCCTTTATTTCTGAAAGCCTATGCCTTTGTATTTTGAGTTTCCAGAATGAAATACTGATAACCATATGTGAAAAATTATGTTCCCACTTATCAATTATCAGCAGAGAATTTTGGTCTTAACAATATTTAAAATTGTTAAAACCCCATTTTAAATTTATTGCATCTAACACTAATTGATTATTCAAGCTTAACAAAACTTCAATTACTATTTGATTAAAGTATTATACACATTCCATTTGTGAACAAATACCGATATGAGTGATACTCTACAATCCATCTTGTATCTTTGGTTTATGTTTCTCTAGCTGGAGGTAGTTGGCAGTCAGCTGTGGAGAAAGGAACCCGTTTTGTAACTGTGTTGATGATCAGACATGTGGAGGCAAAACTGCAACTTCTCTCCATTGCACCCATGTGAAACACATTGTTTATGTGTGAACAAATCTGAAAAACTGAAATTTATTATTTTTTTTTTTAAGAATTTCATTTTATACGTGATTAGAAAATTCTGAGAACATGACTGAAATGCATTGTTGACTATTTCATTGCATTAATGAATTGTGCTAGTATACTGAGACCAAGAAGGAGAAGGATATATTGTTCTGGAACATTTTCAAGATCCAGACACCCTTTTGGTAAAATCATACCCCATTTTTTTTTCCAGACAGCAAGCAAGAACAACAAGTACAACAATGTACTTAAGATGAGTGTTATTCTTAACTATTTATTGTTCACTATGTTAATGAAATGTTTCTAGCACCTGAGCCCTGCAATTTCTTTTAGTCAACTCTACATATCATGTCCACAGACAGACGTGTGACTTTTTACTGCAACAGTTATTCAAACATATTTTAATCATACAGCAGGAAACGGTGGCTTTAGAACACCTACTACATACCGGCTAGCAAAATATCTGGAACACCAAGAGTATGTGTATTTCAGAAAAAATTGTGTCATCTCAGTAAAACAAACATGTGAAGCAGTGCAGCAGGAGCTAGGAGTCAAACTCAGCTATAAATAGTGGTGTGACACAAATTTTAACATCATTCTTTACAAAAAGATATTTCCAAGTAAAAAACAAAGTCATATTCTATGAGAACATGGAAACATGTCTTTCAGCACCCATGTAAGGAACTATAATCTGGGAACTTCCATCCATTACTCAACAAAATAGGCCAGTTAGTACAAAATAAGTCATTAAGTGGAGTCTTTGGGAATCTCTGTGCACCCCTGCCCCCCCCCCCCCCCTTTCCCTTCCAAATTGGGGCATCTTTACATCCTTACTGTGCACTCAGAACTGTGAGGAGCGACGTGACACGCGATCGACAGGTGTATTACAGACACTGTCCTACAGATCTGTGCAAAACTTCATCAGGGTTTCACTGTGGTTTCCTTTTTTGCAACTGATTGGACCTTACTTTCTGAATAGCCCTCGTATGACTTTCTTTAAAAAAAAAAGGTAAATCCAGTGTGGAATGTAACAACATTATGAGAAAGATAATTGCAGTCTCTGGCTACTGAGACCTGACTTGGTTTGTGGCCTCATCAGACAGAGACTGCTGTCATGTATGAGTGAGCCCCATTTGTGTGTGTGTGTGTGTGTGTGTGTGTGTGTGTGTGTGTGTGTGTGTGCGCCCACGCGCGCGCGTTGCGCCCAATGAGGTCTTGTTGGCCAAACACTCATTTTCTGGTGCCTGTCTGCAACTCAGTATATCTGCTATATGGTGAGTAGCAACTATCCTTCTCACAATACTGTTACTAAGAAATGAGATTTATGAAGAAAAATCTAGACCCCAAAACAGCTTCTATGTGCTATTAAAAATTACATATCAATAAGCAAAGTTTTTCCTCTGTAGCATGGAACCCGTGAGGTGTGGAACTGACAACTTATGACCCAAATCTTCCCCTAAAGGAATCAAAAGAATGTGTGCTTTCAAACTTATAAACTAAATATTTTAATGTCATGCAGGTGATAGCAAAGGTGAAATAATGTGTGCAAAAAAGGAAAAAAATTGAATTTTGTGAGAGTCCAGGCAGCAGGTACACTTAACAGTACATCTCACATCAACTGGAGAAGATGACTGGGTCAGTCGTTGAAGTATCGTGTGGTATAATGGAACTGACAACTCTGCTGAGCACCCAAAAGTACAGTGTTAATTTATCACGCTGCGGAAATGTTTGAGGAGATGCTGCAGCCGACCTGGGGTCCTGGGTGGGCGGCGGCGGTGTGGCCGTAACGTTGAAGTCACAGCCGTCCGTCCTGGTGGGCAGCCTCACTGCGTCCGGCCGGGAGACGCCGAAGCCGACCCACATGGAGAAGGCGAGCCCCGTGGCCAGGCCCGTTATGGCTCCCTGCAACACCGTCAGGTAGCAGTAGGCGTTCAGTGGGAAGAGGGGATGAAAAATAGTTAAAAGAGTCTGCAGGGATCTGAGAAAAGTTCACGTCGCTCTTTCAGTTGACGGTGAGCAGAAAGAACTGAAGGATGAGAAAGCCTCGTGGGCATCTGTAGATATTTATGCAATCTGGGCAAGACTAATACTGCCATTTCTGATACCAAAGTATTTGGGAAATTCGTGTCGATTGTTAAGAAAAGTAACGAGGAAAAATGTCACTGATTACTACCCTTAAAAGTGAAGCAACGGGAAACGAACTTAACCATCCAGTGGGTTCACCATTTTTCGTAACACAAGCCGGCATACGGTATACTTTGTACACTTGTAAAGAGTAGTGGTCTTTATGATACCGAGATTAAGATGTGTGAGCAAAATCATTGTTTAATCTTAGTTTGATTACACAACCGTAAAATAAACTTACATACCCTTGCTAAATGGCAAGGAAAGCGTTTCTCAAGAAGAGAAATTTGTTAACATCGAATATAGATTTAGGTGTCAGGAAGTCGTTTCTGAAAGTATTTGTATGGAGTGTAGCCATGTATGGAAGTGAAACATGGACAATAACTAGTTTGGACAAGAAGAGAATAGAAGCTTTCCAAATGTGGTGCTACAGAAGAATGCTGAAGATAAGGTGGGTAGATCACGTAACTAATGAGGAGGTATTGAATAGGATTGGGGAGAAGAGAAGTTTGTGGCACAACTTGACTAGAAGAAGGGATCGGTTAGTAGGACATGTTCTGAGGCATCGAGGGATCACAAATTTAGCATTGGAGGGCAGCGTGGAGGGTAAAAATCGTAGAGGGAGACCAAGAGATCAATACACTAAGCAGATTCAGAAGGATGTAGGTTGCAGTAGGTACTGGGAGATGAAGAAGCTTGCACAGGATAGAGTAGCATGGAGAGCTGCATCAAACCAGTCTCAGGACTGAAGACCACAACAACACAACAACCCTTGCTAAAGCATTGCTTAACTAAACTATAATGAAATAAACTTTCATTACGTCGCTCTGTTGCCATGGATAGGTGTTACTTCTTGGTAATGACCCACGGTATACAGCTGCATCGGACCCCAACCAACCAATTATTTGATTACTAATTAACTCATAGGGAACAGCTTCATTAGAGGGTTTTGCTGCTAGCTCACCATCTGTGTCACTTTCGTGTGTGGCCCATGAATTTTTTTTGTTTCCTAACTCGCTGTTTATTTTATGTTACTGCTAATCACTTGGACATATTTCAATCACCAATCTAGCTGAAGCAAAAACGAAGGAATTGGTATAGCCCCACAACTGTGAAACAACAATGGAACAGTGCAAAACAGTGTCATTTGTGTTGGCGAACTTTTTACTGATTGCTGCCACTTAATGATGTCAGCAAAGATACGGACATTCTATAGTTCACAAAGCTGACCATCAACTGAGCTGTGTGTTAATAAATGTGAAGAGAAACGAACACATTGTTCCACAGTGTTGGGATATCATTTAATAACAGTGCACCACATTCAACTATCAAGCAGCAGAAGGTGCAGATGTTTATGTGCATGTTCGGTAAGCTAAAACTGTTATATGGCATATACTGAGCTGTTACAATTCTCGCAATGTCTGTCTCTCAGTTTCACAGATGGCTACCGTCAGGTCAGTAAGTTGACCTTAACACTGGAATAGCAGTCTTGCATTGCTAAAACTGGTGTCTCACGTGTCAATTCCTTTACAGATACAAAGCGAGCTGGTGCATTGGTTAGCACGCTGGACTCCTACCTGGGAGGGCCACAGTTCAAATCTGTGTCTGGTCATCCACGTTTAGGTTTTCCATGATTTCTCAAAATGAATCCAGCCAAACTCCAGGATGATGCCTTTGGAAGGGCATAGCCAATTTTTTTCCACATCCTTGAACATCCTGAGCTTCTGCTCCGTCTCTATTGATCTCAATGTTGACTGGATTAAATACTAATTTTTCCTTCCTTTCTTTCTTCCTTCCTTCCCTTCACACATGTATTGCATATTCTCAGGACCCTCCCAAGTCCTAGTTTTTCAGAACTTTTGCTACAACTGGTTTCGAGATTTCATTTTATAATCATTCTTAGTATTATCTTCGGACAGGTGATATGAAAGCCTACACAAGCTATCATCCATTTTTTAACTGAGTGCTATCAGGTTCCCTCCATTTATAATAACTTTTATCTTTCATTTATTCACACTTAAGGATCTATCAGATTACTGCTCATCCTAATTGACAATTATTTTATAGTCCGATCTAAAGCAAAAGGGCTAATCATTGCAGTTGGCACTATGGCACTATTAGTTCCTTTCTCAGGGAACAGAGATGGATAGATTGGGGAATGTTAGAAGGAGGGGTAGCTCACCTGGACACCAGAATGAAAAGGAGCCACTGATAGTGGCAATGAGGGCAGAGAGGATGAAGGAGGGAAAGGGAAACTTTTCTGAAAAAGAGAAATACCTTAATTTCTAACACATATTTAAGTAAGTTTTTCTGGAAGAATTTGTTTGGAATGTATCATTATATGGAAGTTAGACAAAAACAATAAACACTACAGACAAAAAGAAAATAGAACATTTTCAAAATGGGTGCTACAGAAGAATGCTAAGAGACATGTGGGTAGTTTGGATAATTATGGAAGAGGTACCAAATCAAATTGGAGAGAAAATAATTGTGGCACATCTGAAAAAAGATCAGATGAGTGGTACACATCTGGAGGCATCAAAGAAGCATCAGTTTGGCAACGGACGGGAAGTGTGGGGGACAGAAATTGCAGAGGGAGACCGAGGCTCAAACACAGCAAGCAGGTTCAAGTAATGAAGGTTGCAGTCACTAAGCAGCTTAGACATGACGTGTTTGGGGAGAGCTGTATGTAACCAGTTTGTTGGTGATGTTCAGTATGTAATGGAACAGCTCAATAGTATCAGTGAAGTATGTGATAGACTCCTAATTTCCTTTATGGTGCAACAAGATATCTTCCACAATTTTTTTGGATTACAACATTAAAAAATTAGTGTAACATTCACACACAAACTAACAAAAATTTATATAAGAAAAAATATTTTCACACAAATAATGTAATTTTAAAACTGTCATGCATATTTTGTGCATTCATGTAACTAGAAACATTCTCCCCTCCTCCTCCTCACCATCACCACAATTACTACTACTGTTGGCATTAATACTGGATACTGAACTACAAAAATTAAAAATTAATTATAAATGAAATATGCACAAAATTGCTTATATTTACGATGTGATTGATACTTACAGCAAGCAATATCTTTGGATGTTTTGGACCCGCTGACCCTTGGCGAGCAGCACCAGTTACAGTCTGACATGTTTTGGAAGTAAGTTTCCGTGTAGCATAAAGGCAAGGTGCATTGTGTTGTACAGGATGTGACAATTCAGATAGGGATTGTGAGGGTAAGATTAGAATAATTACTGCATGAACAGAGGCATTCAAAAATCATTCTTCCTGCACTCCGTACGTGAATGCAATGGGAAGAAATCCTAATAACTGGTACAGTGGGACATACCATCTGTTACGCACTTCACAGTGATGTTGTAACACTCCCTATTAATTTTTTTACATTCCCGCTCGATCAGGATCTGATAGCAGCCAAGATAATAATTAATTAATGTGACCGTGTACGTAATGGGGCTGGCAATCGGAATGGACTGCTACGGAGTTGTTACATTCCATTCTGTCCTTCTCAATGCTGTAATAATGTACTGTTTGGTGGCAAGAAGAACAACAAACACAGCTTCACTAAACAAAACCTATATTCTTACCAAAAACCACAAAGATAAGGAGACAGCCACTGCCTTCGTCAATACACTGTTAATAACGGCTAATCTCAGCACAGGCTTCCTCGCTATTCATTATCGTCACACGCCAATCCAAATCACTGCAATCCAACACTGCAATCCAAATAATGTCGGCGCGGTAGACGCGGAATCTCAATAACGGCACATAAATATCACTGAATCACTCTGTTAAGTATACTTTCTCACTTTCCCGTATAATACTAATACAAAGGGGTTGAACCGCGGCGATGGCCACTCCCTTTGCCATCAATTTCTATCAATTGCTGACTTCTGCTCAGCTCTGCCTGCCTCGCGGGAACCTACAACACGCACTGCCTTGACTCAACTCTCGCTCTCGCGACCCGACACACTATCGATAGTTGCCCTGTCGACCTGTGTGAGTGCAAACCTAGTAGTAAGGGCCTGCGGACCCCTTACAATGTGTATGGTAGAAATATAGATGTAAATTATCAGTGAAGATTGAATGAAATGTGGAGAAAAGAAGTAACCTGCATGTTACAGATCCTTTAATATAGTACACACAACGAAATTTGAACCCTAAAATCTCTTCCGCATCTGTAGATGCCTTGTGCAAGCCACAACAATCCCTGATAATGAATTAACACTGAATGGCAGATAAAACAAAATCATTTATTTCAACACTGACAGAAAAACAGGTCTCATGTCGTCTCTTGTATTTACTTCTGAGAACACTGAGGGGTAATGGTACAAACAGATCACTGTGGGAGTTTGTCAGGCTTGCTATGTCTCATCTGCTTTACTTCAGTTATTTCATCACAGTGCCAATAACAATAGATAAGTGAGTTCACTACCGGTATACCTCGGCATCCCAGTTCTACACACCAGACCTCTCTAGCAGAGTCTCTGGCGAGGCAGCAGAACGAGGAGTACGTACCGGCTCGTTGGCGTGGGGCAGGAACATGCCGAGCGAGAAGAAGCCGAGCACGGGTCCGCCGACGGCGCCGAATATCGTGAGGCTGGCCTGCAGCACGCCACCCAGGAACTGCGCCATGAAGGCCAGTCCCAGGAACAGCAGTCCGAACACCAGTGCCAGCAGCTTCCCCACAAGCGGCGACCGCGACTCCGCCAGCGGGTGGCACCGGTACCGCACGTACAGTGGCTGCCGAACACCGCAAAACTGCGTCACCGTTTCGTCACGAACGGCAATCGCACAGCTGGCTAGTGACCACGTACGCACAGCCCCTGCACTAACACGGGGACCAATACCTGTCTCCGCAATGTTCCGGTAGTGGTCTCTCGGCAGTCTGCTCACGGTATCGTGACAGTAATCCGTGTTTACACCGGTAAGCCAAAATTGTGAGGCCGCTGCCTATTGCCAGATTCAGTGCCGCCTGGTGCACTGTAGGTATGTGATGTGAGAACAAGTGGCTACGAGCACTGTGGAAACTGCACAGTTCATTGGATTTTGGCGTACTACCGTCATTAGCATCTACGGACAGTGGTCGAAGGGTGGTGGAATCGCAAGTCGGTGACAAGGTGTTTAATGTCTGTGCCAGTTAACAGAGTGTGGAGGTCTGTGGCTCGCCTGCTCTGTGAAGAAGCACGGATGGCAGTCTTAGCGATATCTGAACGAATTCACCATACGCAGCGAGAACTAGCGGAAACTAGCAGTAAGCTCTTACATCTCCATTTATACATCAGTAACATAATGCAGTGTTATGACTGGAATAAGGTGGACTGTCTATGGTTCAGGACCATGGACCTCAGTGCAGAAATGGCAACTAATAGGCAATAAGAGGAAATTCCATGGCCTACAGAAAGGCAGAGGTGAAACATCAGTTGCTGGCAACTCTCAAACTGTGATTAACATGTCTGGGAGAGAATTAACAAAAGAGGAACATTCAGTTCTGTCGAAAGGAGGCAACTTTCCAGTCACGCCACTAAAGGTTCCTACGGAGGACATTATAGCGAATGTGGAGGCAGGAATCCGTTTGTTATCATCGCACTCCGTGGATGAAATCGGGACTGAAACAGCCAGAATATTACGCCAAGCGAAACCACCTACCAGCAATTTGTCTCAATCGGAAAGGAGGGCACTGAGGAAGATCAATGCGCATAAGAGCATTATTGTACTTGCAGCTGATAAAGGAAATGCTACGGTTTTGCTGAACACCGAAGATTATCAAAAGAAGATTACTGACCTTTTGGATCCCACTATGTACAAAAAGCTTCAGAAGGATCCTACAACCAAAATATTGAGAAATACCAATCAACTGGTGAAACAATCTTCTCTTTCTTTGGAAGATAAAAAACAACTCTGCAAAACGAAGCTTATCCATCCAGACTTTCTGGACTCCCAAAGGTGCGTAAACCACAGGTCCCGTTGAGACCAATTGTGAGTGCCATAGGATCTCCAACACAAGAGGTGGCCAGATATCTCACCTGCTTGCCGCAACCACACATCGGCAGAACGGACAGTTACATTAAAAACTCGGCGCATTTTATTGAAAAACTGAGGGAAAATAACATCAGCCCAAGTGATATTCTTGTGAGCTTCGATGTAGTGTTTACCATTGTGCCTGTAAACGAAGCTATTTCATATATAGCAGATATTTTTACGACTGACATAGTGGCTTTATTTAAACACTGCCTGACGACAACTTATTTCCAGTATAACGAGTTTTACGAACAGATCGACAGGGTGGCTATGGGAAGCCCTCTCAGCCCAGCTGTTGCCAATTTATTTATGGAGATCTTCGAACAGCCAGCACTGCAGACTGCCAGTAAAAAGCGTGCTAAATGGTACCGCTATGTTGATGACACATTTGTAGTGTGGACTCATGGTGAAGAAGAGATGGATGTCTTCTTGGTGCACCTGAACAGCATTAATCTGAAGATACAGTTTACGATGAAGAAAAAGAGCAATGATCAACTCAATTTCCTGGATGTGTCGGTAATTATACGGGTGGATGGGACGGTGGGACACAAGGTTTACAGAAAGAACACTCACACGGATTGATACCTCCACAAGGAATCTAACCATCATCCTAGGCAAAAAAGAGGTATCATTAAAACCTTGGTGGCCAGAGCCAACAAAATCTGCTATGTCCAGAGCAACAACGGTCACCTACTGGAAAAGTTTTCCTACCATTTATTAATAATGTTACGGACCGTGCCGGGAAAGTTCTGGCCAAGTATGGGATCGAAACAATCTTCAGACCCACCAAGAAGATTAAGGAATATTTGAGAACTGCAAAAGACGACCGACATCCCCTAGCAACACCTGGGGTATACAAAATTCCATGCAGTTGCGGACAAGTATATATTGGAACAACGAAAAGAAGTGTAAATACCCACTTAGCCGAACATAAAAGAAACTGTCGCTTAGGACACATCAAAAAATCGGCCGTAGCTGAGCATGTTTTTCGAGATGGGAATCATGAAATTAAATTTAATGAGACAAGTGTTCTAGCACGAACATTCCATTATCATGCACACTACTACTTATAATGATTATAGTGTGAAAGTATGATTAATGAAGCATCAAATGTATGTAAACGTGTCAAATGAGTTAGAAGAGAGATTGCATAATCAACGGAAAAGATTATTATTTATTCAGGTCTAACATTAAAAACCTCTAAAATGACAGGCATCATCAATTTAGTTACAGCTACCATGCTCTTAAGCAGAGAGAATGATAAAATATTTTGTACGTTTTTAGTTTAGTCACCACAATAGACACACATTCATACTTGTTTACTTTTGCAGAATTATGTTATGTTTTTCCTTTTTAACAAGAAGAAACAAGAAAGCTTGTACTTATTGGCTCCGTTCTCACCTGATAGAAGCATGTAATGGATTTATCATCATTCTCACAACCCCAGCTGGACCTGTAAGAGCTTTGGCAACTATCTACTTATCATATTTCTTTTCGTTGCGCATTTGTTGTGTGGATCGCTTGGCTCCCAGAAGCATATATGATACATATAGTGCTGTATCACCAACATTACTTGTTTTTTTTTTCCAGACCACTCCATCACTCACTCCAATTCAACCAGTGGAACAAGTGTGAGTGTAAGTAACTGTGAACCAAATGTAATCAAAGGCTGTTCACTTACGTACCATTTACAAAAGACAGAACATTTCTCGGCAGATGGTCATTCTCCTGTATCTTCTCCTGTGCAAACCACGCTCCAGACAACAAAAATTATCTACAATTCAAAACAAATAAGAAAGTAGGCCCATCCAGTTGATGCATTTAAAAACACACACACACACACACATATTGGTGCACAAACACCATACATCAGCTGTTTTTAATACAGGGACATATGACACCTATCCACCCATAGCCCACATATTCCTCTCATCGCAGCTGCAGTAGGCCTCACCTTAAAGTAATCCTCCAATGTGACGGCAGCCAGCGAGTTGACGGCCGACGAGACGGTGCTCAGGGAACCACTGAAGATGCCAGCGATGAAGAGGCCCGGCATGCCGCTCATTGTGTCCACCACATACAATGGCATCAGCTGCAAATGAAGTGCTCCTGTCATTCCGAGGGCAGCTGCATTACATCCGGCACAGGAGACCGTGACAGCGCTGACTCGGGTAAAGAGAGGATGGACCGACATGTGTCTGATTTCTTGTCAAATACCTCTCAGTTCAGTTACTGCAACTGCATTGTAATTTGTATCAACTTGGAACTTCCTAGCAGACTAAAACTTGGTGCAGACCACGATTCAAACCTGAAATGTCACCATTCAGTGGAATGCTCTTCCTGGCTGAACTACCCTGGTACAGTTGGCACCCCATCCTCACAGTCTGACTATTGCCAGTGCCTCTCCAGTACTTTTCAAACTTCACTCAAGACTACCAGTACTCCTTGCTCTAAATTATCTCAAATTACCTTATAAATTATGTAACAAGAACCAAATTTGTTACTGAAATAAAGCATATAATTTAATTAGATACTTAGATACCTATTTACTGTGAAAAAATTGGAAAGAAAGTTTATGATATTGCTACAAGTTTTACTGGAGTCAAGAGAAATAATTACGAGTATATACAGTGCCTGGCCAAGAAAGTGAAGCACTTTGAAGACTGATCAGATGTTAATGTAACAGAGCATGCATACACACACACACACATACACACACACACACCTGCAACGGGTAGAATGGCCATAAGAGTGCATTACTGTTTTTTATGTTTTGTGTTGTTACCAGGTCTGGTACAATATAAAAAAGGCATGAACATATTAAGACATTAAGTGGTCACTGTGAAGGAGACAGAGAAGCTGCATAATCATATGAGAAGCGTTATCAGCACCTGCAGAGGCCTCATATTGAGTTTCCATTTGGGCAGATTTTCTAATTATGCAATATCCAAATTAAATTTTTGAAAACAGCTAAAAGTCACACTTTTTTTGTTGTATTGACTGGTTTCACTCTTCAGATTAACAAGAGCATCATCAGAATATACACTGTAAAAGATACAAATTGAGGCAATACAGGAAACTTACACTGACATCACATGAAATACATATTCTCCTACCAGTATTGTGATTTACGTTTAAAGTTGGCTGACAGGCCTAATGATTAATGTGGCTCTACTATAGTACTTAAACTTTTGTTTAAAGTGTGTTTAAAGTACAGCAGTAAACGATGACATAGATATGACAGCACGAGAGGAACATACAAGTAAATCTGTAAAAATCAAAATATCTTTCAAAATACATTATATAAATACATATCTAAAATATCCTTTCAAAAATGCACTCAAAACTACTGCATTTAAAGATATTTCTAATAGGATGATAGGGCAGGTAATATATGTTTCCAGAATGAGATTTTCACTCTGCAGCAGAGTGTGCGCTGATATGAAACTTCCTGGCAGATTAAAACTGTATGCAGGACTGAGACTCGAACTCAGGATCTTTGCCTTTCGTGGGCAAGTGCTCTACCAAGCTCTACCAACTGGGCTACCCAAGCACGACTCACGCCCCGTCCTCAAAGCTTTACTTCTGCCAGTACCTCATCTCCTAACTTCCAAACTGTATATTAAATCATATACACACATCAAAAAAAGCTTTGCATCACTCCGGTTCCCAGAACTCCTGAGGACAGATGTTGTCTGTGGATATTGTATCACAGACACGGTCCCTTTGACTGTTCAGAACTCCATTAAAAGTGCCCAAAGATGTAAACAACCATGCATGAGCAGCACCTATTAGATGGAGGGGACTGACAGCCAATCAGTTCCAGTGATTCCACCACGAAGGAGGTACACGGCTCATGTTGTCTATAGTTCAACCGTGCCTAGACAGTTAATACTGCAGTTTGATCATGTCTGCATTGTAACTTTGTGCCAGCAAGGCTCTCAACAAAGGAAGTGTCCAGGCGTCTCAGTGTGAACCAAAGCGATGTTGTTCGGACATGGAGGAGATACAGAGAGACAGAAACTGTTGATGAAATGCCTCAATCAGGCCGTAATACTACTGCAGTGGATGACCGCGACCTATAGACTATGGCTCAGAGGAACTCTGTCAGCAATGCCACGATGTTGAATAATGCTTTTTGTGCAACCACAGGATGTCATGACTTGACTCAAACTGTGCCTAATAGGCTGCACGGTCTGAAACTTCCCTCCCGACATCCGGGTCAAGGTCCATCTGTGCAACCACGACACCGTGCAGCGTCGTACAGTTGGGCCCCTACAACAGGCCGAATAGATCACATCAGTGCATCAAGCGTTCATGACTAAGACATCATGACTGAACTGCTTAATCTTCTTCAACTCTTGCATTCATACTCTTAATGCATAGTACATGGAACAGAAAATACATTGGATTAATTAATCATCATCATCATTTAAGACTGATTATACCTTTCAGCATTCAGTCTGGAGCATAGACCCCCCTTATAAAATTCCTCCATGAGCCCCTATTCAGTGCTAACATTGGTGCAACTTCTGATGTTAAACCTATTACTTCAAAATCATTCTTAACCGAATCCAGGTACCTTCTCCTTGGTCTGCCCCGACTCCTCCTACCCTCTACTGCTGAATCCATGAGTCTCTTGGGTAACCTTGCTTCTCCCATGCGTGTAAGATGACCCCATCATCTAAGCCTGTTCGCCCTGACTGCTACATCTATAGAGTTCATTCCCAGTTTTTCTTTGATTTCCTCATTGTGGACACCCTCCTGCCATTGTTCCCATCTACTAGTACCTGCAATCATCCTAGCTACTTTCCTATCCGTAACCTCAACCTTGTTGATAAGGTAACCTGAATCCACCGAGCTTTCGCTTCCATACAACAAAGTTGGTCGGAAGATTGAACGGTGCACAGATATCTTAGTCTCTGTACTGACTTCCTTCTTGCAGAAGAGAGTAGATCGTAGCTCAGCGCTCACTGCATCAGCTTTGCTACACCTCGCTTCCAGTTCTTTCACTATGTTGCCATCCTGTGAGAATATGCATCCTAAGTACTTGAAACCGTCCACCTGTTCTAACTCTGTTCCTCCTATTTGGCACTCAATCCATTTATATTTCTTTCCCACTGCCATTACTTTCGTTTTGGAGATGCTAATCTTCATACCATAGTCCTTACATTTCTGATCTAGCTCTGAAATATTACTTTGCAAACTTTCAATCGAATCTGCCATCACAACTAAGTCATCCGCATATGCGAGACTGCTTATTTTGTGTTCACATATCTTCATCTCACACAGCCAGTCTATTGTTTTCAACATATGATCCATAAATAATATGAACAACAGTGGAGACAGGTTGCAGCCTTGTCTTACCCCTGAAACTACTCTGAACCATGAACTCAATTTACCGTCAACTCTAACTGCTGCCTGATTATCCATGTAAAGACCTTTAATTGCTTGCAAAAGTTTGCCTCCTATTCCATAATCTCATAGAACAGACAATAACTTCCTACTAGGAACCCAGTCATATGCCTTTCCTAGATCTATAAAGCACAGATACAATTCCCTGTTCCACTCATAACACTTCTCCATTATTTGCTGTAAGCTAAAGATCTGGTCCTGACAACCTCTAAGAGGCCTAAACCCACACTGATTTTCATCCAATTGATCCTCAACTAATACTCGCACTTTCCTTTCAACAATACCTGAGAAGATTTTACCCACAACGCTGATTAAAGAGATACCTCTGTAGTTGTTACAATCTTTTCTGTTTCCATGTTTAAAGATTGGTGTGATTACTGCTTTTGTCCAGTCTGATGGAACCTGTCCGACTCCCAGGCCATTTCAGTTATCCTGTGTAGCCATTTAAGACCTGACATTCCACTGTATTTGATTTAATTTCATCCACCTGAGCTGCTTTATTGCACTGCAATCTATTGGCCATTTTCTCCACTTCCTCAAATGTGATCCTATTTCCATCATCATTCCTATCCCATTCTACCACGAAATCTGAAACATTACTGATTGCATTTTCACCTACATTGAGCAACTCTTCAAAATATTCCCTCCATCTGCCCAAGGTATCCACAGGATTCACCAGCAGTTTTCCTGACCTGTCCAAAATACTTGTCATTTCCTTCTTACCTCCCTTTCGAAGACTGCTAATTACATTCCAGAATGGTTTTCCAGCAGCTTGACCCATAGTCTCCAACCTGTTTTCAAAGTCTTCCCAAGATTTCTTCTTGGATGCTGCAATTATCTGTTTGACTTTGTTTCTTTCTTCAACATAACTTTCTCTGTCTACTCGAGTTCTAGTATGTAGCCATTTCTGATACGCATTCTTTTTCCTTTTACAGGCTGCCTTGACTGTGTCATTCCACCAAGCTGTTTGCTTCATACTACTTTTACACACTACTGTTCCAAGACATTCTTTAGCCACTTCTAGTACTTGTAATGGTACTTTGACTACCGCGCCTCCGCCAATACAAAGATATAATTTACGATCGCGCACGCAGAAGAGCGCTGCGCCAGCGACCGATTTTCATAAATAATTTTGTTCGTCTTCTTACTTTTTGTGTAGGTTTTTGTTTTTAACAACTAATTGATGACACTCTCTCTCTTGTCTTCATATGAAACACGTGTATTTTTCGGCAATGTGTTGAATGTGCTTTTGGGTGAAAATGAAAATTATATTACAAAGTGAGGTTGTTTCAATAGTGATTCGAGGTGGTTATCGCCAAATTTGTAAATTGATCATGACAGTGACACCTTATTGTAATTAATACTGCGTATCTAACAAGATTATAAGGTAAATTTCAATTAGTTTCTGATGCTATTTCCGTACAGTCGCTTTTTGTAGTGTTGCCGACCCGGTCTGCCATGCACGGTCAAATTACAGCACGATCTCAATCAATAATACGAAGTCCGCCTTATCCATAACTGAAACCACCAAAATTCAAAACCCAATCAGATTTTCTATTTTATATTTTTCACGGAAGAACCCTGAGAAAAAGGAAACACTACAATTGGCGTCCTAGTGACAGGACTTACAATCTCCGGATTTTATACAGGTGCAATTATTATAAATTTTGGACATTTGAACTCATTTTAACCACTTTATAGCATCAGAAAATGAATTTGGACTAAGTCTCATTCATTTCAATTGTAATGTTACGTGCATGAAATTTACAACAATATTGTTTTCCCTGTTATTAATTCGTGTTAATTTTCATTTTCATGCTGAGGAAATTAATTTGGTTAAAAATAAATAATAAAAAAAAAAAAGGAAAAAGAATAGCGTTCCATAAAATAATTTGCACGGACGCGAAAGAAAAATTTTGGATTGAAAACTGTAAATTTGACGCTACATTTGCAACATAAGACTGAAGAACAAAAAAAAAAATTGGTGAGTACCGAAATTTACATTTTTTCCAGTTTCAAGCAGCCACCTGTACTTCCTTTATTCCGATCCATTTATTTCGCAATTATTTTTTCAAATTGTAGTTAAAATTGATTTACTATTATTGCAAATGATAAGTGAAGAGCGGGTCATTCCATGTCAAGTCACCCAGGCCTTGACACCAACCATGTCAGATTTTGATGAAACTTGGTACAATTATTTCTTTTATCATCCTGAAAGCACTTGTAAAATTTTTTTGCTCTATCTCTTATAGTTTTTTTTTTTTATAAATTTTTAAAGTTTTTAGATTTGGCTTTGTTTCAGCAGTCGGAAATTGTAACTTAAACGTGTCCTCACAACTAAAAAAATTTGTATATTAAAGAATACTCAAGATATCAGTATGAAATTTTGGAATAAGTTTGTATATTATATCTAAATGTTAAAAAAAATTACCTTAAAGATATATTAAATTCTTCCAAATGAAAAAAAATTTATAAGTTTTTTATTTTATTTTTTTAGCTAACGGATGTTTAGTTTTACAAAAACTGCAATATCTAGAGTCTCAGACCTGATAGAAAGCTCAAATTTGTTTTAAAATACTCTTAATTGTATAGGCTATTAGATAAAAGAAAAATTATGTTGGCTTTTTAACGTGTTTAATAGTTATCTAATTTTTAAAATAATATTAATTATATTTAAAAAATAAAAAATGCCAAGTGACTTAGACACCAAAAATAAGTTTTTGTCTTCTTGGAGTAACAATGTACACTTGGATTTTGTATTGTTACTCCTGTGTTTTGAAGTAAAAAATTATTACAGTGTTAAATAGTGCTTGGATAGTATTTTATTAAGTTTATTCGAACTCTCAGTAAGTACGGTTGCTTAGTTTACAGAGATTCTTTTCCAATATCCTATAAAAGTAACCAGAACAATAATCAGACCAAAAGTGAAATCAGTATGTCAGATATTCAAACCTGTAATGTAGGGTTATTTAAAAAATCTGACTGTTTCCAAACAACCTACACACCTTCAAAAATGTTACAACCGGTATCAGAATTGAGTGAGGAAGAAAAAGATTTGATCCACTTACGATCTGGAATTAATCTGTGTGAATTTAAGAATATATGTTCACACCACAGCTACTACTTTTTAAATGTTTTTGAAAAGTATCAAACAACATGTGTAGACCCACTAAAAAAACACAAAAAGCCCATCAAAAAATCGTTGAGAAGTGTAGGCTTGGATCTTTCTAAACAATTACTGACAAAAAATATTAGCATAAAACCTGGACAAAAGCTTTGCTCAACATGCCGTAACTTTTGTGAGGAAAAATTAAGAGTTGAAGTCAATGAAAGTGAAACAGATGATGAAGTCATGGTTGAATTAGAATCATTGGAATCCAGAAATGAATCCCTCGTACAAACAAACATTGCTCTTGATTATTTAGGTTTAACACCGATAAAGCTTCATGGCTTGTCAGAACAAAGTAAAGGGTCTTATTTTAAAAGGAAGATTAGCAGTATTGAAAAGACTGCAAAAAAGGTGGTTTCAAAAGCATTAAAATATGATGCACCAAGTTCTGATGATGACGAAGAAGATAAAAGTGTGGTTGAGAAAGCAAAGGATTTTGATGTAATGATTTCTCTTATGAAAGAGAAGATTTCATCTGTTGGGAGATCTAGAAAAATCCAGATTCTGACCTTGGCTCCAGATTCTTGGACTCGAAATAAAGTGATGAAAGAATTTAATGTAAGTGAGTACATGGTGCGACAAGCTAGAAAGCTAAAATCTGAAAAGGGTATTTTGGAAACTCCTGGTCCAAAAAAAGGTAAAACTCTTTCTGAAAATACAGTAAGACTTGTAATAGATTTTTATGAAAAGGATGAAAGTTCCAGAGTGCTACCTGGAACAAAAGACAAAGTAAGTGTTCAAAAAAATGTGTACATGCAAAAAAGACTCATTTTGTGTAACTTGAGAGAACTCTATTATTATTTCAAATGGGAGAATCCCGAGGTACAAGTAGGATTTTCAAAATTTTGTTTCTTGAGACCTAAATGGTGTATCCTTGCTGGTGCTGCAGGCACACACACTGTATGTGTATGCAGTATCCACCAGAATGTTAAACTATTACTGGATGCTGTGAAAATTGAAGAATCTTATAAAGACCTAATTAAGATGCTTGTGTGCAACACAGAAAACCAAAACTGCATGCTACATCATTGCAACAGCTGCCCTGCAAATACTGCGCTAACAGAGTGCTTAACTGAAAAACTAAGTGAAGATTATGATTTAGAAGAAGAAATTGTAATCAGTCAGTGGGTTAACACAGACATGGCAGAAATGATCAAACAGTCTATCAGTGTTGAAGACTACATTTCTTTATTGGTTAGGTCATTGGAAAAGCTCACCCCACACTCGTTTATAGCAAAATCCCAATCAGCAGCCTTTAAAAGATTGAAAGAAGACCCGCCACCCAAAACAGCAATTATTGTGATGGATTTCAGTGAAAATTATTCCTTTGTTATACAAAATGAGATCCAAAGTTACCACTGGAATAGAGGTGGTTGTACTCTACACCCAGTTGGAGTTTTTCTAAGAAATGAGGAAAACAATGTTTTTGTTTCCAACCACTGTTTTATTAGTGATGACCAAGAACATGACACTGGTTTTGTTAACTTTGTACAAAAAGAAATTACAAAGTGGCTGTCATTACATCATACTGACATTGACTCAGTTCACTACTTTACAGATGGTTGTGCTGGGCAGTACAAAAACAGAAACAGTTTTAAAAATTTGACTGAACACTTGAGAGACTTTAATTTGAAGGCCCAACACTCTTTTTTTGCAACAAGTCATGGGAAGTCAATTTGTGATGGCCTAGGAGGAACTATTAAAAGAATTTTAAGGAAAGCCAGTCTACAGCTTTCAGACAAAGAACAAATAATGACAGCAATCGATGTGTATAAGTTTTGTGAAAAAAATATTGAAAATATTCATTTTCACTTTATTGACAAAAAAGAAGCTGATTTGCTACAGTTAAAACTAGAAAAACGTTTTTCAGCAACCCGAACCATTCCTGGAACTAGAAGTTTTCATAACTTCAAACCACTTCCAACAAACAACCTTGAAATTAGAAGGACTACAGATAGTGTAAAACCCTCCTTAGTCTTTTCTTTCCATTCTTCTTCTGATTGGGTTCGTGTTGAACCATCCATAAATTGCTATGTGGCTGCAAATTATGATGGTAACTGGTACTTTGGACTGGTAAAAAACAATATTCAATGATGAAGAAGATGCAGAAATTCTATTTCTACATCCTTCAGGACCCGCTGCATCATTTTATTGGCCTGAAAGAGAAGATTCCTGCATAGTGCCTTTGGAGCACATAGTCTGCGTAGTAGACGCACCTCAATCAAGCGGCACTGGGAGAATGTATTACTTCAAAAAAGACTGTATCAAAAGAACTGAAAGCTCTTGGATGAAGTGGAAAAACAGTTTGAATCAGCATTAATGTTTATTAAAAAGACAAAATTACTCAAAAAATTCAATGTTTCAAGCAATCAGTTGGGTTATACATAAGTGTCGTAAGTAAACTATCTTTGTACATAATTCTAATGTAATCTACTATAATTAATAAACATGTTAAAAAGCCATCATTATTTTTGTTGTATCAAGTAGCCTATATGTTTAAGAGTAAATTAAAACAAATTTGAGCATTCTATCAGGTCTGAGACTCGAGATATTGCAATTCTTATAAAACAAAACATCCGTGAAAAAAAAAAGAAAAAAATACATATATATATTTTTTTTCATAGAAAATATTAATGTATTTTAATAGCATCATTTTTATCTTCAAATATGTATAATAAATAAACTTGCTGCAAAAATTCATGATGTTATCTAAAAGAGTTTTTAAGATAAGCAAATTTAAAGTTTTGAATACAAATTAAACTGACCATTTCCGAAGGTTCAGAAAACGCAAAACATAAAAACTTTAAAAATTTATAAAAAAAAACTGTAAGAGATACAGCAAAAAAAAAAATTGCAGGTGTTGTCAGGATGGTATTAGAACCATTTGAGCCAAATTTCATGAAAATCTAAGGAGGTGGGTGTAAAATTTATTTTTTATTGGGTGATTTGATATGGAATGACCCGAGCATATTCACAGGAATTTATTTGTGAGAGGGAAATTTCAGTACCAGTTTAATAATTCAATTTCTAATTAAAAATCATATCGAAATATCCATTTCCATAAGAGAAATTTCAGATTTCAACACATCATATTTTACATTTTTTTTTTTTTTTTTGCCATTGGAAAATTTTATTTGCAATTAATTACGAAAACCACAAGATGGACGCTAGACGCGTAGAAATTGTTTCTGCAGACGAGCTTAGTAAAAGTGACACATTGCAAAACATGTCCGACAGTCAAATGAATATTGAACTTAATTGTGAGGATGTTCAAGACATAATGTTACCGGATCGATTAAGACAACAACCCCTATATTTAAACAGATATACAGGCGAATGGAGAGTGAGTACTACGCGACAAAACGCGACATTGACAATGTCAACTTCAGAACCAGACATCAATCAGACACGAAAAAATGACGAAACTAAGACACAGGACTCTGACATGCTCAACCAGATTCTGAAGTTACTTGGTGACCAAAACAGAAAATTTGACAAAAGATTTGACGCTTTAGAAGAGAAAAATGACAATTTAAAACGTGACATTGGGAAATTTGACACTAAATTCGATGAACTGACACGGGACATAAAACAAAATTTTGAAAAACAATCGAGACAAATTGCCGACTTGACAGAAACCACCAGTAGTCTTGAAAGGAAATTTACTGACTTATCAGACAAAGTTACGAGACAAGAAAAGGTATTTGTGGAATTCAGTGACGAGACAAAAACTGACTTACAACGATGTAATGAGAAATTTTTAACAGTAGTTTTTGAACAACAGAAAACCAGTACCCAAGTTGACGAATTACGACAGTCACACAATTCCGTAAAAACAAACCAAGAACACTTAGACCTGACGATTACAGACCTTTCAGACAGATTAAATGATGTAACATTGGAGCAGAAATCCTTACAGGAAAAGTTAGAAAAACTTGAAGACAGAGCAGATGTAGCATCTTTGAAGAATGACACAACTCTAGCAGAGAAACTTGTACATGAATGCAAATTATGTGATGAATATTTAGATGAGTAGTTTGAGGCAATGACACAGATCATTTTAGATAAGACAAAGGAACAAGTAAAGGGAGAAACAGATAATATTCAGAAAGAGGTACGTAAAGTTAAAGAAAATATAATACCAAGTTTGTCAGTGATACCAAAACCCATAACAGGCAACCAAAACACAAATGAGAATCCAAATAATGCTAGACCCAGCACACACCCGAAAACAGAATTACCAATGAGTGATACAAATCCCAATGAACCATTTTCAATGCTACCACAAGATCAAAATTGCTATTAGACATCACCACATACTATGCACAGTTTGACACAAAATGTAGGACCCATAATACCATCGAGAGCAGCTGATGAAACATTAGTACGACATGGATACTTTCAGACATTTTCATGTGATGAGAAAGACAAAGTGGATCTAATTGTTTTCATCCGCTCTTTTGATGGGATTTTCCCGAGACATTGGTTAGAAGCCGATAAAATTCGATATGTTACAAATTTGTTACGTGGAAGAGCAGCTAAGTGGGGAGCAGCAATGAAAAGACGATGTTTAACATTTGAACAGTTTGAACAAGCATTTCTTGAGGAATTCTGGTCGATCACAGAACAGCAAAGTTTAAAACGAGAAGTGTACAATCCAGAAATTTACAACCCGAAGAAAGAGACTTTACGTCAATACTTTGAACACTACCTAGACAAAACATTATATTGGACAAAACCAGCAGATTTACCAGACGTAATTAGAACACTTAAGGGGATACGGAATCGGATTTTGGGTTAAAAAATCGATTTTTTTTTATTGGCGTATTATATTCTGCCATGTTTCCTCTTTAAAATGACGTATCATACATAGCTCTACTACAATTATAACTATTTTATTTTTATATATTTGTGAGATCGGGTATTGTGCTTTAGTTATACACGTCTCTCGTGGCTGACCATGAACTTTTTGGCAGTACCTTTAAAGTGACATGAATTCAAATATCCCGGTTTCCAGCGACTATTTATACACTAGTTGCCCGAAAATGTTTCTCTCTGGTTTCCTCAAGTTACTCTTTGACTTTGTGGCGGGACTGTTTTGTAAACAGTGTGATATAAGAAAGTAGTTGTTGTTGAGTTATTTCGTATTTAGTGCTTCATTTTTCGCAGTGAAAATGCCTAGAGCTAAAGCAAAAGTATTTAAAAAGCGTGTGAACTGGCAAAAGAAAAGAAATAATGATTCATTAGCAAAGCAAAGCAGTTCATCATCATCACTGTTGGAAAATGTGAATCCACTTATTACCGATTTGCCGAACGAACTTACACCAAATGAAAACAGTGCTTCTCATTAAAAACTAAGAGATTTGGAAGAGAAATATAATTTACTTGATAGAGGGAATGAAGTTTTTGAACTCATTGATACGAATATATTGTGTGAAGCTCTTGAAAACAGTTTGTGCTGCAAAAAATGTCATGGAAACGTTTCTCTGAAAGTAGAATCCCATGTTGGCCTGGCTGCCCAGTTTAATTTAATATGCAGTGTTTGTAAATACAGCTGTAAGTTTCCAAGTTCGGTTTCAGTAACTGTAAATAATGGATACAAGAAAAGTGAACTTTATAGTGTAAATATTAGGTTAGTTTATGGATTGTGAGCAATTGGTAAGGGCAAAGCAGCTGGTGATATGCTATGTGGTGTTCTAAATCTTCCAAGTGCACCTTCAAAGTTTGAAGCTTACAATTATGTACTAGGATCTGCAGTTGAAGATGTAGCACAGAAGTCAATGCAGGTTGCTGGGGAAGAAGCAGTGGAAGAAAATGACGGCAGTCGTGACCTCACAGTGGCGTTTGATGGCACGTGGCAGAAAAGGGGCCACACCTCCAACAATGGTGTTGTAACAGCAACTAGTGTTGATACTGGCAAGGTTATTGATGTTGCAATAATGTTTAAATACTGTAGGTGCACAGGCAGGCTGAAAAATGAACACAGTGATGACTGTATTGCTAATTATTATGGTAGTAGTGGTGGCATGGAGGTTGCTGGGGTGAAGAAAATTTTTCATCGCTCTTCACAGTGGTATAATGTTCGCTATGTCAAATATCTGGGAGATGGTGACTCTAAAGCATTCAAAGAAGTTTTGGAAAGCAAACCATATGGGAACAGTGTAAATATAAGCAAACTTGAATGTATAGGACATGTGCAGAAGAGAATGGGTGCCAGGCTGAGAAGGTTAAAATCAGTTATGAAAGGGAAAAAACTAGATGATGGGAAAACCTTGGATGGCAGAGGAAGATTGACTGATTCCATAATAGACCACATTCAGAACTGCTGTGGCCTTGCAATCAGGCAAAATACAGGCAATCTTGAAGAAATGAGGAGAGCTATATGGGCTTTATATTTCCACACCGCATCCACGGATGAGCATCCACAACATGGTTTGTGCCCCAAAGGTGAAAACAGCTGGTGTAAATACAATAGGGGACTAACAACAGGAGAGAAATACATTCACCACCACAGTCTACCATCAGCCATCATGGCAGAAATAAAGCCCATTTTCAGAGATCTGGCTGACAGAAGTCTTCTGATGAAACGTCTTCACGGAAAAACGCAGAACCCCAACGAGTGCTTGAATAGTGTGATATGGCATCGTCTCCCAAAAACAGTGTTTGTCGGAATTAATACACTACATTTTGGTGTGTATGATGCTGTGGCAACCTTCAATCTTGGAAATATAACTAAATGCCAGGTCCTTCAAAAGTTGGGTATGTGTGTTGGTTCCCGTACGGTACGTGCTATGTTCTTTTTAGATCAGCACAGACTAAGGCATGCTGATAATATAATCAAGACATTAGTGAAAAAAGCAAGACAGGTGCAGAGCGGTGCCAAAAGAAGACTTGAAGATGATTATGAAGACTGTGAAGGGGGTATTAGCTACGGATCAGGAATGTTTTAATCTTCTTTCTCCGTTTCCCGTATGTTTACTTCTTACTTCATCTAGGAACATTATCTCAGGTACTGGTCAACCTAGAAGTCTGAAATTTTTATGACGTTGTGACATAGGTCCCTATTACATACTGAAACAACGATTTTTTAATTACTTGATTTACAAAAGACTTAGGGGTGATAGTCTAGTAAAAAGCGATGGAAAAAATTTACTTAAAAATAAATGTACAATATCTCTGTAAGAAAATACTTTGACAATAAACTGTTGTTTCAGTATTGTTGTAACATATGAATGCACATACAGTAAAATTTTTACCTCTCTGTCTCCAGTAGTTTGTGAGAAAATGTTCCCTATAGTAGGCATATATTAACATTGCGGGGATAGGTGATTCCGTATCCCCTTAAAAGCCGCTTACCATTTCCTTACCGTGATAAATTAATAGGAGTGTCCGGAGACAACATAAAGAATTTTTTCAGTTATGTTGATGAGATAGATGTTGTTTACAGAGATGAGATCAGGAATTTCAATCAATTGTATCCGATCCATCCAAGCAATTTGCGTACGCACAACAGAAATGACAGAGGCTATTGGAATCCGCCTCCGACACCACAACAAAACACTCAAAGAAACAATTCGCACTGCACTGGGACAAATCCATTCAATATTAGGAGAAACAACTCGCAGCATTGGCAAGGAAACAGTAATTATTACTATAATGGTTATCCGAACAGTAATTACAATCAGAACAATAACAGTTATATTCAAAATAACAACAACAGAAGAAGGAACCGAAATCATAGAGATCAAAGAAGATAGGATAACAGGTAGCATCCAGGATATTTTCAGAGAAACAACGTACAACAACATCCAAACATGTTTTGCAGGAATAACAGTAATGACAATACCAGTTACAGTCATGGACGAAATAATGTATGGGGAAATCACAATGGACCACCGCCACGACACATGCAATACAGCAACCCTCAATTCCTACCTAACGGAACTCCCAATGCGACGCGAGTTAATGTCAACAACCAAACAGCTGATACTTGGGTGACGCGCGACAGAAATGTAAATATTATAGAGTTGGGCACTGAACCCAACCCGCAGCAACAACTGAATTTACCAGAAAACGAATGACGACCAAGCTAAGCGCTCGAGTTACGGTCGATAGGGAGCAGAGCGCAACGGAACCGACGATTTGTTTTCTCCAATATGATGACAGTAAGAAAATAGAAAATGAATTATATCAGGATGTAGATTTTAATAGTACCAGTAAAACAAAGAAGATTATTCAGGCTATAACACGAGTTACGATTGGTAGTTATGAAGTGGAAGTAATGTTAGATACAGGAGCAGCAGCAAGTGTCATTTCAATGTCCTTATATAATGAAGTCAAACAAATAATGAACATACAAACATTGCCAGTACAGAATTGTCACTTTATAAGTACCACCGGTAACAAATCGAAGAATGTGAAATTTCAAGCGCTAATTAACTTCACATTTTCAAATATACCACTCAATTACAATTTTCTGGTAGTAGACAAATTAGTTATGCATTGCATATTAGGGGTCGGCAGAAGCGTCCGATACCACGCGTCGGCTTTGACCCGTGACATAAGGGTGTTGTCGTGTGAGACGTCATGACGGCGAGGAGTTTGGTTTGAGTGTGGCTGTCTCCAGTTCTGTTTTATCTTATTTTATTTACTTTTGTGATCTGTTCGCTCTATCTCGTGAGATTTTTTTTTTTTTTAATTTAAAAACACTTATTACTTATTTTAATTATCTGTTTCCTCCAATTTCTGTTTTAGTTTATTATATTTATCTTTCCGATATGTTCGTTCTAACCCGTGAGATTTTTTTTTTTTTTTTTTTTTTAAAGACAAAAAACACTAATCAGCTACAGAAGCATCTTTATCCTCTATGGGTTGCAGGGGTTACGACCCCTGGGGAGGTGGGTGGGTATTCATGCATGGCTGTCTTCACTTACACGTTGTAGCTACGCAAGGCGTCTAAATTTGTTTATATTTAGTTTGCCCCCCACCCAAAACACTCCATTTCCAGCACTTGTCCCGTTAGTGTCATTAGGCTTCTTGTGGAAAGTGTGTGTGTTTGTTTTAGTTTCCGCCATATTTGTGACGTCATGGGTCAAAGCAGATGGGCGGGATCGGACGCTTCCGTATTTCCCATATTAGGAATTGACTTTTTGAACAAATATCAAGCAATCATAGATTTAGGAAAAGGGAAATGTCATTTAACCGTAAACCAACAACAACTGACAAAGAGTTAACACAGGGTACAAACTTAAACAGTAAACAAGGTAAGTTTGAACAGTTACATTTTGTGTATCCACCAGCAACAAACATATGTGATTTAACTTTTAATGAAGCTTTAGCTCAGGAATTATATCTAATGATTTATATCAAAAATGCACAGAATCTGAAAATCGGACAAAGGTTCAAAATGGCTCTGAGCACTATGGGACTCAACATCTTAGGTCATAAGTCCCCTAGAACTTAGAAGTACTTAAACCTAACTAACCTAAGGACATCACACACACCCATGGGCGAGGCACGATTCGAACCTGCGACCATAGCAGTCCCGCGGTTCCGGACTGCAGCGCAAGAACCGCTAGACCACCGCGGCCCGCTCTGACAAAGGAACAACTTGAATTACTTGAAGTTTTGCAGCAATTTGCTGAGGTATTTGTGGAGAAACCTCGAATTATTACAGGCTATACTTATGAGATGGATGTTAAACCACACAAAACATACTGTAGAACATATTATAATATTCCTTGGTCAAAGAAACCCGCAGTTTTGAAAGAGATTGAAAAAATGCAAGCTTGGGGTATCATTGAAAAGGTCACATTCACCATATTGCAGTCCGATCCTAGCAGTTAATAAAGAGGATGGTAGTGTAAGGTTAGTGCTGGACGCACGAGAAATTAAAGTTATAATCCCAATCAACACACGACCGACAAATTTGGAAGAACAACTTTTAAAATTTCATAATGTACAGTATTTAACCAATATTGACCTCCGCTCATCGTTTTGGCAGGTGAACCTCCATAAAAACAGTCGTAAATACACTGCATTTCTATGTGAGGGACGTAGTTATCAATTTTGTGTTCTACCCTTTGGTCTACGAGTGAGTGCTGGAGTATTTATTGAAGCCTTAGATGCTGTTCTTGGACCACAATTGTTATCACAAATCACAGTTTATGTTGACGACATTGTCATTGCCACCACTACTTGGGAAGAACATGTTAATCTTTTGAAGCAACTTCTGACTAAATTTTCTGACGCAGGTGTCACTATCAATGTATCAAAAACGAAATTAGGGAGGGGAGACATCAAATTCCTTGGTCACATCATATCAACTGAAGGCATCTATCCAGACTCAAGAAAAATTGATGCAATAAAGAATTTTCCATCCCCACAGAATCGTAAACAACTCAAAGCCTTTCTTGGTCTATCTTCATTCTTTAGGAAATTTGTACCCTACCACCTTCTTAACAGTCCACATCTTCTATCTTTACTCAAAAGAAATAATATCTGGAAATGGACAGAGTTCTGTCAGACAGATTTTGAAGCGATTAAGAATGCTTTAGTTAATGCACCGTTGTTATGTCATCCTGACATGACATCAGACTTTTGCCTAGTAATAGATGCTAGTTCCTATGGGCTCGGAGCATTTTTATTCCAAATTCATGTAGAAAATGAACAAACAATCATCAAACCTGTAAGTTTTGCTAGCCGCACGCACGCTCACTGAATGCGAAAAGTCATATTCAGTGACCGAGCGCGAAACACTTGCCATAGTATGGGCATTTTGCAAGTTTCGCTACTTTCTATGGGGAATACTGATCATCAAGCTCTTTCTTTCCTGCTATCATGCAAGTTATTACATTCACGTCTTGCACGCTGGTGTGCATCACTACAAGAATATGATTTTGAAATTATATATATAAAAGGAGAATCCAACATTATAGCCGATGCTCTATCTCGTTTGCCACAAGGCCTACAAGAATTTTCAAATGTGACAGAACAAACATCAGATTTCAAAATTTTACTCATGTATGACGGTACATTTGCACCGTACTACAAAAACATGTGCAGGAAGCTAGCCATATTGCATGACAATGATCCCAGGTGGATCCAGAAAAAGAATAAATTACGTGCAGGAACAGACCCACATCTTGAAAAATATTACACATTACACAAAGAAGTATTATTTCACCGACGAAACCCTGAATCACAGCATTGGTGTGTTTGCTTACCTGAAGCTCATGTCGATGATTTTATTTTATTCACACACAGAACTTGGGGACACTATGGTGTAACCAAATGTACAGATAAGATTATACAATATTGCTATTTTCCAAATTTAAGGCGAAGAGTATTGAGTAATATTAGGAAATGCATCATATGTCAGAAAGCCAAATATTCTAATCGCACAAGCATGAATGAATTGCACCCAATCATATCTAAGAGGCCATTACAGCTAATTTCTTTAGATATTGCAGGACCCTATCCACAAGCACGTGGAGGAATGAAATACATCCCTGCTGTGTTAGATGTTTTCACAAAGTATTTAAAATTATATGCTTTACGTTCAGTTTCTACCACTGCTATTACCAGACGTCTATTAACAGATTATTTTGTAAGAATAGGAAAACCTGAAGTTATGATCACGGATAATGCAGCATATTTTACCAGTTTAAAATGGAAGTCTTTTATTGAAGAACAGAATGTTAAACATATTTTAATTTCAAGATTTCAAGCGGCAGGAAACCCAGTAGAAAGAACATTTTGGGAATTTGGACAGTTTATGAGAACACACACACCAGAGCATCACACAAAATGGGTAGAATACCTGGCACCATTTGAACAAATAGTGAACAATTTAACTCACATTTCTACTGGATACACACCAACTGAATTAATTATGGATAAAACAGAAAGAAATGAATGGACAGACCCTCTACCTAAATTTACAGCAACAACAAATCATGTTAGTTTAGAAGAAAAGGTAAGACAAGCTTACACAACATTATGTGACAAAGCTAAGGAAAGAAAGCAGAAATATGACAGAGGTGTCAGGAAAGCACAAACATTTCAAGTTGATGAGTTAGTTTTACTAAGAACACATCCTTAAACCCACAAAACTGAAACATTTAAACAGGAAATGGCAGATCTTATACTCTGGACCATACCGAATTGAAAATATTTCACACCCTGGCTGTTATTCATTAGAATATCCATTAACACATAAACCCAGAGGTCTACATCCACACAGACATTTGAAAAAATACATACAGTAAAATGTTAGCCAATGAGAAGAAGATAATTAATATGATATACAGTTATGATGAGCCTACATTTAAGTTATACAGATACTTACAATCTAATGAATGCAGGTAAGTCTAGAAAGCAATGTGAACCATCCAATAGCTAATTAGATATTTGGTTATAAGAGGAGTTGCTATTGAGGCATATACACATTAGAGGAGGCAGAGAACTGAACACAATTATTTTCTTTAGGAGGCATGTGATAATAGTAATGTTGATATGAGTGATGTGAGTGACTGAATGAGATGAGTGAATGTAATTTTAGTTTAATAAGAGGATAAATAGTAATAAAACATGCTGAGGAATAAGTATGTTATTTCGTGAAGAATGAATAATGGATGAGTAATTGAGAATATGTTGAGAGGAGAGAAACTAGATTTGAACGCTATATCACATGTACTCATGGAATACAGAATGAAAGTAGTGGAAAGAATATTATTTATTGAAAGATTGGTATGCCTGAGATAATAACATATGTGATGTCTTCTATATTCTTATAACTACAGGTGAAAGTATAGATTTATGTGGAAAGAATTATTTACAGCAGCCACTGTTGGAAATATACCAGAAGATTTAAATCTATAACACTTGAACACTAAACTAATGGGAACTTGTAATGAAATTTTTGGAGTTATGTAGGCTTGACACTTCAGATTGGAAGAATTATTTAAGAGAACATATTTAGCAGTCATCTAATGACATAATTAAAGCTCATCTACTGTACTGAACTAATGCACCATTAAATAGAAAGGAGTACACAAAATATCAGTCCTCTGTTGTGGCTCATACTCTCATCCCTCCCTTAGAAAAATTTATACATGATGATGAAATATTTGACATTATATAATTCGTGATTATCTGACAGTATGGAGAGACATACACACATATTTATTTATGAATAGAATTTTACAGGTACCACGAGGTAAATACAGAATACATATACAGCATGGAACACAGCAGCAATTATCTAAGAAGATTTATTTATTTATTAAGTAAAACATTTATTTATATTGCTTGATACTCATGAAAGGAAGGAGATGAACTACACAAACTTTATAAGAACATGATTGACTTGAACTAGATTATATATACACTTACCATACTGATGTACATACTTGTAGGATCCTAACATATTTAGAGGGGCACCGCTCTTAGAAACGGTAATAGAGGGGTACCACTCTTAGAAACAGCAATAGTGGGGACACCACAGTTAGAAACGGTATTAGGTATAGGAACTTTTACATTATATTAAGTTAACATGTATTTTATTTATCATATTTTATTTTGTGTAGTCCACTGTACGAGATGACTTTACTAGTATTTATGAAGTAGTTAGCAACCATCCCATGAACCTATCCTCCTACAGAGGGCTGTCTTGAAGCTTGAAATATGTGTAAATTTTATTCCAGGAGGCAAGATGAATTTTAAATTGAATATTCTAGCGAGTTGCCACAATTATTTTCAAATGTTGCAAGTGTAACGAGAAAAAAAAAGGGAATGAAAGAAAAAAGAATGAGCTAACAAATAAAATGTATATTTCAATCTGAATGTAATGTAATTCACATATCAGCACAATGATATTGAATGTAACGTAAAAATTTACTATATTTATCATTTAATTCTGTATATGTATTATATGACAACAATGTAACTATCTAATGTAATGATTAATTGTAAATATTTGTATATTTGTGTACTTACTATATCAAGAAATGTATTTTAAGGAGATGTTAATGAACTGCAAAGGACTTGTGCATGTAAATGGAACTGAAAATGCAAAGAAGAAACTAACGTGATGGAACACTGGTCAAGAAATATTTACGTAGTACCAATATGTCTTAGAGTGTATGTTGTAGTGGAAGCCGGCAGGTCTTCAGGTTGGTGTAAAAGGCAAGCTCATTACCTGTCGTAGGCAGTGAGGTGTTTCCTGTGCCCTCATTGACCATTTATACCCCGGTAGACGCCACCAAAATTCGACTGCTGGAGATCACAATTTCGTGTTGACACACTGCACAACCTTTGGATTTTCTTCAAGTCACACGCAAGAGATCCAGGCAGTACACACACACTCAGAATCCGATACTACGTTTAAAGACATTGGAGCAATATAATAGAAACATTTATTGTTCGAATTAAATCCAATGTAAACATGAATCATGTGAACTGAATTCAAACGCTGTGCTAAACAACGACAATACTCTGCAATTCAAAGACATTAATGTTACGACTCCTAAAGAAGATACACACCGGAAAGACTGTATATAAAGACTGATAAGCAAAGAGCATTTTGCTCAGAAATATTTTTTGTAATATGTAAATTTCTTATTTTCTCATATATATATGTATCTATGTAAATTATCTATACTGCCACGCTCGCTTGCGGAGCGTGTCAGTAGAGGAGGCATTGTAATGGTACTTTGACTACCGCGCCTCCGCCAATACAAAGATATAATTTACGATCGCGCACGCAGAAGAGCGCTGCACCAGCGACCGATTTTTATAAATAATTTTGTTCGTCTCTTTACTTTTTGCATAGGTTTTTGTTTTTAACAACTAATTGATGACACTCTCTCTCTTGTCTTCATACGAAAGACGTGTATTTTTCGGCGATGTGTTGAATGTGCTTTTGGGTGGAAATTAAAATTATATTACAAAGCGAGGTTGTTTCAATAGTGATTCGAGGTGGTTATCGCCAAATTTGTAAATTGATCATGACAGTGACAACTTGAAGAAGTTTTCAACAAACGGAGAAAAGTGAAAGACGGGTCGTCCTACAAGAGAAATTAGGAGGACAGCCATGAAGACTGCATATCTAACAAGATTATAAGGTAAATTTCAATTAGTTTCTGATGCTATTTCCGTACAGTCGCCTTTTGTAGTGTTGCCGACCCGGTCTGCCATGCACGTTCAAATTACAGCACGATCTCAATCAATAATACGAAGTCCGCCTTATCCGTAACTGAAACCACCAAAATTCAAAACCCAAACAGATTTTATATTTTCACGGCAGAACCCCGAAGGAAAAGGAAACACTACAAGTCCTGTGGTGGCGCGGATGGCGAGCGCGGGCGCGTACAGCAATATGCCCGTGTAGAGCACCATCTGCAGCGAGAAGGCAATGCTGGCGCACAGCTGGGCCGCCACGCCGAAGCGCATCTCCAGGTACTGCAAAAGCCGTGCACCGGCCACGGCTGTCAATATGCTCCTGCTCATACACACGCCACAACTTACAAAGGCATTCGCAGTCAAAAGCACAAAATGGAGCCCCGCATTAACATG
The DNA here is from genome assembly GCF_023864345.2 of Schistocerca serialis cubense. Classification (NCBI taxonomy): domain Eukaryota; kingdom Metazoa; phylum Arthropoda; class Insecta; order Orthoptera; family Acrididae; genus Schistocerca; species Schistocerca serialis. The sequence goes on along the minus strand of NC_064648.1, from coordinate 197,039,622 downwards.
AAGTTCTGCTTCAAATTAGGGAAAGAAGCGACAGAAATTCATCGAATACCAATGCAGGTCTGCAGTATCGAAGCAGGGGGTAAAATGTACAGTCGTGGACAAAACGAGCGAGACCCCTCGCCTTTTCGTTATGCTGATTCGCACAGCTTTAAAGTCTGCTACACAGCGTATCAGGCAAGGCCACGAAGTGCTACCAACATACTATGCACAGGCGTGAAATTGAAAAACTATCCGAAATTTGTCAGACTGTTTTCAATCATGTGTAAGACTATATTAACACTGAAACTTCCTGGCAGACTAAAACTGTGTGCCCGACCGAGACTTGAACTCGGGACCTTTGCCTTTCGCGGACAAATGCTCTACCGTCTGAGCTACCGGAGCACGACCCACGGCCGGTACTCACAGCTTTACTTCTGCCAGTATATCGTCTCCTTCCTTCCAAATTTGGCAGAAGTAAAGCTGTGAGTACCGGGCGTGAGTCGTGCTTCGGTGGCTCAGATGGTAGAGCACTTCCCCGCGAAAGGCAAAGATCCCGAGTTGGAGTCTTGGTCGGGCACACAGTTTTAATCTGCCAGGAAGTTTCATATCAGCGCACACTCAGCTGCAGAGTGAAAATCTCATTCTGGAAACATCCCCCAGGCTGTGGCTAAGCCATGTCTCCGCAATATCCTTTCTTTTTGGAGTGCTAGTTCTGCAAGGTTCGCAGGAGGGCTTCTGTAAAGTTTGGAAGGTAGGAGACGATATACTGGCAGAAGTAAAGCTGTGAGTACCGGGTGTGAGTCGTGCTTCGGCAGCTCAGATTGTAGAGCACTTGCCGGCGAAAGGCAAAAGTCCCGAGTTCGAGTCTCGGTCGGGCACACAGTTTTAATCTGCCAGGAAGTTTCATATCAGCGCACACTCCGCTGCAGAGTGAAAATCTCATTCTATATTAATACTGATTAGTGTGTTAACCACAACACCTAAATATAAGATAGAAATGAAAGAATAAACGCTAGGTAGGTCTCTAGAAAAGTGTAGCGTTCCAAAGGATTGGAAAAGGCACAGGTCATCCCCGTTTTCAAGAAGGGACGTCGAACAGATGTGCAGCACTAGAGACCTATACCTCTAACGTCGATCAGTTGTAGAATTTTGGAACACGTATTATGTTCGAGTATAATGATTTTTCTGGAGACTAGAAATCTACTCTGTAGGAATCAGCATGGGTTTCGAAAAAGACGATGGTGTGAAACCCAGCTCGCGCTATTCGTCCACGAGACTCAGAGGGCCATAGACACGGGTTCCCAGGTAGATACCATGTTTCTTGACTTCCGCAAGGCGTTCGATACAGTTCCCCCACAGTCGATTAATGAACAAAATAAGAGCATATGGACTATCAGACCAATTGTGTGATGGGATTGAAGAGTTCCTAGATAACAGACTGCAGCATGTCATTCTCAATGGAGAGAAGTCTTCCGAAGTAAGAGTGATTTCAGGTGTGCTGCAGGGGAGTGTCGTAGGACCGTTGCTATTCACAATATACATAAATGACCTTGTGGATGACATAGGAAGTTCACTGAGGATTTTTGAAGATGATGCTGTGGTCTATCGAGATGTTGTAACAATGGAAAATTGTACTGAAATGCAGGAGGATCTGCAGCGAATTGACGCATGGTGCAGGAAATGGCAATTGAATCTCAATGTAGACAAGTGTAATGTGCTGCGAATGCATAGAAAGATAGATCCCATATCACTTAGCTACAAAATAGCAGGTCGGCAACTGGAAGCAGTTAATTCCATAAATTATCTGGGAGTACGCATTAGGAGTGATTTAAAATGGAATGACCATATAAAGTTGATCGTCGGTAAAGCATATGACAGACTGATATTCATTACAAGAATCCTAAGGAAATGCAATCCGAAAACAAAGGAAGTAGGTTACAGTACGCTTGTTCGCCCACTGCTTGAATACTGCTCAGCAGTATGAGATCCATACCAGATGATAGAAGAGATAGAGAAGATCCAACAGAGATCAGCGCTCTTCGTTACAGGATCATTTAGTAATCGCGAAATCGTTACGGAGATGATAGATAAACTCCAGTGGAAGACTCTGCAGGAGAGACGCTCAGTAGCTCGGTACGGGCTTTTGTTAAAGTTTCGAGAACATACCTTCACCGAAGACTCAAGCAGTATATTGCTCCCACCTACGTATATCTCGCGAAGAGACCATGAGTATAAAATCAGAGATATTAGAGCCCACACAGAAGCATACCGACAATCCTTCTTTTCATGAACAATACGAGACTGGAATAGAAGGGAGAACCGGTAGAGGTACTCAAGGTACCCTCCGCCACACACCGCCGGGTGGCTTGCGGAGTATGGATGTAGATGTAGAAGTAGATGAATTAGCATGAACTGTACTAATAAAAATGAATTTCAGCTTATTGAGATAACATAACTGTTTTAGTAAGACTAAGTACCCCAGATAGTTACGAATTAGCAAAATATTATGCGCATTCTTTCCCGAAATGATCTGTGTCAACGTTCAGACCAGTCATACTGGTTTACCGTTGCTGACCTACCATGAAAGAGTGCAAATTTAGCAATGCGTGAAGATTCATAACGAAATTCAGTTAAAAATCATTTAGTGATATGAAGTGGGACAAGCATGTAATGGCAGTTGTGGGGAAGGCAGATAGTCGTCTTCGGTTCATTGGCAGAATTTTGGGAAGATGTGGTTCATCTGTAAAGGAGACCGCTTATAAAACACTAATACGACCTATTCCCGAATACTGCTCGAGCGTTTGGGATCCCTATCAGATCGGATTGAGGGAGGACATAGAAGCAATTCAGAGGCGGGCTGCTAGATTTGTTACTGCTAGGTTTGATCATCACGCGAGTGTTACGGAAATGCTTCAGGAACTCCGGTGGGAGTCTCTAGAGGAAAGGAGGCGTTCTTTTCGTGAATCGCTACTGCGGAAATTTAGAGAACCAGCATTTGAGGCTGACTGCAGTACAATTTTACTTCCACCAACTTACATTTCGCCGAAAGACCACAAAGATAAGATAAGAGAGATTAGGGCTCGTACAGCGGCATATAGGCAGTCATTTTTCCCTCGTTCTGTCTGGGAGTGGAACAGGGAGATAAGATGGTAGTTGTGGTACGATGTACCCTCCGCCACGCACCGTATGGTGGATTGCGGAGTGTGTATGTAGATGTAGATGTAGATACAGACGTACAGTCGGGGACAAAACGAGCGAGACCCCTCGCCTTTTCGTTATGCTGATCCGCACAGCTTTAATGTGTGCTACACAGCGTAATAGACAGGGCGACGAAGTGTTACCAACATAATATGCAAGTTCACTCACAAGGAGATGGCACGACCGTGGGGTCGGGGATTTGTCTGAAATTGTGTGAGGTGAAACACGACCCCTAACATCTCACATGTTTAAAATACAGTAGTAGGACGCACTACTCGGAAAATCCCGAGAAAAATCGATCCAAAGTTTCTTAGATGCCTTATGAGTACAAAATATTAGTCCATTGCCAAACCGCTGTCTAACCTTCATGGTTAGAGCTCGGACCCTTACGCCAGATGTCTCGGGTTCGATTCCTCCTCCGGTACTTTTTTTTTCTTCTGTTGCTTGCAAAATTGCAGCGCATTGTTACAGGAGAATCGTGAAATTAATTCTCGGGAAGATTGTATAAAAATTCATTCTATAATTCACCCTCAATTATCGTCACCAATATCCCGAGTCATGATTAAATATGCCCGGTTTGCCTCAAAATTATCAGAAACTCAAAACATTTTCGTAAATGTTAATGGGGCATGTTTTTGTACAGATTTATTGCAAACGCCCTGTGATTGTAAAAAATACGCTTTTATGTGCTGCGCAAGATGTTGCAAAAATTATTGCTTTCTTTGTTTTTACGATAATTACCACTGCGGTTCTTGTTTATAATTATAAAAATAATTGAATGTTTCCCAATCGACTTTGTTATTCTGGTTAAAAACCCAATGTTGCTCCTCATCTACTTTACAACGAAAATTGGGAAAACCCACCGCCATGAATTGTGTTGTTGGACAAAATGAAAATACTTTTTATTCAATAATGTAACTAATTTGTTAAAGATAATGTAGGCTTGGGAAGCTTTCTGAATAATTGGTGGAATAACAAAAGAAAATGAAACAGGACAGAAAAAATTGTGCTGGAGGAGGAATCGAACCCGAGACCTCTAGCGGAAAACTCTGCGCCCTAAACATCGAGGCCACACGGCGGCTGGTCAGTGGGCTAACATTTTATGTTCATAAGGCACCTAAGAAACTTTCGATCGATTTTACCGGGGATTTTCCGGGTAGTGCGTCCAAATATTTTAACCACGCGAGGTGTTAGGGGTCCTCTTTCACCACACAAAATTTCGGACAAATCCCCGACCCCACGGTCGTGCCGTCTCCTTGTCAGCTGATTGCTGAGATAGCTAGCACTGGAGAAACAGCATCCTCTGCCACCACTTCGTGGGAAACGAAATACCTCAAGTATAAGCCAACGTGTTGTATTTGCATATATGTGACTATGACTTGTATCTAAAGTGTGGTTATGGATAGTACGTATGCTCAGATTGCGAATCTAACATCATGAATAAAGACAAGGGGAAATGAATTAAGCGTCCAACATCAAATATATTTTAGTTATTCTTTTTTAAATGAACTGCGCAGAAAATCATTCACCAGAAGTGAGTAACTTTTTAGTAACACCAAATGATATTAACAGCTTGCCGGCGCGGGTTAGCCGTGCGCTCAACGGCGTCATATCGCAGCCCGACTTGCTCCTTGTACCGTCAGTACGAATCCTTCCCCGGGCATAGATATCTGTTAGGTTGTTGTTGTTGTTGTAGTTGTTGTCTTCAGTCCTCAGACTGGTTTGATGCAGCTCTCCATGCTACTCTATCCTGTGCAAGCTGCTTCATCTCCCAGTACCTACTTCAGCCTACATCCTTCTGAATCTGCTTAGTGTATTCATCTCTTGGTCTCCCTCTACGATTTTTACCCTCCACGCTGCCCTCCTATACTAAATTGGCGATCCCTCGATGTCTCAGAACATGTCCTACAAACCGATCCCTTCTTCTAGTCAAGTTGTGCCACAAACTCCTCCCCAATTGTATTCAATACCTCCTCATTACTTATGTGATCTACCTATCCAATCTTCAGCATTCTTCTGTAACACCACATTTCGAAAGCTTCTTGTATAAGCTATTTATCATCCACGTTTCACTTCCATACATGGCTACACTCCATACAAATATTTTCAGAAACGACTTCCTGACATTTAAATCTATACTCGATGTTAACAAATTTTTCTTCTTCAGAAATGCTTTCCTTGCCATTGCGAGTCTACATTTTATATCCTCCCTACTTCGACCGTCATCAGTTATTTTGCTCCCCAAATAGCAAAACTCCTTTACTAAGTGCCTCATTTCCTAATCTAATTCCCTCAGCATCACTCGACTTAATTCGACTACATTCCATTATCCTCGTTTTGCTTTTGTTGATGTTCATCATATATCCTCCTTTCAAGACACTATCCATTCCGTTTAACCGCTCTTCCAAGTCCTTTGCTGTCTCTGACAGAATTACAACGTCATCGGCGAACCTCAAAGTTTTTATTTCTTCTCCAAGGATTTTAATACCTACTCCGAACTTTTCTTTTGTTTCCTTTACTGCTTGCTCAATATACAGATTGAATAGCATCGGGGACAGGCTACAACCCTGTCTCACTCCCTTCCCAACCACTGCTTCCCTTTCATACCCCTCGACTCTTATAACTGCCATCTTGTTTCTGTACAAATTGTAAATAGTCTTTCTTTCCCTGTATTTTACTCCTGCCACCTTCAGAATTTTTGCCTTTCCTTAATCTTTCTTCTAAGATAAATCGTAGGGTCAGTATTGCCTCACGTGTTCCAACATTTCTACGGAATCCAAACTGATCTTCCCCGAGGTCGGCTTCTATCAGTTTTTCCATTCGTCTGTACAGAATTCGGGTTAGTATTTTGCAGCTGTGACTTATTAAACTGATAGTTCGGTAATTTTCACATCTGTCAACACCTGCTTTCTTTGGGATTGGGATTATAATATTCTTCTTGGAGTCTGAGGATATTTCGCCTGTTTGATACATCTTGCTCACCAGATGGTAGAGTTTAGTCAGGACTGCCTCTCCCAAGGCTGTCGCTAGTTCTAATGGAATGTTGTCTACTCTGGGGGCCTTCTTTCAGTGTTAGGTTAGGTAGATTGAAGTAGTTCTAGATCTAGGGGACTGATGACCTAAGCAGTTTGTTGGCATAGTTCTTAGAGCCATCTTTTGACCTTTCGCGTAAATTTTCTTCACATAAACGGCCGTATCTTTAGATTGCGTTGACATACCTCACTTTTTTACACTACCAAGGGACCGTATACCGCAGAAAGTGCGATACATTTCCCCTTATTATGTCGACCCGTACTCGAGGTAAACGTGTTTTACGGGTTAGGTAGACAGACAGACGGTCAAGAAATTGATAGGAGTTTTTACCGATTTACGTGACGAAATCCTAACAATGAAAATAGTTACCACAGTTACTGAATATGAGGGCTGCATAATAATTTCCCCTACTCTTTATTCGAAATGTTTGCAGTTGCAGTCGATACATCAGCATACTAATCGTAGCTACGCTTAGGATCCAAATCACGTTTAAAGGAATGCAAATAAAATCAGTTTTCCTATACACGTGGTGATTCAGATCCCACTATTAATGCAACCGCGTTTTAAATGTGCGAGCATTCCCATTACTAGCTACCTTAAGGAACTCGTCGGCTAATAAACGATTTCTGGCTGTGGCAGAATGGAGAATTCGAAATATTTTAGAATACGTTTGACAGCTGCGTCGCCGTTTATTTCCTGGGGTGGTGCAGCATTATCTTATTAAATTTACTCGCTAATAACAATTTTTTGACATTTCGATAAACATCCCGAATGATTGTCACATAAGCGGTGACATAAAGGTAGACGATTCATGTTTTTGAGTCCAGAAAACTTCATCCAACAGAAAATGCAGATCATTTTGCCATTTTCATTGCCAAATTGCCGGCTTATTCATGTCTGGGGTAATAATAGAGGGCTGTTTGCCTGGGTTGTCTGCTAGCGTAGTGAAAGGTGTTTGCTACTGCAAGGGAGGTCTGGTTTGTTTTCTATTCGATGGAGGCAGATAGACTATCAGTAAAGGAATTTTAAAAAATTCTCCCGCCCCCAATAGGTTTTATTGCTACCTTAATTCTGTACTGGCGCCCTGTGGATATCGATGTGAAACTCTTGTAGAATTTCATACTTGTTACTGCCTACTTTTTCCGCTTCTGTCAATAACTGAATGATTTTTAACTGAATTTCGTTATGAATCTTCACGCATTGCTAAATTTGCACACTTTCATGGTAGGTCAGCAACGGTAAACCAGTATGACTGGTCTGAACGTTGACACAGATCATTTCGGGAAAGAATGCGCATAATATTTTGCTAATTCGTAACGATCTGGAGTACTTAGTCTTACTAAAACAGTTATGTTATCTCGATAAGCTGATATTCATTTTTATTAGTACAGTTCATGCTAATTAGCGTTTATTCTTTCATTTATATCTTATATTTAGGTGTTGTGGTTAACACACTAAACAGTATTAATATAGTCTTACACATGATTGAAAACCGTCTGACAAATTTCGGATAGTTTTTCAATTTCACAGCTGTGCATATTATGTTGGTAGCACTTCGTCGCCTTGTCTGTTATTCTGTCTAGCAGACTTTAAAGCTGTGCGGATCAGCGTAACGAAAAGGCGAGGGGTCTCGCTCGTTTTGTCCACGACTGTACGTCTATATCTACATCTACATCTACATGCATACTCCGCAATCCACCATACGGTGCGTGGCGGAGGGTACCTCGTACCACAACTACCATCTTCTCTCCCTGTTCCACTCCCAAACAGAACGAGGGAAAAATGATTGCCTATATGCCTCTGTACGAGCCCTAATCTCTCTCATCTTTGTGGTCTTTCAGCGAAATATAAGTTGACGGCAATAAATTGTACTGCAGTCAGCCTCAAATGCTGGTTCTCTAAATTTCCTCAGTAGCGATTCACGAAAAGAACGCCTCCTTTCCTCCAGAGACTCCCACCCGAGTTCCTGAAGCATTTCCGTAACACTCGCGTGATGATCAAATCTACCAGTAACAAATCTAGCAGCCTGCCTCTGAATTGCTTCTACGTCCTCCCTCAATCCGACCTGATAGGGATCCCAAACGCTCGAGCAGTACTCGAGAATAGGTCGTATTAGTGTTTTATAAGCGGTCTCCTTTACAGATGAACCACATCTTCCCCAAATTCTGCCAATGAACCGAAGACGACTATCCGCCTTCCCCACCACTGCCACTACATGCTTGTCCCACTTCATATCACTCTGCAATGTTACGCTCAAATATTTAATCGACGTGACTGTGTCAAGTGCTACACTACTAATGGAGTATTCAAACATTACGGGATTCTGTTTCCTATTCATCTGCATTAATTTATATTCAGCTTTATTTAGAGTTAGCTGCCATTCTTTAAACCAATCACAAATCCTGTCCAAGTCATCTCGCAACCTCTTACGGTCACTCAACGACGACACCGTCCCGTACATCACAGCATCATCAGCAAACAGCCGCACATTCCTACCCACCCTATCCAAAAGATAATTTATGTAGATAGAAAACAACAATGGACCTACCACACTTCCCTGGGTCACTCCAGATGATACCCTCACCTCCGAGGAACACTCACCATCGAGGACAACGTACTGGGTTCTATTACTTAAGAAGTCTTCGAGCCACTGACATACTTGGGAACCAATCCCATATGCTCGTACCTTAGTTAGGAGTCTGCAGTGGGGCACCGAGTCAAACGCTTTCCGGAAGTCGAAAAATATGGCATCCATCTGATACCCTTCATCCATGGTTCGCAAGATATTATGTGAAAGAAGGGCGAGTTGCGTTTCGCAGGAGTGATGCTTTCTAAAGCCGTGCTGATGCATGGACAGCAACTTCTCTCTCAAGGGAATTCAGGATATGCGAACTGAGAATGTTGTGGCGTAGCAAGACAGCCACGCCACTCGGAGGTAGCCGAAAGGCACGCGAACTAATGCAGATGGGCGTGAAGTCTGAAACAGGATAACTATTGAATGGTAGCAAGAAAAGTACGTAGCTGCTTTATACTTAACTTTTATGTATCCTTTGGTATACAGCAATCTTCATGATACAAGTGAGACTCAGTAAGATACATGCAATGTTACAAATGGCGCCTTCCTAGGTCGTAGCTATGGACTTAGCTGAAGGCTATTCTAACTGTCTCTCGGCTAATGAGAGGAAGGCTTCGTACGTCTAGTCGCTAGCAATGTCGTCCGTACAACTGGGGAGCGTGCTAGTCCGTCTTTCTAGACCTGCCATGTGGTGGCGCTAGGTCTGCTAGTACTGACGGTGGCGACACGCGGGTCCGACATGTACTACTGGACTGCGGCCGATTTAAGCTACCACCTAGCAAGTGTGGTGTCTGGCGGTGACACCACATTCCTCCCCCGCAAATCGGCGAACGGTCGTGTTATAAGGCTTCCGCCCGCCGTGGAAAGGGCCACATGTTGACGTATGCGATGAGGTGGGGAGCCTAACAACAGGCGAGGCTGTGCCACCCGCACCCGGCCATTCGGTCCGAGGGGAGCTAGGAAACGCCTGGAAACCTACTCCAGGGTGCACGTCAACATGCGGCGTATGCGCCCGTAATGAGACAGGGTCGACCTCCATTGCGTCGGGATAGCCGACGCGCGATGACGCCATGTGGTCCGGAGCGGGCAAGAGTTCCATGGCGGAGGACAGCTGGTCACGGGAAGCGATCGGCGGCGCGTGACCCAGGGAGGCGGTTGGCGGCTGCAGCGAAGCGTCCTCGGCGGGCGGCGCCGGCGGCGGCTGCAGCGGCGGCTGCGGCGGCGCGACGCCATGGGGCAGAATGGAAGGCATCGTCGGTAACACCTGGGGATGAGGCGAGCCAGTAGATGGGTCCCCAGGGCGCTGACCGGACGGCTCCGTCGCTGAAAGCAGACGGGGAGCGGCAGAACCCAGGCGACGACAGAGGCGCAGCTGATTGAGATGCCGACGCACCTCACCAGAGGCCCCCATAACCAAATACATCGCGCGGCCGAGGCAGCGAAGAATGCGCCCTGCGAGCCAACGCCGTGAACCGCGATAGTTACGATAGAATACAACGGCGCCAGGAGCAAAAGCAGGAGTCTGCCGCTGCACAGGAACCTGATGCGGCGGATGCAGCAAAGACATCAAGGTTCGATGAGGACGACCGTGAAGCAACTCAGCCGGCGAGCGACCATCGCGGGGCTGAGAGCGATACGAAGACAAAAGAGCAACAACGCGTCCTCCGGAGAATGCGACTCTTTCAATTTCAACATCTGTGACTTAAAAGTCCGGACCAAACGTTCAGCGGCACCGTTTGACTGAGGCGAAAACGGCGCGGATGTCAGATGTTGAATACCATTGGCCTGGCAGAATGACTGAAATTCTGCGGACATGAATTGTGGACCATTGTCGGAAACAATAGTCTGTGGAAGACCTTCAATACAAAAGATAGCAGACAACGCTTGGATGGTGGCAGATGACGTCGTGGAAGACATCCGGACAACAAAAGGAAAATTAATGAAGGAATCGACAACAACCAACCATCGAGCATTCCAGAACGGACCAGCAAAATCTATGTGTAAGCGTTGCCAAGGGGAAGTGGCTTTCGGCCAAGCAAAGAATTTCCGCGGCGGTGCGGATTGTTGTTCGGCACACGCCATGCAAGAAGAACACATAGTCGTAATCGCAGCATCGATGCCGAACCAAGTACAGTGTTGACGAGCAAGTTGTTTCGTACGCACTATACCCCAATGTCCTTGGTGGAGAAGCTTTAAGACAGAGGACTGTAACGAACGTGGGACCACGACCCTAGACTGATCATTATCAGAACGCAACAACAAAACACCACGTCGTACAAAAAGTCTCTCCTTGTGAGCAAAAAATCGGCGAACCATCGGATCCTCGATCCGCGACTTCGACAAGGGCCATTGCGTAGCAACAAAACGCAAAACGGTAGCAAGGACTGGGTCGGCAGCTGTGGCTGTAGCTACACGACGAAAATCAATCGGAAACGATTCGACCACGTCATCAGTGTCCGCATCAATGAACATGCAAGCAAGTTCGGAAGAATCGAATGCTTTATCCTCGGCAACAAGCAAACGGGACAACGCATCAGCGTTGCCGTGCTTAGCAGTGGACCGGTACAAGATATCGTAGCGGTACTGCAAGAGGAAAATAGACCAGCGAATGAATTTCTGCGCGGTACGCGGAGGTACAGGCTTGTTCGGATGAAAAAGCGATTTCAAAGGTTTGTGGTCTGTGATGATGGTAAAGTGACGACCATACAAGAAATCGTGAAACTTTGTAACACCAAACACGAGAGCCAAAGCTTCTTTCTCTATCTGGGAATAATTTCTTTGCACTGACGAGAGCAATTTGGACGCAAAGGCAATAGGGCGATCATGCGAACCATCTTTGTGCGCAAGCACAGCACCGATCCCGAAATCCGATGCATCTACCATCAACAAAAGGGGTTTCTGGGGATCGAATGGCGTAAGGCACGTATTTGAAAGCAACGCCGATTTCAATTGGCGAAAGGCGCGTTCGCATTCCGTCGACCAGACGAACGGAACACCTTTACGGTGTAAGCGATGAAGCGGAGCTGAAATGGAAGAGGCATTGCGCAGAAAGCGATGATAATAATTAATTTTTCCCAACACACTCTGTAGCTGCTTCAAATTGTGCGGTGCAGGCAAGTCCTGTATGGCACTGAGGTGCTCTGGACTCGGATGGATGCCTTGGGCATTTATAACATGTCCCAGATACGGCAAGTCACGAGCAAAAAACACACATTTGTCCTTCCTCAAGCGAAGACCATTCTGTCGCAAGACCTGAAATAATGTTCGGAGATTTTGTAAATGTTCTGCTTCTGTCTTTCCTGAGATCACTATATCGTCCAGATAGTTTGCTGCAGTAGGGACCGACGCACAAATAGTTTGTAAATATTGCTGAAACAATGCAGGGGCGGATGCACACCCGAATGGCAGTCTTTTGAATCTGTATAGTCCAAGATGCGTGTTAACCACCAATACGCGCTGGGATTCTTCGTCCACCGGTATTTGCAAGTACGCATCTGCTAGGTCCAACTTTGAAAAATAGTTTCCCGGGCACAGTTTGTCAAAAAGATCTTCCGGGCGGGGCAAAGGAAAAGTAGCAGGCACTAGTTGTGGATTCACAGTTGCCTTGAAGTCCACGCAAAGTCTCAATTTTCCGGAAGGTTTTTGCAAAATCACTAAGGGTGAGGCCCAGAGAGAAGCCTGCACACGTTCAATTACACCTTGGGATGCTAAATCGTTTAAAGTTCTTGCGACCTCATCACGCAATGCATGGGGAACATTGCGCGCTCTGAAAAATTTCGGTTGCGTGTTGACTTTTAGTTCCAAATGTGCTTCATAATTCTTAGCGCAACCAAGGCCCGGTGCAAAAATGTCTGCAAATTCCTCACATAGACTAGAAACACTGGCTGAAGGCACAGTCTGGTTCACTGATAGGACCTGATTCACTATAGACAAGTTAAACAATTGAAATAAATCTAAACCAAACAAGTTCACTGCAGCAGAAGAACGAAGAACGTAAAACGACACAAGTTTTGTTTGTCCCTTGTATGTTGCAAGAAGGCTGCACTGTCCTAACACAGGGATATGCTGTCCTGAATAACTAGTGAGCTGAACTTTTGCGGCACGCAACGGCGGTGCGCCCAGTTGTTTGTACGTGGCGTGATTGAGCAATGAAACTGCAGCTCCGGTATCGAGCTGGAATGGTATCACTTGTCCGGCAAAGTCCAATTCGACAAAAAGTTTATTGTCCTGCCGACGACAAGAGCGACTGTTTTGTGCAACTTGAACAGACACTGGTACAGAATCACTTGCGACGTGACGGGATTGCCGTCAACGTCGACGCACACTTTTTGTGGGACGAACACAGTCACTATTAAAGAGAGGAACACTGGGCGGAGTGGCATTAACTACGTGAATGTCTATGGGCGAATGTTCCCGAGCCTGAGTGTCCTTGGTTCGATTCTGGCGCGAAGCAAAGGGCCTGGAACGGTTGTGATTGTCTGATCTGAGCTTTTTCTGGCAAACACTTTGAACATGTCCTTTCTTTTGACAGTAAAAGCAAATAGCTTGGCGTGACGGGCAATGTTCACGCGAATGTCTAGTAGCACACCGCGGGCATGATTTCACTGCATTTGCGTGCTGGCGAGGCACACCTGGTTTAGAGCGCGGCGGCAGCTGCGTCGAAGTGCGCGAGGGCAGGTTACCGGGCCGCGCAGCGCGTCCAGCGGGCCGGTTAATGTTACACACTGCTGGCGAAGTTTCAAAAGATTCCTGAGCACAGTCAAGTGTGTCTTGCCTATCTAATATGTCTATCACTTGTTGAAGGGAGGGATTAACTAGTTTCAAAATCTGTTCCCTTATGCGAACATCAGAAACGTTCTGTGCTATTGCATCACGCACCATTGTATCTGAATAAGGAAGGCCACAGTCACACTGAAATTCACAATCCCTAGTAAGGCCTTGCAAAGTTGCAACCCACTCCCTATTAGTTTGACCGGCCGTACGTTTTGTACGAAAGAACGTATACCGTTTTGCAACCACATTAACTGTTTCTTTGAAATAGGCATCTAAAGCCGATACAATTTCTTCGTAGGACAGTGTAGCTACGTCGCGTCGGGGAAACAATTTCACTATCACACGGTACGTTTGCACGCCGACACAAGACAATAAGTGAGGCTGCCGTTCGTTACCTTGAATTCTGTAGGCTGCCAGATGAAAATCCAGCTGTCGCGAATATTCCGCCCAAGATTCTTGAGTGGAATCGAACGGGCGAAACGGCGGTGCAACTGCATGTTGTGGTTGCGGTAGCTGTGAGGAAGCGGCGGCGGCCGCATCGTTGTGCAGCGCACGTTGACCCTGGACGAGCTGTCCCAGGGCATCCAATAACGCCTGCGTCTGCTGATTCTGCAAGCGATAAAATTCGGACAGTACATCTGGAGATTGTGGCGAAGCCATGACACAAGCAAATCAAATCAGAGCAAAACAAGTAGGAAGAACACGTTGACTCGTCGCCAAACTGTTGTGGCGTAGCAAGACAGCCACGCCACTCGGAGGTAGCCGAAAGGCACGCGAACTAATGCAGACGGGCGTGAAGTCTGAAACAGGATAACTATTGAATGGTAGCAATAAAAGTACGTAGCTGCTTTATACTTAACTTTTATGTATCCTTTGGTATACAGCAATCTTCATGATACAAGTGAGACTCAGTAAGATACATGCAATGTTACAAATGGCGCCTTGCTAGGTCGTAGCTATGGACTTAGCTGAAGGCTATTCTAACTGTCTCTCGGCTAATGAGAGGAAGGCTTCGTACGTCTAGTCGCTAGCAATGTCGTCCGTACAACTGGGGAGAGTGCTAGTCCGTCTTTCTAGACCTGCCATGTGGTGGCGCTAGGTCTGCTAGTACTGACGGTGGCGACACGCGGGTCCGACATGTACTACTGGACCGCGGCCGATTTAAGCTACTACCTAGCAAGTGTGGTGTCTGGCGGTGACACCACAGAGAATATGTTCGAGAATCCTGCAACAAACCGATGTTAAGGATATTGGTCTGTAATTTTGAGGATCCGTCCTTCTACCCTTCTTATACACAGGCGTCACCTGCGCTTTTTCCAATCGCTCGGGACAAGAGATTCGCGATAAATGCAAGCTAAGTAAGGAGCCAATGCAGTAGAGTACTCTCTGAAAAACCGAATTTGAATCCCATCAGGACCTGGCGATTTATTTATTTTCAACCCATTCAGCTGTTTCATAAGCCCAGGGATGTCTATCACTGTGTCCTCCATACGGGAATCTGTACGAGTCCCAAACGGCGGTATGTGTGTGTGTGTGTGTGTGTGTGTGTGTGTGTGTAAACGCTTCAGAGATGGAAAGGAGGGTGTTGAGGATAAGCCGCATTCAAGCCAACATGCACAGTCCCAAACAGCCTCAAGGGAGAGTGATGGATGCTTCTGGATGACCGGCGACAAACTTTAACAATGAGAACAGAAGAGTTGAAAATAAGCTAAGACAGTAAACACACATATCAAAAAAAATTCTGTATCACCCCAGTTCCCAGAAATCCCGAAGATAGATGATGACTGAATATTGTGCCACAGACACAGTCGCTTTGGCTGTTCAGAGATGTCACTAAACCCGCCGAAAGATGTAAACAACCACGCATGAGCAGCACGTATTAGTTGGAGGGGGTCGGACAGCCGATCAGTTCCAGTCATTCCACCAGGGAGGAGGTACATGGCTCGTGTTGTCTGTAGTTCAACCGTGCCTAGACGGTCAGTACCGCGGTTTGATCGCGTCCGTATTGTTACTTTGGGCCAGGAAGGCCTCTCAACAAGGAAAGTGTCCAGGTGTCTCGGAGAGAACTAAACCGATTGTGTTTGGACATGGAGGAGATACAGAGTGACTGGAACTGTCGATGACATATCTCGCTCAGCTCGCCCAAGGGCTACTACTGCAGTGGATGACCGCTATCTATGAATTTTGGCTCGGGCGAACCCTGGCGCGACGCCACCATGTCGAATAATGCTTTTCGAGTAGACAGGACGTCCTGTGACGACAAACTGTGCGCAATAGGCTGCATGATGGGTAACTTCACCATGGACGTCTGTGGCAAGGTCCATCTTTACAACCACGACAATATGCTGGGCGGTACAGATGGGCCCAACAACATGCTGAATGGACCATTATTCACCGACGAGTGTCGCATATGCCTTCAAGCAGACAATCGTCGGAGACGTGTTTGGAGGAATCCCTGTCAGGCTGAACGCCTTAGACACACTGTCCAGTGAGTGCAGCAAGGCGGAGGTTCCCTGCTGTTTCGGGGTGGAATTATGTGCGGCCGACATACGCCGCTGGTAGTCAGAGAAGGCGCTGTAACAGCTGTACGATACGTGAATGCCATCGTCCAACCGATAGTGCAAGCATATTGGTAGCATACTGGCGAGGCATTCGTGTTTGTGGGCGACAATTCGCGCCCCCATCATGGGCATCTTGTGAACGACTTCCTTCAGGATAACACCATCGGTCGATTAGAGTGGCCAGCATGTTCTCTAGACATGGACCCTATCAAACATGCCTGGGATAGATTGAAAAGGGCTGTTTATGGACGACCACTCTGAGGGATCTAGGCCGAATCTCCATTGCGGAGTTTGTCAATCTGGACCACCAGTGCCTTGATGAACTTGTGGACAGTATGCCACGACGAATACAGATATGCATCAATGCAAGAGGGCGTATTAGAGGTACCAGTGTGTACAGCAATCTGGACCACCACCTCTGAAGGTCTCGGTATGTTGGTGATACAACATGCAATTTGTGGTTTGCATGAGCAATAAAAAGGGCGGAAATGATGTTTATGTTGATCCCTGTTCCAATTTTCTGTGCAGGTTCCCGAACTCTCGGAACTAAGGAGATGCAAAACATTTTTTGATGTGTGTACTTTATTCACAAATATTCGCAAACTTCGTAAATATCCAACAACGTGAGACCACTGTACGTACAGATTCCACAAGAAGCACTTGTTGATAGGTTCGAATAGTTTTACAACCAGTGTCAGAAGTTTCTTGTATTTAATGGTGATTGCTCTGCAGGCCAGTAAAGGAACTTTGCTAGCAACTTTTGTTTCCTTTATTTTCAGAGATCATTCAGCGAACTTTTCAGGTGCACCTCGTGTTACGACAGTGTCACCAAAAGTGTGAAAATTCCGCAATAACATGAGGTTAGACAAAGTTCTGTTTATTAATGTAGCTTTTCTAACGTGCTTCATACAAAATTAAAAGTGTGTGACAAACGCCAACATGTTTAATATGTTGCTGGTCCAACGTCTCTTGTTAAGTCTATGACCAAGTATCTCATAAGTGTAGCTGAAATTTAAATGCAGTTTAAACCTTTGTGATCTGTAACGACTTCCAACACCCGTGTCATTAATAAAAATGGCATCTACTCTGCCTATTTCTCATCTGGAGTCTCAAACACCACCAAACCATTAGAAGTCAGACCAAATGGTGAGCAGATAGTATGTTGTATTAGATAAGGACTTCAGAAAGAAGTACCAGCTAATTATACAGCGGCAATTCCCCCTTGCTTCTTACTTTACAGTATTTACATACACTATGCGATCAAAAGTATCCGGACACCTGGCTGAAAATGACTTACAAGTTCGTTGCGCCCTCCCTCGGTAATGCTGGAATTCGATATGGTGTTGTCCCACCCTTAGCCTTGATGGCAGCTTCCACTCTCGCAAGCATACGTTCCATCAGTTGCTGGGAGGTTTCTTGGGGAATGGCAGCCCATTCTTCACGGAGTGATGCACTGAGGAGTGGTATTGACGCCGGTTGGTGAGGCCTGGCACGAACTCGGCATTCCAAAACATCCCAAATGTGTTCCACAGGATTCAGGTCAGGACTCTGTGCAGGTCAGTCCATTACAGGGATGTTATTGTCGTGTAACCACTCCGCCACAGGCCGTGAATTGTGAACAGGTGCTCCATCGTGTTGAAAGATGCAATCGCTATCCCCAAATGGCTCTCCAACAGTGGGAAGCAAGAAGGTGCATAAAACATCAATGTAGGGTTGTGCTGTGATAGTGCCACGCAAAACAACAAAGGCTGGAAGCTTCCTCCATTGAAAACACGACCACACCCTAACAAAAAATGGTTCAAGTGGCTCTGAGCACTACGGGACTTAACATCTGTGGTCATCTGTCCCCTAGAACTTAGAACTACTTAAACCTAACTAACCTACGGACATCACACACATCCATGCCCGAGGCAGGATTCGAACCTGCGACCGTAGCACACCCTACCACCACCGCCTCTGAATTTCACTATTGGCACTACACACGCTGTCAGATGACGTTCACCGGGCATTTGCCATACCCACACCCTGCCATTAAATCACCACAGTGTGTACCATGATACGTCACTCCACACAATGTTTTACCACTCTTCGATTGTCCAATGTTTACGCTCCTTACACCAAGTGATGCATCATTTGGCATTTACTGGCGTGATGTGTGGCTTACAAGCAGTCGCTCGACCATGAAATCCAAGTTCACTCACCTCTCACCCAACTGTCATAGTACTTGCAGTGGATCCTGATGCAGTTTGGAATTCCAGTACGATGTTCTGGATAGATGTCTGCCTATTACACATTACGACCCTCTTCAGCTGTCGGCGGTCTCTGTCAGTCAACAGACGAGGTCAGCCTCTACGCTTTTGCACTGTACACGTCCCTCCACCATTCCACTTCACTATCACATCGAAAACAGTGGACCTAGTGATGTTTAGGAGCGTGGAAATCTCGCTTACAGACGTATGACGCAAGTGACACCCAATCACCTGACTATGTTCGAAGTCCTTGAGTTGTGTGGAGAGCCCTATTCTGCTCTCTGACGATGTCTAATGACTACTGAGGACGCTGATATGGAGTACCTGGCAGCAGGTGGCAGCACAGTGCACCTAAGATGAAAAACGTTTGGGGGTGTCCGGATACTTTTCATCACATACTGTATCTGCATATCCTCTACAGTTAATTCTGTTTCTCTCTTCTTAACTTCCGCAGTTTAGTCTGCGCAGTCCTCCTGCTGGAGATTCCTGGTGCTACATGGGCACCTGTCAGCTCACTCTGAGATAAGTGCAGTTACTATATGCATGAATTCGAAATATGGGTTAGCCACCTGGACACACGACAGCATGGTCGTGTATGCGACAGGCAGCTTGCCTTCACTCATACAGAGTCTGTGGGCATCAGGTAGCCCACAGGTGGGCATGTGAGCTGCAAGAGCCTACTGTACTCCTCACCTACTGAAAAAAAAATGCAGAATTGACCCAGACGCTAAGGCAGACATTCTCGTAGAAGTCTTCACAAATGACTTCATCCACATCCATGAACCTACCAACCCAGACCACGTTCCAGAAGCAGTGGGACAGCTACAAATATTTATGGCGAGTCAGGATAAAAACTGCCACACTGAAGATATCACTGCAGAAAGAGTGACGACTCCAACCACCTCAATGCAAGGAAGGCAGGTGACCCTGACCTCATGAATAAGATGCTGAAACTAATGCTCCCAATAGCAGCCTGGCCAAGGCATTCAATATCTTACAAACTGGACAGTACACCTGTTATAACCTTTAATCACCAATAATTGCGTGATAACAACTCAGTATGTCTCATTCGACTGCCATGCCGTGACATGCGGCCGGCGCCGTTCGTAGCTAGGTGGCGCTCCCGCGCTCAGCCGAGTTGCGGAGCGCCTCTATCGCCGTTTGCGCGTACTGTCGTGGCGGCACTGTTAAATGTCGTGGCACTGTCACAACACTTTCTACACTCTTGAAAAAAAAAACACTCACTTCCTTGGAGACACGGACAGCGCGGAGACATCCATGGCCTCTTGTGAGGCCCCGAGAAAATTCCGCAGAGAGACACGAGAGTATGGTCGAAAATGTCCAGGACGGAGCTCGTGCGTGGAACGTGCCTCCTGGACGAGATGATGGGTGAAAACTCCGGAGCAGCATCCATAGGTGTCGTGGACCTGGGGATGTGCTCCAGCGAGATGGGTCCCGGAGAAGGCGGCGTCGCGACTGGGGCCGGTTCTGGTGTACTCGGAAGCGGTAGCGACGTCAGCTGCATCAACACGTACGGTAGACCGGCAGCAGCAACAGGACTGGTTCTCGGGCTGGAGGAGGTGAAGGAAGGGGCGGTGGCATCGGCGAGGCTACCACTCGTGGGCGCATCTGGTCGTAATGGCGAACAATCGTGCCGTCGTCCGTACGTATTTCACAAAGCCGGCGGCCGCGAAGAGCCTTGACCACCCCTGGAATCCATTTAGGGTGAGATCCGTACCCTCGTGCCCACACGTCGGCGCCCACCGAATATTTTCCCGCACTAGGGGACACAGCACAAGGCCTGACAGGGTGAAGCAGGTGCAGTAGAGTGCGCGGTTGGCGGCCATGCAAGAGTTCAGCAGGGCTGCGATCACCCAGAGGCGTGAAGCGATAAGAACTCAGAAATTGCAGCAGAGCGTCGTCTGTGGAAAAATCACTATGGAATTTTTTCATCTGGCTTTTGAAAGTGCGGACAAGGCGCTCGACCTCCCCATTCGATTGCGGATGGAAGGGCGGTGCTGTAACATGATGAATCGCTTGTCCAGTACAAAAATTACGGAACGCCTGTGAAGAGAACTGACGGCCATTGTCCGTGACGATCGTGGATGGAAGGCCTTCTAGCGCAAAGATTTTGGACAAAGCCAGCGTCGTCGCCGCAGTGGTGGGCGACGGACATCGAACAACAAACGGAAACTTCGAGAAGGCGTCAATCAACTAGCCAATAAGTACCGAGGAAGGCGCCGGCAAAGTCAGCGTGCACCCGTTCCCGTGGCTGCGCCGGATCAGACCACGGAGAGGGCATTGGACGAGGTGCAGCCAGTTGTTCAGCACACTGGCCACACGCAGCAACCATGTGGGCGATGTCCAAATCAATACCAGGCCAATAAACGTGTCTGTGGGCCAGGGACTTAGTCCGAGAAATCCCCCAATGGCCTTCATGCAACAGTTCGAGAACATCCTTGCGAAGAGAGGCTGGCACCACGACCCGGGGAGATGCGCCATCCGTGGCCAGAAGAACAATACCATCATGAACAGACAGACGAAGGTGCAAGGCATGGTAGTTGCGAAGGGGATCCGATGCCCGGCCTTCGGTCCTGTCCGGCCAACCACATTGAACAAAATCGATCACCTGACGCAGGACCGCGTCCCGCGCAGTAGCCGACGCGACCTGCGAACCAGTAAGTGAAAAACCCTCGACCGCATGACGTTCTTCCACATCAATGTGGAAACAGAGTAGTTCATCACGATCGAAAACCGGGTCGGGGCCCATCGGCAATCGCGACAATGCGTCAGCGTTGGCGTGCTGGGCCGTGAGGCGATAGTGAATCTCATAGTGAAAACGAGACAAGTATAAGGCCCAACGTTGCAGGCGGTGAGCTGCCTTATCCCTAAGTGACGCCGATGAGCTGAACAGAGAGACCAGTGGCTTGTGGTCGGTGATGAGGTGAAACTTAGAACCATACAAAAAACTGCTGAACTTTTTTAGAGCATAAATGATAGAGAGCGCCTCCATTTCGATTTGAGAGTAACGCCGTTGCGCATCGTTGAGGGTCTTGGAAGCATAGGCGATGGGTTGTTCCGACCCATCCTCATACCGATGGGTGAGAACAGCCCCTAGGCCATACTGTGACGCGTCAGTCGCCAGAACCAACTGCTGAACCGGACGGAATGTGGCAAGACAAGGCGCCGAATGGAATTGAGCCTTCAGGCGGACAAAAGCCTGCTCACACTCGTCGAACCAACAGAAAGGGACGTTTTTTCGTAACAGCTGATGCAGAGGATGAGCTACCGCCGCCGCGGATGGAATGAATTTGTGATAATAAGCAATCTTGCCTAGAATCGCCTGAAGTTCTTTGACCGTAGACGGCCGGGGTAGAGCGTTAATGGCCGCAACGTGCTGACGTAGAGGACGTATACCCTCACAGGACAAGTGGAAACCAAGACACACAACGGAGGGTTCGAAGAACTGTGACTTGTCCAGATTGCACCTCAACCCAGCCAAACGCAAAACCCGAAACAGTGAACGCAAATTGCGAAGGTGCTACTCAGTGGAGGCCCCCGTGACAACAATGTCACGGGGGCAGCCGGAAACGGAAGCCGTGAGCTGCTCCAAAAACCGCTGAAAAATGGCCGGCGCGCTAGCGACGCCAAATGGTAACCGCTGGTACTGCCACAACCCACAAGGAGTGTTGAAGACGAGAAATTCCTTGGAAGAATCATCCAACGGCAACTGATGGTATGCCTCCGATTAGTCAAGTTTGGAAAAGAACTGACCCCCAGCGGGCTTGGTAAATAACTCCTCAGGGCGGGGAAGAGGATAAGTGTCAATGAGGCTCTGAGCGTTGACAGTGGCTTTAAAATCACCACACAATCGCTGACTCCCGTTTGGTTTAGAAACCACCACGATTGGCGATGCCCATTAGGTGGAGGTAACAGGAAGGAAAATCCCTGAAGCTGTTAACCTGTCTATCTCAGCCTTGACAGGTGCATGCAACGCTACCGGAATAGGGCGTGCCCAGAAAAACTTAGGGCGAGCTGTAGGTTTAAGAGTAATGTGGGTTTCAAAATCCTTGGCGCGACCCAGACCAGCATAGAACACGGACGAAAATTCAGAACACAATCCAACCAGCTGCTGATACGGAATATCCTCAGATATGAGGTGGACATCATCATCAGTGGAGAACCCGAACAACTGGAAAGCATCATAACCGAACAGGTTTTCAGTGCCCGCATGATCCACCACATAAAAAGGTTTATTATAAGTTCTCAGATTTCGCGTGACTGGACACAAGGGAGGGGAGCCCAACTCCAAATACGTGCGAGAATTAATGAGAGTTACTGCAGAGCCAGTGTCCACTTGCATGCGAATGTCTTTATCCAGAACACAAACAGTAACAAACAACTTATTTGTTTGAGAAAGCACACAGTTGACATCCATGTCCGATGCCTCGTCCTCGTCGACAGGAACTTTAGGGGACTGACACACAGAAGCAATGTGGCCTTTTTTCCTACATGAATTACACGTGGTCCAACGTTTTGGACACGCGGCCCTGTCATGCTGTACGAAACAACGTGGACAAGAAGGAAGTGCGGAACGAACTTGCTTCTGTGGGTGCTGTTGTCGCTGCAAGCGTTGCGGCCCAACGTGACGTTGTGTACGCGAGTGAACCACCGCCACATCTTCGTTCTCCTGTGAAACAGGCAAATTGTCCGTGTCGAAAGTTGACTGTACAGCGCCTATATCACACCACGCGTCTATTTGCCCGCCATCAGCGTGAGACACTTCAAAGAATTGAGCGATGCTTAGAACTTCCGACAACGACGCGTTTGGCAGTTGTAGGGCACATTGCCGAACTTCTTCATCAGGAGCAAGCCGTAGAATAGCATCCCTAACCATTGAATCAGCATAAGACTCATGATGAGTGTCCGTGACAAACTGACATTTCCTACTCAGACCGTGTAGTTCTGCCGCCCAAGTCCGGTAAGATTGATGGGGCTGTTTACGACACTTGTAGAACGCCACGCGGGCGGCAACGACGTGGGTGTTTTTTCGGTAATAGTTAGACGATAAGTCACACATTTCTTGGAAGGACAGAGAGGCAGGTTCCTGCAGAGGGGCTAACTGAGATAGCAGCTGATAGATCCGTGGGGAAATCCAAGATGGAAATACCGACTTACATATAGGAGCGTCGACAATGCCGAAAGCCAAGAAGTGTTGCCGCAAACGCTTCTCATAATCCTCCCAGTCTTCAGTGGCCTCGTCGTAAGGAGGGAACGGAGGCGGAGAAGAGGAAGACAGACGATGAGTAAGCGACGTTGAGAACGCCTGAATAGCAGCCGTGTTTGTTGTTCAATGGGCGCTTGCATAAGCTGTTCCATGTCTGCCCCGTCACGAACACACAAATCCACAATGCAGTGAAAATATCTGACCTCGTCGCCAAAAAGTGTTATAACCTTTAATCACCAATAATTGCGTGGATATTCAAACACATTCACTTAGAAACAATAGCTGGTTACATGATAACAACTCAGTATCTCTTATTCGACTGCCGTGCCGTGACATGCGGCCGGTGCCATTCGTAACTAGGTGGCGCTCCCGCGCTCAGCCGAGTTACGGAGCGCCTCTATCGCCGTTTGCGCGTACTGTCGTGGCGGCACTGTTAAATGTCGTGGCACTGTCACAACAGTAACAATGAAATCTGACCTAAATAACCAATGAGCAGATTTATGCCTACATCACATACAAATATTACTGAAAATCAGAACCAAAACACCCAGAGATAGAAAAGAGAGAAAAAAATTATTGGTAGTAGTTGCAGTGTAATTAGAGCAGGTGACAGATGCCATCTTGATCTGTCACAGTATGCCATGACCATCCCCTGTGATATGTTCAGTTGTAGCTTATCTTCACTGAGCCAGTGCTTATTAACACACAATGTAGTCTTCTTGTTTACACCTAATAGCCTACTATGATTACCAATTTTATTTTTTAATGACCTGACATTTATATATAAGAATAATAAATAAGTCATCACCACAAAATGGTAAATGTGGATTCTTAGGCAGTAGCACATCATTGTCTTCACTTTATACACAGTCTTCTGTTAAGAGGAGATTGCATACACGCAACAGCAGATAGCTCCTTGATTGCATTGAATGCAGATGCCCCCAGCAAAGTAATTTGCTCAGAGCCACCCACATAAAAATCACCGTTCCTTTCTTGTTCTGGCAGACTCTCATGCAATGACTTCTTTCTTTTCATACAAAATTCTTTGTATTTGTTTTATGCAATGTCCTACTAATATAATTGAGCATTTGTAATACTGTCCAATGAAAGGAAAGTAATTGTTTCCTTTTTCATGGATTTGTCTATGCATTTGTAGCATCAACAGTAACTATGAAAAGATGACCAAATAATGTATTACTTATATTATTATAAGGTGATAATTTAATGGCACAACTGAAAAATGGGACTGCCTGTTAGGACACATCTTGAGACATGAAGGAATAGTCAAGTAAATTTGGTACTGAAGGGAAGTGGGTGGGTTAAAAATTACAGAGGTGCACCTAGGTCTGACTATGGTATGCAGGTTCAAATGGATGTAAGTTGTGCTTTATAATAAAATGTAATGGAAGCTGTGCCTTATAACAAAATGTATCCAAGTTTCCTGAATAAATTAATTACAGTTACAGCCCATGCTTTTAAGTGTGATATCCTAATGGATTTGTGCATCAGTACAAATTGTCAGGCGTATCAAATACAAGTCAGTATCACTTTTATTTTCAATTAACTATTCTTAGTTCAAATATTTACTAGCAACAAACATTTGATATAATAGTCTGTTGATGTAGACCCATTTATAATATGATCCAGCATGTTGAAGAAAGTGTACAAGAAAAACACTCCATCCACACAGCCCTTGAAGGACCAACGGTACTGACTGGCTGCCATGTCATCCTTAGCCTTAGTCATCACCGGGTGTGGATACAGAGGGGTGTGTGGTCAGCACACAACTCTCCCAGCCGCTGTCAGCTTTTGTGACCAGTGTCGCTACTTCTCAGTTAAGCAGCTCTCAATAGGCCTCACAAGAACTGAGTGCACCTCGCTTGCCAACAGCACTGCGCAGACCCCGATGGTGACCCATCCGAGTGCTAGCCGAGCCCATAGCTCATAGTATCGGTGATCTGATGGGAACCGATGTTACCACTGCGGCAAGACCATTGGCCAAGAAAAATATTGGTTTCATTTTTTATTGTGTTGAGACCACAGGAAATTAAGGTGCAATTGACTTGCGCATGTTCCTTGGTGTAATATGTAACTCACAAACTTCAGCATGTTTACACAAAAAACATTAAATACAAAATAATTTTTAATCACTATGGGCTCCAAATATTTAGGTATTCTGTGTAATATTTTCACCCCTAGCAGATTTGTATGTTTGCGATATTATTTATTTCAGTGTTACAAGATCAGTGATTAAAAAATGGCTACTTGCAAATTGCTTCCCCACAAATAAAGAGTATTAGATACGTATTTCAACACAGGAAGCAAGCTTACAGGATACTCCCTCAAGGTAAAATTCACATCTGTTGGCAATACTTTGTCAGTGGTGTTAATAATGCAATATAACTTATGCCCTTGTTCCCTGAAAACCAAGTTGAACCTGGAATATTAGACAATGAATGCCCGTGTAATAAAACCTCAATCAATACTGTAATGTTTAATACAGTTACAATTACACATTTTGCTCATCTTTACTCTCAGTGTATTTCCTTTGCCACAACTGAATAATAAATCTGTAAAAATGTAATTGCAAAAATCACAGTACAGCGTTTAAATATACTATCAATACTGTACCGATTAGAGTGAGTACTGTTATTTGCTAACAAGAATAGACAATACATTAACCATTGTTTATTAGCATGTTTATGACTAATGTAGAAATAAGCCAAAAACCTGTAGTCATTCTTGAAGCACTTAACGGTGCTGTACTTTATGCACATCCCTCAAGCATGCAGCATCAGTATTTGGGCATAGTCTGAGAGCGTTAAGACAATACACAGTAGTTGAAGCGGATGCGGTATCTTCTGTGAACAATGTTACTTCCCATGTTTTGATGTGGGAATGGTCTTGTGTTGACTTTATAAAGTTCTGTCGAATCATAGTTACAATAAGACACCTCTTTAAATTGCATATTTCTAGTTCGTTAATGAATTTACTATAGGTGAACATGGATTTGACCTATTTACAACGAGAATCATCACACTCATTGATGTACTTCATTGGCAATCCTTTATAATTTCGTTGCAAGGAGCATACAATCTGTTCAGTTGGAAGGAGCCTGGCACCTACTGAAGGAAGCCTACCACCTACTGAACAGCCCACCACTGGCGAGCACAAGCTGAGCCGTGATTGATGCAGGTCAGTGCGCAAATGGGTGTATAACAGCCTCCCAATTTAAAGATCACTCTCAACAACATGAAAGACACCGACACCCCAGATGGACATCCACAGTGATCACCCTGAGATGAAAGGCAAAAGGGTGATGTTGGCCAACTGCGCAACGCGAATGACAGAGGCTACCTGAGAGGATAGAGTCAGATCAACTCGAACAGTGAAGATTGCCCAAACAATGATAGCTGATGAAGTAAGACACTACAAAGGGTGGCTGGCACAGCAGGAAGAACTGAATCATAATATCAGCAACATTGAAGAAGATTAAAGACACAGAAGACTGAGTCGTCTATGAGACAC
This sequence comes from Schistocerca serialis cubense, assembly GCF_023864345.2. Lineage (NCBI taxonomy): Eukaryota > Metazoa > Arthropoda > Insecta > Orthoptera > Acrididae > Schistocerca > Schistocerca serialis. Next base: position 197,012,499 of record NC_064648.1, on the reverse strand, counting down.
CATGGCAGACCATTTTGGCTACCATATTGGAAAGGAAAAGATTAGTCCCAGCTAAAGCTGGAACCTGAGGAAAAAAAACCCAACGCATAACATTATTTACTTGTCATTTTCTTGTAATATATCCCTTAGCTATACATGTACCACATATAAATTCAAAGTTCTTGTCTTTTCTTTAGCTATGTGTATTATTTCTGTATCAAATTTGTAACAGCAGTTTAAAGATATAGTTTAAAATGGTAAGATCGAACAAAAGAAATTATCTGCTTTTTGCAAGAAAAGGGGGTATAAATGCAATAAAAGTAAAAGTTGTTAATACCTATGGCTGGAAAGGGTAGTTAGCATGCACTCAAACAGCCTGCTCTTCCCCCTGATGGAGGAGACTAGGGGCAGCGGAGGGGGGAGGGGGAGGGAGGATGATAACCTTACCTTTAATTTTTTTGGGGGTGGGGGTGGGGGATGGAGGGCAAGCTTGGATAGCAGTGGAGCGATTTGCATCTGCTAATATTAATAAAAATAAGATACAGTGTTAAGCCATGTTGTTAATGACGTGCCATACCCATGGTTCTAAATATGTGTTACTCAGGGAATATAGTTGATAGTTATTTATCTACGTTATTTCTTTCAGGTAACTTAAAAAAAAAAAAAAGTTGAGGATAATCAATGGACAACCTGTAGCTAGTCGCCTTTCTCATGCCCCTGGCAAATTAAGAGAAATAGGGGAAATAATTTATAAGCTTTTGAAACTTTAGGAAAATACTCATACTGGATTTAGTAATGAGAAACAGAAAAGTTCCCTCTCCTTGTGGGTGAGCGTCTGCCTCCACTGCCCTTTAATTCAATTTTTTGAACTTTATTTTTCTGTTTTTGTGTAAAACAGTTCATCATTCAAAGACGTCTATTACAATGAAAAATATTTCTAGTGAAATTCTGCTCAAAGAAGTTCATATGCATGTTTTAAACAAGACAAACAAGTTGAGGATTACAGGAGACCACTCACTGGAAAACAGAAGTATTGAGTTGCTGATAGACACAAACAAAAGAAAAAAAACTTGCTAGCTTTAAGACTTATCCTTTGACAAGCTAGACTAACAAAAACAAACTTACTCTCTCTCTCTCTCTCTCTCTCTCTCTCTCTCTCTCTCTATCTCTGTCTCCATGCTGCCAGCTAGACTGACATGTCAGTGATATTTTGATTTTGTGGCAGGTGGGCTGATTGTGGCGGGGTAGTGTCAAGTGGGGTGGCTCAAGGGAAAGGAGGTGGGAGGCAGCGAGATGAGCTGGTAATGGGTAGCTAGCAGCTTGGACATAGAGGGCCAGTTTGCCTGCTAGGAATGTGGGAAGGAGGGGTGGCTGATATATGGGTTGGCACAATTGTAGTGGCCAGTGGGACGGGGCACATGCCGAAAGCAACTTAACTTGGGAGGGGTGACAGGACAGAGAGGACAGAAATTAGGTTGAGGATTTAGGGACAGCAGGTTAATGTAGGTTGAGGCCGGGATAATTTCAGAAACAGAGAAAATGCATTAAGGGTAACTCTGGTCTGTGTGGTTCAGAAAAGCTAATGGTGGAGGGGAGGATCTATATAATCTGGGTTGTGAACCAGCCATTAAAATCATTCATTTTGTATTCAGCTGCAAGTTGTGCCACAAGAATGGTCTACTTTGTTTTTGGCCACAGTTTGGGGGTGCCCATTCATCCTGGTAGACAGCTGGTTGGTAGTCATACAAAACAGAAGGCTGTGCAGTGATTGCAACAGAGCTGGTATATGATTTCTGCTTTCGCAGGTGGCCCAGCCTCTAATGGGGTAGGATAAGCCAGTGACACAACTAGTGTAGTAGGTGCTGAGTGTGTGGGTTAGACAGATCTTGTACTTTGGTCTGCCCCATGTATAAGATCTTTGTGATAAGCAGATGAGTGTGGGCGTGGCACAGAGATACACTAGGATGATGTGTAGGTTGGGTGTCCAGCAAAACACCACTTTAGGAGGGCTGTAAAGGTTCTTGGGTACAATGCCCCTCTTCAGGGCAGGAAGAGAGATGAAGCCCTGGTGAACAATATGGTTAACCTGTTCCACTCCAGAGTGATATTGGGTGATGAGGGGATACTCCTTTTAGCTGCTTCTTGGGGATGGTGGAAGGATTGGGTGTGTGTGAGGATACAGCATTGGAAAATTATTTCTGGACTAGACTGGGGGAATGTTGCTGTCTGCGAAGGCCTTTGCGAGCCCTTCAGTATACGGGGCAAGAGAGTGATCAGAGCAGATATGTCGTCCACAGGTGGCTAAGCTGTAGATGGAGGGATTTTTTTGTGTGAAAGGGATGGCAGCTGTCAAAATGCAGGTACTGTTGGTGGTCAGTGAGTTTGATGTTGACTGAGGTGTGGATGGAGCCATCAGAGAGGTGGAGGTCACCTTCCAGGAAGGTGGCACATTGTGTAGAGGAGTACCAGGTGAAGCACATAGGAGAAAGGGTGTTGAGGTTCTGAAGGAATGTGGATAGGTTGCCTTGGCCCTGAGGCCAGATTGTTAAGATGTACCTTCAACAAATCTTAACAAGACTGGGGGGTTGGGAGATGGATCATTGAATATTTGGGGAATGACTCCATAACTGTAATGTTCGGTCAGTTTGCATTCTAAGCATTTTCATAGTAATTGTATCTCAGTCTAAGAGTCATTCATTGACATCCTGCAATAAATGCTACAGTGATAATTGGGATTTCTCTGAGGAATCTAGAAAACTGCATACTTCTGGCAAAGCAGCATCAAACTTGGTACCAATACTGTGCCCCCCCCCCATTTCAAACAGTTGAGGGGTTTGACACTAATTTAGCATAGCAGTCTTGATGATAACAGTCTTCTGCAGCTACTGAACGCAAATCATTGTTGATATTTTCAGCAACTTTTCTGCAAAAATCATAAGCACATTTATCTGCTTTCTCAGGCAGTGTGTGTTTCAGAGTTAATTGTATCATTGCCATCAATATCTTAGTGAAACTCTTGTGAGTGGGGTTCAGTCATCTGGAAAAGTGCCTAACACCAGCCAGATGCATGTCAGAAGATGTTGCTGAGGTCTCCCATCACAGCATTGCACAGCAGGAGAGACATCAGACAGACATCGAAACTGTAGCACCATCATGTTTACCGTGACAAAGAAACTACAGTGGTGCTATCTTTTTGTTTGGTCATCAGCCTACTCAGTTACAGATATGAGATGGCAGTGTAAAATTTCACACAACCTCCCCCCCTCCCCCCCTTGCCCTCACAAATGTCTAGACACGGCACTTACAAGCCATACATCATGAAATGAATTGTCATAACCATATCTCAACCACATCATTTACATTTACAATAGCTATGGCTTAAGTTACACAATCAAATCAGTGCCTCCAACTAGACATTTCCATTTCAATCACAGAAATCTTGTCATTAATATTATCTTGTTAAATACACAGAAGCAGAGTCTCTATTAAGAAGTTATTTTTCCCAAACATGTTTGCAGAAATAAGTGAATTATTGCCCAGATCATCCTAAAATGATGGATTTATTGCATCAGAAGACCTGAAATTCTCACAACCTTCGATCCTGAATCATAAACCAGGTAAGGAACATAGCCGTATGATATGTTATATTATTTTAAACTGTATTCATCCAATACAAAAGAAGTGACTTCATTCTTGTAGGTTTATGTCCAAATAAGTTGATGACCACTGATAAAGAATTTACATGATCGTACTATGCACCTGAAAAACAAACGAATCCAGTCTTGGCCACAACCCATTTCATCTTCTGTATCTCTCTCACTGTAATGTTGCTGGAAACTTATTACCTACAGACGTACAGCCACTGAAGAAACAAATGCAACGTAACTGACTTTGCTTTTGCACAAATGCAAAAATGTGCACAAGCACAGGTCATTGTTCTGTGGACAGCAGTTCTTGTACCAAAACTTCAGCTGACAGAAATTGGAGTGAACTCTACAATGACAAACTGTTGCTCACTAGGATGTGGTGCAGCAATGTGGAGATCTGTCTTGACAGTTATTCACAGCGGCAGCTGCTCCACCAATTGTTGATTCTCTGCAAGTCTTCCTGCACTTCGCTGCAATCTTCCAGCTTCTCAGTCTCCATACAAATAAACAGACTCATGTAACTACTGAAGCTCCAATTACGCAGTATCTCATTCTGTAGGCGCTCCGGTGGTCCCGGTCCCCAATGGTGGACTGGAAGCCGAGTGGTGACCTCTCCAGTTGTCAGTATACTAGGAAATGACTGTGAACGCATCAGAAACGCTAAAGAAACATTATTAATTCATAACCCCTTTATTCCTGCTGAGTACAATGTGGCCCACGTAACACAGGCTGGCTGAGTTTGTGTGATATCAACGACCTTTCCCAAGTCCTCGCTGACTCGTAGTGATGACACCAGCTCTGGGCCACACTAGTCTTGCTAGCGCAGTGCCGCACACTCTGACGTAGCGGCAAAATGTCCTTACATCGTACTTCAGCTGTGCGTAGCTGGTGGCACCCGGCTGGACAGCTAGCTTGGCTGCGGACAGCAAGCCGCTGCACGTAAGAGGCTCCAGGTTGGAGTCCTGGCGCTGTTGGCACCAGAGGCATTCTCGTAGTGTGGAGTGTACTCTATCCCACTCCGTCCTCTTCCCTGCTCCTCCTGGTGGCTCGTCTGTGGTGGAAGGGAGGAGCAGCTGCAGTCCCCCAGCATCGTCGGCTCACCCGGTCGTGATGGCGGATGCACAGGGCCTAGGCCCTGCACGATCTCAACGACAGCTCACTGATGTGGTCAGCATTGGCAGCGAGTGAGTCTGTTGTGATGTATGCTAATCCTGGGTCGATGATTGACAGCGGCAGCAGAAGAGAGAACCAGAGCTGCCACTGTCCCCTCACGTCTGCTGCTGGATGGACCGCCCTTTCTGCAACATCTCCTTAATATAGATTAACATGTCGATCACCGAGCTGAGTGCTACGCAGCGACCCAGTACACATCTAACTGCAAGTCTAACTGTGGGTGCTTGTTGCTGTCAAAGCTGGCGTATTTAAAGGAAGCACGAGTGACGTCCTGACGTCATGCTCGTTTGTAATGAATGCATTCATTCCACTTATACTGCTGGCTTATCTGCCGTACTCGCCCCTTAGGTGCTCTTGCGATAGAGTTACATGTTGTTACAGCAGACTTATGCGAAGTTGTTAAATACAGTACAGTTGATGCTATACCTCTGTCTTACACTCTATGAAAGTCTCCATCTAACACAAACTCACATGTTAAGCAATTCTCTCTCGCCTATTGTGTGTAACCGGGTCACTGCCCCTGTGTGCCAACACATTCCAATATGTGTGCAATTCTCTTACCTCTTGGCTAACCTACTGCTTCTTGCTCTCGGCATAGACAATGAAACTTTGACAATATTCCACGTTTCCGCCTGTTTACTATTCTGCGACACTACAATTCTTTTGCAGTTACATGGAATTTCCTACTTTTTACCTTGTTTGACCACAACAGTATTTTTTTCCACCTTCAGTTGCATTTTTAGGAAATGAAAATCCATCATTCTGGTGCAAACAGCTGTGCCACGTATGCCAGCTGAAGAAAATCAGAAAAGGAAAGCAGATAAACGGAAATAAATAATAGCCAAGAAATCAAACTTACTATATTTCAGTTGGCACTAAAATCTTTTTATATATATTTTTAGTATGGAAATAATTCCCAAAAATACTTATGAAGAGAAACTGTTATGAAGTTCAGTTATGAAGAAAACTTCTACTGCAAAAATGTTTTGTGCAGTGTAAGTGAACTTTTGGTCAAAGAATCTGTCAATTTAATATCAGTTTCAAGTTTATGCCCTGAACAAATTTCCTGTCTGTTTATTTATTTTTACTTATCACTAATTCGGTTTGAGGCAACATTCAGTTGGCTGATAGTCAGCCACAGATCTGAAGCGAAAAGCCTTGAGGGAGATTGTGTCCATCTTCATAGAGACCACAGAGTAAGAGGTAAGCACCACTCTTGGCAAGATAAAAATTGCATGTACTGTCTGTTGTTAGAAACCTGATAGTCTGTCCTTATTACTGTGGTTAATGGGACATTAAACACTAATCTTAATACAAATATCCCTTATGTAATAATGACAATGTTATGAAGAAATGTAAGCTACTCCATCAAAAAATATTATCTTTGGACCTGTAATCATTAGTGGATCGACCAATAAACTCTTCCCAAAAGTGCGTGCACTACTCCACCCTTCCAAGACACACACACACACACACACACACACATGATGTAACATTATGCAATGATTCTGTAATTGCTTTCTCTGGTCAGGGATGGGAGCAGGGATTGTGAACAACAGACATATAAAATGGGCCAATATAACATATGTAAGAGACATAACTCCTTTTCCAATAAACAAACTAATTTTACTGCAGTTGTTTTTCAGATTTCATACTAAAAAATCACATTCATTGCAACAGTAACTCCATCATAAGAGATACAAGTGTCATCCACTTCAATAAACATTTTATGACAGTGGGTTTTCACAGTGGAATGTAAACCATTTCATTTTCTTAATGTGTATCTATGACAGCCCCATAACACTAAAATAATACCAGACACATTAATTTTCACAGGTGGTAAAATATGAAATAATTATCTAGGGTATTCACCATGGCCTATCCCTAGTATCCATCCTAGAAAATATAGGGTGGTGGCAGAGAACGTTTGGTTGTACAATCCTGTAGTTCTGGTGTGGTACTGGATTTGTGATATGTTTCTGAAAATATATCAAAGGTATACTGAATGAAATATTGAATACTTTTTGACAGAACATGGCAGTAATGAAAAGAACAAACATAAGTAGAGTATTATCACTACATGTGAAATTCGAAAAAATTATGTACGTTGTGATTAGTAACATCAATTTTGTATGTAGAGTACACACTCTGTTGCCAATGTGATCCAAAACAACCTCAAATGAAGTACCTATGAGTAAAAATTCCTGCACTTGAACAAATATTAAGTTCTCAAATGCTGAAGAACATATCCAGCTAATCTGATCACATATTACATCACACTGTAAATGGGAAGCTGGAGATAGTGGCGCTGGTGTTTAACAACAGTGATTTTTGTAGATGCATCTTCAAGGCATTAAGCATTCTCATCACAGCATCTACACAATATAAACGTTTACTAATGTGGTGTGACATAAATAAACAATCAAAATTTCAAAAGAGTAGCGATTTATTACACTCACTGCAAAATAAAGATTCACCCAAAATCAAGCAAACAAAATCCTCAAAATTTTACAAATAATTACAAAAATGAAAACTATTGGTGTCGTAATTTTCATGTGACCTACATATCTCAGATTGGGAAGACCTCAATACTAGTAGCTCTCAATACCAGGAACCAACTACTCTAAAACATGGTATTGCAAATTTCACTTCACCCACATAGCTCAAGCAAAGCCCAAGATACCACACTTTCACTTACTTTATCTAAATCAAGGTTCTCAGTACAACAAATCAAACAATTTTCACATGACTAATATCAGAAATATATCCTAACCAATGAGAATACAACAGTACCCATGATACCTACCAATAACAATCCAGCAATTACAAAACTCTAACAAGGAAATCCCGAAAATTCGTGAATACTTTCATCACCATCGATGTCAACATACACAAACAACTTTGCCCATTGCAACAAGCAATGAGCTACTCATAAATACCTGTATCTTCTTCACAACTGAAGGAAAGAGAAAAATATAAAATCTCTGACCACAAGATACACACAGCACTAATATTTCCAAACATAGAAAAGAATCCATCAGCCAAAATATGCAAATTCAAAGTAATTCACCAGAAAGCCAGCACAAATTCTTTAAATAGCAACCTGAAACGTTCAATACATTTCAAACAACTCACTGACAAACCTCCAGCACAAGAGAGCACCACCAAATACTACAACACACAATCTACAAATAGAAAGACTCAAAAACATCAAGGCTGACCATGACATTATGGGCCAAAGCAGATGGGTGTAGCACCTTAGCTTGTGCGAATAGCTTCATCTTAGCCTCAGGTAGGAAATTGTGATGAGGCAATGGCTGCCAATTGTTCAGAGTTTGCATCTTTTTGGTACCACCCAAAATGACCAGTACTGTCTGCTTTGCACTTAGATCATTCTCACCATACTACCTCACAAACAGGGCTGACAGCATACTTTTATTCCATCTGCCCTACAGCATTTTCTTTCTAACCAGCGCAGCTAAGATCTAAAAATAGTCCATTCTAAACTGAAATTCTAATACTTAAATCCTAGGCCATTTACTCCCTAATAGTACTTATGAATAATAATAAAGAGTGAATGTACTAGACACTGATTTGATTTATGAATTTTCTGAATGTTCGGCGACACATTCATATGAATCGTTACCTGCTATTTGAGCACCTTGTTTTGCAAATGCATATTTCCCACAGTATTGCAGTTTTGTTGCATTTCTCCTCCTGTTTTTATCGAGTTTCATCACTACATACTTCAGTGATAAAAAATAAAGTTCTACTACTCCATTACTTAACATATCAATATGTTTAGATGAGAGTTACCTTCGAAGAAGCCTTCCAACAGCCACAACAGTACTAAGTTGCATACAACACCCCTATGAAACTGAATCTGCCGTTTATAACGTTCATGAGTATAACACTACATGTGCAGCTTGAGTACATACGTCACAGTATCAAATAAATCCCGCACATTTATATTCTATGGGAAAATACGAAATGCTAACCACAATCATTTTAACCGATAAACTTACTTGCCTCCCAGAATACGATTGTATATTACATTTCCTGTTTTCTCTCCACTTTTCATCTCTTAGAAATCACAATAGCACAAAGCCTATTACTGAGTTAGGGTCGACAGAAACATCCGATCCCAGGTGTCGGCTTTGACCCGTGACATAAGAGTGTTGTGTTATGTGATGTCATGACGGCGCAGAGTTTGGTTTGTGAGTATGGCGTGTTTGTAGATGTCAGCGTGTTGTGGTTTGTTGTGCTCTCTGGTGGTATGTTCAAGGCTTTTGTTTGTGTGGTGAAATGGACTTAGTTTGATCTTGCTCATTATACAGAATTGTTTGAGTGCTGGCTGTGTTTGTAGTGGAATTTGTTTCAGTGAGTCAACAATTTACTGGTTTTGTGTGAAGGTAGATTTAGTATTGTTCGCTGTAGGTCGTGTGATAATTTTAGGAAATTAATCGGTTGTTGTTTTTGTTCAAGAATGGATATGAAGGATAAAATTAATAGTGTGTGTCTGTGGGAAATGATGGGAAACTCCACTTTGGAACTGATAAAGTTTTTGCAGCTGTTTGGTTTCATTGCCGAGATCGTGAAGTGCTCTATTTGTGGCAAAGAAAGGAAGGTGGCTAATGTCCTGGCATCTCGAACCAGGGACAGTTGTTATATGTGGTGTTGTCGAAAGGATGACATTTGGCGTTCCATACGGCATAGTTCCTGGTTCGAGAAGTCTAAGTTCGGCATGTACAAGATTGTACTGGTGACATTATTTTTGTTATAGATCCCCACACAGTTTTTGTGTTCAATAGACTGGTGTGCGTGAGAGGAGTGTGTCTGATTGGTTTTCTTTTTGCCGTGAAGTGTGTTCTGAGTTTATTAAGTACAGGGGTAAGTTGGGGAGGCATGGGGTTGTTGTGGAGGTGGATGAGTCGCAGTTTGGGAAAAGGAAGTATGGGAGGGGTAAGCCTGTGGTTGGTTTCTGGGTGTGGGGGGCTGTTGTTCCAGGGGGTGGGTGTTCTGAATGTGTTTTTAGGATTGTGGAAGGGAGGTCTAAGGTGGAATTAGTGGGGATAATTGAGGAGTACATACAACCGGGATCCACAGTAGTTTCAGATGCATTTTCTTCATATAGGGGGTTGGGTGAGAGGGGATTTAATCAATTAGTCATTAACCATAGCTTAGAGTTCAAAAATTATGAGACAGGGGCTTGTACAAATACAATAGGGGGAATGTGGGGGCGCTGTTAAGTCAGTTCTTGGGAGGGGGAAGTGGCGCTCTTCCAACCTTCAGTCTCATTTAGATGTGTACTGTTGGCGGAAGAGTGCCCTGAGGGCTATTGTGTTTTTTGGGTTTTTTTAAGGGCTGTTAGTAAAATGTATAGGCAAGAAGTGGTTAGTTAGGATGGTTTGGGTAGGCGGGTGGGTGGGTGGGTGGCTGCGGCTCAGGGTGGGGTGGGTGGTTTATTTCATGTTAGAGTGTTTGTGAGGGGGTGGAGGGATGTTTTTGAGCTATATAGGTCAAGGGAAGCGTTTGATCCTAATTTATGGGTTCTGGAGCTGCTGTTGACCTATATAGGCCAAGGGAAGTGTTCGATCCCCATGTGTGGCTGTGAATTGGTATTGGGAGATGTTTTTGAGCTATATAGGTCAAGGGAAGTGTTTGATCCCAATTTATGGGATCGGGAGCTGCTGTTAAGCTATATAGGTCAAGGGTAGTGTCTGATTCCAGTTGATATCGTGTTTAGTGGAATTTGGGGAGTTTTGTGATGTCAGTTTTTTTGGCCGTTTTGCATGGTTTTGTATGGGGGTGGGTGTCTAATCTTTATATTTAGTTTCCCCCCCCCCCCCCCCCCCCCCCCCCCAATTTCACGCATGTGTCCGTTAGTGTCACTAGGTTTTTTTTGGAACGTGTGTATGTTTGTTTTTTGATGCATTTTTGTCTTTATAATGTGTACGTAACGACTTTACATATGCCATATTCGAATCGTAGTATATGGTCGTTTCTGCCATATTCATGACGTCATGGGTCAAAGTAGATGGGTGGGATCGGATGCTTCCGTATTTCCCTGAGTTACTACAACAGTTCCACGCAACATTTACCACCTCGATGAAAACAATAACAAACACTGATCTAACTGTCCGCCAAAAATTTCGTCTTCAAATTTAATACTCACAACGCCTTCAACTGGAAGACTCTAGCGACAGCAAAACACCGGAATTGACATAGTTAAAAGAAGTTACCATATCCAGTTAATGTCGTTGCGACTAATAACTTTGAAGATAAAATTTTGGGTTGACACTTGACAGAAAGGTCTGTGTTTGTTATTGTTTTCGTCAAGGTGGCAGATGCTGCATGGAATTGTTGTTATAACTGAGTAATAGGCTTTGTGCTATTGTGGTTTGTAAGAGACGAAAAATGGAATGCAAAATTGTTGGAGAGAAAACAGGAATCATAATATGCATTCGCATTTCTGGGAGGCAAGTAAGTTTATCAGTCAAAATGATTTTAGTTAGCATAACGTATTTTCCCATAGAATATAAATGTATAAGCTTTATTTAATGCTGTGATGTATGTACTCAAGCTGCATGTGTAGTGTTGTACTCATGCACATTATAAATGACAGACTTAGTTTAATAGCTGTGTTGTATGCAACTTAGTACTGTTGTAGTGGCTGTTGGAAGGGTTCTTCAAAAGTAACCCTCATTTAAACATCTCAAGACGTTAATAAATTGAGTTTAACTTTATTTTTAGTCTCTCAAGTATATAGCAATGAAACTCGCTAAAAACAGGAAGAGAATGCAGCAAAATTGGAGATACTGTGGAAAATTTGCATTTGCAAAACAAGATGCAGAAATAGCAGAGAAGGATTTATATGAATGTCTCGCTGGACATTCAGAAAATTCGTAAATCAAATCAGTGACTAGTAAATTTATTATTAAACACATGTACCATTAGGGAGTAAATGGTTTTGGATGTAAGTATTAGAGCTTCAGTGTTAGAATGGACTATTTTTAGATCTTAGCTGCGCTGCTTAGAAAGAAAATGCTGTAGGACAGATGGAATAAACATATGCTGTCAGTCCTGTTTGTGGGCCAGTACAGTGAGAAAGATCCCCTAAGTGCAAAGCAGGCAGTATTGGCCTTTTTGGGTAGTACCGAAAAGATGCAAACTCTGAACAAATGTCCTACAGTAATTAAGCTTCATTCTGTCAATTTAGTTCTGTTTTCTTGCCAACTGGCAGTCATTGTCTCAACACTGTTTCCTACCTAACGTGATGTTATTCGCACAAGGTCAGGTGCTGATGTTACACCCATCTGCTTTGGTCCATGAGCCTTGATGTTTTTGAGTCTTTGTGTTTGTAGATTGTGTGTTGTAGTATTTTGTGGTGCTGTCTTGTGCTGGATGTCTGGCAGTGAGTTGTTTGACATGAATTGAATGTTTCAGGTTGCTAATGAAAGGATTTGTGCTGGCTTTCTGGTGAGGTACTTTGAATTTGCATATTTTGGGTAATGGATTCATTTTTATGTTTGGAAATATTAGTGACATGTGTTTCTTGTGGTTGGAGATATAATATTTTTCTCTTTCCTTCAATTGTGAAGAAGATACAGGTATTTATAAGTAGCTCATTGCTTGTTGCAATGGGCAAAGTTGTTTGTGTATATTGATATCAATGGTGATGAAAGGTTTCATGAATTTTGGGGATTTCCTTGTTAGGATTTGGCAATTGTTGGATTGTTATTGGTAGGTATCACTGACGTACCATCGTTGGTTAGGATACATTTCTGATATTAGTCATGTGAGCATGGTTTGGTGTGTTGTACTGAGAACTTTGGTTTAGATAGAGAATGTGAAAGTGTGGTATCTAGGGCTTTGCTTGAGCTATGTGGGTGAAATGAAATTTCATGGCTTTGTTGGAGCTATGTAGGTCAAGTGAAAATTGTGTTGAGTTTTTGAGTTCTGTATAGGTTACTGGTTCTGAGTACTTCATTTCAGATATAAACATCACACAAAATTTACAAAACCAAAAGTTTTCTTTTTTGTGTTAAATTGTGAGGATTTCATGTGCTTGATTTTTAGATGAATATTTGTTTTGTAGCAATGTCATTATTCTTACTATCATTTATTAAGCTTTCCCTCTTCATTTGGTTGTCCGTTTGGATTCATTCTGTTCACGTTCACAGTGTAATGATTGATGTCATGGTCGCCATGTTGTATGTGCTTGAAATAGTGTACACCACGTCGATGGCATTATTAGTCAAAATAGCCAGGTGGAGTCATGACTTTACACCACTCTACATCTTATAATAGAGAAGTGGATCACTTTATATAAACTGATTTTGTTCTTCAGATATAGTTTGTGTGCATTTTGATTAATTAAAAATAATGCTATGTTCCAAGGATCATCGGTCTGCTTCTATCAAAATGACGTAGATTACATTGGTTTTACACTTTTTGTCTTTTTTGTGTTTATGGCTACATACTGGTTATTTATAGATTACCAGCCAGCTTATTTCCTGAAAAGTAATGATAATGAACACATTGGACTCTGTCACTGTTCATGTTACTGTTACAGAATGTTTAGATCTACTTCTAAATTGCACAAGCAATAATTGTAGTCTTTTACACCACAAGTTTTCTGTTAAATATCCATATTTAGAGCAGAAGTTGCCACCAGAAGAGGCAATTTGAGTTCAGATTTAAGTTTGTGTAAAGGTTTACAGTAGCCAGTTACCTTCAGTTTTATTCTTCAGTTTCTATTTACCACGACCGATTTTCAGTTGACAAGTGATGTGTCATCAGATGGGACATATTTATTGCATATTTGCAGCATTCTTGTGGCTCATGTAGATATGGCAAGAGAACAGTTCATGCCTGGCCACAACTGCACAATTCTAACAATGCTACAAACATCCAATAAATATGCACCATCTGCTGATAGTGATTCAAAACTGGTCTTGGCAAATAAAGATTGAAAAATAATACAAAAGGTGGCTGATAGCAGTAATTTCTGAAAAGTTAAAAAAATTTTTGGCACCTGTCAGATCATATTAGTGGGAAAATAATAGAAAAATTTGGTGTTGAACGTTTTCATGAACCTTTGGCCCACTTAGTGATAAACGATTATTATATTTTCTTCTAAGTTTGGTTAAAATAATCTCTTGGTTGACAGACAGCTATGGTGACACTGGGTTGTTTATTATATACATCATTCCACATACTTAGAATGAGCAAGAGCTGCACATGCAATGCAAATAGAACAAAACATATGTTCAGATTACTTTTATTGTTGTCGTTGTCAGCAGCAGTGGGAAGTACATGAGTGGGGAAGGTGGATAGGCAACAGCTGGCTCTCCCCTTCCTGTGCATTGTACTGTGCAGGGGAAAGCTGTGTGGTGCCTAAAAAAATCAGACATTATACTGGGCACATAGGTGTCAAGAAAGAACTGCAGTTGGCTGACTCCCAGCCTTTGCCACACTCACAGAGTTATTTTAGTCAAGGTGTAGTGTGGCTGTAAAAAATCAGTTCAAGCTGAACTGTGATCTGCACTATAAATACAAGACACAAAAATAACTATTGTGTAGACATTGCATCCTTACCTAGGGTTTAACAAAGTTGTGTACTATGGTATGAAGATATTTGAGCAGTTCACATCTAACATACAGTAAGTAATTAGTTATCTCAGCCATTTCAAAGGAAAATTTAAAACATATCTCATTAGTGACTCCTTCTACTGACTATCTTAGTGGAAGAATTTGACTCCTTCTTTAGATGGGTGGCAAGAACTGTGTTGTAAACTGTCCTGTGTAATTACTTATTTAGGTTACTGTTTTCTTTGAAAAATTAATTGATTAATGAAGTAAATATTAAGTTTGTGATAAGACAGCCTGCAGCTACCTAATATAACTAAAGTAGCAGCAGCTTTCTTTCTAATTCACTAGAAAACATTTAACCGGCACAAAAACAGAACTAATAGTAAGCAGTATTGTGATAGTTTCTTGTTAATATGGTGTACAGTTTAAGCAATGTTTGGTTGTCTTTTTTTAGTGTGAACCCTCACATGTTCCTTGGCCTTGTAGGTTCACCTTCATAATGGGATGTACAGAATGTGATGAATGAGTAGAAGTAGTCTCTATCCTTTTGAAATTGTGATGGTTTATTTATATCAAGCCACATTAGTAAATGTATATAATGTGAAGGTGCTGTTAGAATGCTTAATGCCTTGAACATGCACCTATATAATGACTGTCGATAAATCTGCAGCATCACTATTTTCAGCTGCCCACTTGCAATGTGAATGCAATACATTATCAGATTAGCTGATTATATGTTTCACCATTTGACAACTTGATATGTGCTCAAAAGTAGAAGTTTTTACTTCTAGGTACTTCTTTTGTGATTGATTTGCACCTCATTGATGACAGAGTGTTGTAATCAAGCCAATCTATGTACAAAATACATGTTACTGATCACTGCATTCTTAATTCTTTTCTAATTTGACATGTCTTTCTTCATTCTTGGCTCTACAGCTCGTGATGAGCCTTGGCTTCTTCTACAATTTCCTTCCATCTCTCTTTGCCAATACTCTCCAGTTTCTATAGCCCATCTTCCTAAGATCTTCGATTACTCCAACTTCCCATCTGGCTCTTAGCCGATCACGTCCTCTCTGCCCTCCTGGCTTTCCTTCTTTTTTCTACTTCTGTATCATTCAAGCGAACCACATGTCCCGCCCACCTCAGTCTGGACAATTTCACTACCCTTCTGATGGGCTGGTCTTTGTACATGGTATACAACTCATGGTTGTATCTCCTCCTCCATCTTCCTCTTTCACAGATTGGGCCCATAATTCGTCTAAGTACCTTTCTTTCAAATGCATCCAGTGTTTCAATATCTTTAGCTGTTAATGTCCAGGCTTCAGAGGCATATGTAAGCACTGGTCGTATAAGTGATTTATACATAGTTAATTTCGTGGTACGAATCAGTAGCCTTGAGGATAGAAGTCTTGTTATGGCAAAGTAGGCTCTGTTGGCCAGTATTAATCTCTGCTTAATTTCAAAGGAGGTATCATTTAGATGTGTAACTGTCAAGCCCAGATACTTGAAATGTTCAACTCTCTCAAATGTATAATTGCCCATTGTTATTACATTTGGCATATTTTCTCTATGTGCTTTTCCAGCTGCCATATATTTTGTTTTT
This sequence comes from Schistocerca serialis cubense, assembly GCF_023864345.2. Lineage (NCBI taxonomy): Eukaryota > Metazoa > Arthropoda > Insecta > Orthoptera > Acrididae > Schistocerca > Schistocerca serialis. Next base: position 196,996,503 of record NC_064648.1, on the reverse strand, counting down.
TGTTCATTAATAATTAACCCCATGTTCCTACTGGCCTGTTCAAGAGCCGTAAATGTCTCTTCCACTGCTTTTTGGGTTCTTGCTATTATATCTATGTCATCTGCATAGGCCAGTATCTGCATCGATTTATAGAAGATTGTTCCTCTGTTCAGAAGGTTTGCGTTTCTCATCACCTTCTCCAGGGCGGCATTAAAGAGAAGGCATGCCAAAGCATCCCCTTGTCGCACTCCACTTTTAATACTCATTGTGTTGGACATCATTCCTCCTATTCTTACACTACCTTGTGTTTCGCTCGTTGTCATTCTCACCAGCCTTACCAACTTTCTACAGTTTCGCAGTTCATCTAGAGCTTGATATAACTGCTCTCTATTTATGCTATCATAAGCTGCTTTCAAATCTATAAAGAGGTGATGCGTGCCAACTCCGTATTCATTTGTTTTTTCCAAGATTTGTCTTACGGTGAATATTTGATCTATGGTTGACTTCCCAGGAAGGAACCCGCATTGGTACGGCCCCGTCTCCCTCTGTATGATTGGGAGTATTCTGTCGAATAGTATATTAGAGAGTATTTTATATCCCAAATTAAGTAGTGTGATCCCTCTGTAACTGCCACACTCCATGTTATCTCCTTTCTTATATATGGGACACATGATACCCTCTTTCCATTGTTGGGGTATTTTCTCCTCTTCCCATATTCTGGTGACCATTTTCAGAGGGCTTTGTTCCAGCTCTCTGCCTCCTTGCTTAAACAGTTCTGCTGGAATACCATCTGTCCCTGCCACCTTCTTGTTTTTTCAATTTCTTCATGGCAGTTTTCACTTCTATATTTGGTGGGGTAGTGTTGTTGTCTGGATCCTCTTCCCCATTCGTGTCTCTTGGGTTCTCTGGCATAGTTCTTCTAGGATTGAGGAGACTACCAAAGTACCTGCGCCATTTTTTTCATATTCCCTTCCCTTCACTTATTATATTCCCTGTCTCATTTTTTATTAAGCTTGTTTTGCTACCAAAAGTCTTCCGTCCGCATTCACCTCTCTATAGAATTTTCTTATTTCATTTTTGCTTCTCATGAGCTCCATTTCTTTGACACTTGCTTTCATCCATTCTCTTTTTTTTTTCTTTGGTGAGTCCTCTTTTCAATCCTCCATTTTTCTTTGTATTCTCCTACTATCCTCCTCGTACAGTGTGATCGCAGTGTCCTTCTATATGCTTTGTTCTTTGCTTCAGTTACTATTTCACATTCAGTGTCACACCATGATGGTCTTACTGCTCTTGTCCCAATTCCAAGTATCTCTCTTGCCAATGTCTTCACTGTCATTTTTATCGCTTCCCACTGATCTTTAATATTGTTATATTCTTCAGCATTTTCCAGAATCTGAGTTATCTTCTCCTGATGCTGTTCTCTTACTTCCACTGATTCTAAAGTTGTTATTTCATATTTCTGTGCCCTGGGTCAGTCTCTTTTCGCTGCATACCCATACCAGAAAATGATCTGTATCTATGATTGGGCCTCTGAGACTCCTCACGTCCAATAGGTCCAATTTGTGTCTCACATCTATCAACACATGGTCAATCTGGTTTATTGTGTTTCCATCGGATGAGTTTCATGTTCCCTTATGAATTTCTTTATGTGGGAACAGTGTTGATCCTATTACCATATTTCTAGATGCTACGAACAGTATAAGGCTGTTCCATTATCATTACGTGTTGCGTGTTTGCTGTGGGGGCCAATTATCGGTCTCTAAATCTGTTCTTTCCCCACCTGAGCGTTTAGATCTCCAGCTATTATTTTAATATCATGCCCTGGGCACTCATCATATACTCTTTCCAAAGATTCATAGAATACTTCTTTCTCTTCTTCTTCAGATTCTTCTTGTTGGCGCATTGGCATTAATTATGGAGTGGGTAAAGAATTTCCCCTTTATCCTGAGTGTTGATAATCTTGGACTAATGGGTGTAAATCCTATTACCAAATGCTTTAATTGATGATGTACAACAAATACTGTCCCCAGCTGGTGATTTCTTTCACTGCAGCTATAGTATATATTCGTCTCTTTCTTTTCTAAAACTCCACTCCCTGTCCATTTAATTTCTTGTAGTGCTATTATACTTTGCTTCAGACTCATTATTTGATGCAGCATTACTTTCAGTGCTCCTGGTCGATATAGGCATCTCACATTCCAAGTACCAGTATATAGATCTGATCTACACCTTATAGTTCCTTCTTCCTAATTTTTCCTCCTTCATTTACTTGTATTCCATCCTCTTTGTCCTTTTCCATGCCAGGTCTGTCTTCCTTCATCCGTCCAACGTTACTTTGTAGAACTTTCGCAACATGTAGTGATGTTATTCTAATGATGTTTTCTAATTTGATATCTAGTGATGTTATTCTGCTTATGTTTGTTCTTTCCATACCGCCAGGTTCTATAAAATATTCTATAATTCATTCAATATACCTTTGATTTATTTTCAGAAACACATTGCAAAGCCAGTACCACAACAGAATGGCTACAGGATTGTGCAACCAAATGTTCTCTGCCACAACACTATATTTTCTGGGATGGTTACTGGGGTTAGGCGAAAGAAAATACCCAAGATCATTATTTTTATTTTACCATCTGTGCCAAATTAATATGTCGGGTAATATATTAATGTTATGTCATGGTCTGTAGTAGTATCATAGATGTTCTGGGTTTGCAGTCAGATGAACTGCGGCGGGGTCAGGGATTTTCTCTGCCTCGTGATGGCTGGGTGTTGTGTGCTGTCCTTAGGTTAGTTCGGGTTAAGTAGTTCTAAGTTCTAGGGGACTGATGACCATAGATGTATTCCCATAGTGTTCAGATCCATTTTTTGTTACTGAACCAGTCTTTTGACTGCATAACTTCCAGCAATCTGAATTTTTATGGGATGAAGAAATACTGAATATTCATCTGTCCTAGGAACCTCATCAGAGATTCACCATGTATATGTTTAGAATAAGGTATAATGAGCCACTTGTAACACATTCAGCCAATGATACACAGCTTTTTATTTGTCATGTATTCAGTTCTTTTTCCTTGATTCTTTCCACACATCACCTCTCCTCTGTTTGTAACTTCAGATTGATCAGTCCGTGAGAGTATGAAATGGGCTATGAAAATGAACCATCATTTACAACAGTTTCTTCTAGATATGTGCAGTTTGGTTTGACCTTTTGGATGCAACATGATCGTGAAGGAATAAAACAAGTAGGAGTAGCAACAGTTACGACCAGTGCTTGATTTGTAAAATAGAAAAGGTACTAGTACTGTGACTTACCAGAGGTATCAATATGGCGTAACATCACAAATAGAGGACTGGTTATAACAACAAAAGCAATTGTTTGGTTTTCCTTTGTCATCTCACAGCAATAAAAAAAGGAAGATTTATGTTTGACAGTATTATGAAAAGAATAGTTGCTACTCACCATACAGTGGGAGTCGCTGATTCACAGATAAGCACAACAAAACGACTGTCAAACACTGCTTTTGGCTACAGTAAGTCTTCATTAGATTTAGACTGCACACAACACACAAATGCAATGTGTGCTGATGTGGCCACATTCTATTTATTTATTTATTTATTTATTTATTTAGCATCCAGTAGATCACACATGTGATATAGGAATTGTCATTTGATTACACGTAACACATAACAACACATACACATAATAAATTGACAAACATATACAAACAGCAAACAAATTACATATACATAGTACATAAGTAGTGTACAAGAACTTATTACCCAAAAAACAAAAGTACATGCTCACGATAAACAATTTTAGATAATGAACTATGCCTTATACCCAAAACATGTTACGGATGTACACAAATTGTATTACAGATATTTAACAGATTTTTCCTAAGTATCATAATTACAAAGTTGAAAACATCATTTAATTAGTCTGAATTTTTAAAAAATAAGTAGGCTACAGGTTTCAATCCACAGTCTGAGACAGGTATTCATTTACACTATAGCAGCATTTTTCCATCAAGTATTTTTTTACTTCATGCTTGAAATTATTTTTGCCTTTCAATTCTTTAGTTTGAGATGGAAGTGCATTTAAAAGCTTTATTCCTAAGTGGCTAACATGTTTCTGACTTCTAGTTTTTGCTACATACGGAATGTGGAAGTCTTTACAATGCCTTGTATTGTGATCATGGTAGCTTGAGCTGGTTTGGAGATCGCAGTTATTTTTACTTATCATTTCCAGGCATTTAAAAATATATATTGATGGTATTGTAAGTATCTTTAGTTGTCTGAATAAGGGTCTTCAGTGAGTTTGTGGTGAGCTGTGTGTCATGATACGAATAACTCTTTTTTGCATAACAAAAATGTCATTTAGTCTTGACCTGGTTTTTCCCCAAAAACTTATGCCATAGCTTGCAACTGATTGGAAATAACTGAAATACACTGCTCTAATACATTCTTTGCTGCATACCTTGGATATTATTCTTAAGGCAAAACATGCTGAGCTAAGTTTCTGAGTAAGATATACACTGTGTTCATTCCAGTTTAAATCTTGGTCAATTCGCATTTCCAGAAACAGAAACTTTGTGGTGCACACTTTTTCTATTTGTTTGCTATCCAGCATAAGGCACATATTTTCCCCTTGACACTTGCTTCCATACTGTATAAGGTTTGTTTTCTTTGTATTTAATGTCAGCTTATGAATAAAACCATGACTGTATGTATGAGAGCGTTTTCTCTGCTGTAGTACACAATGATTCTTTTATGTTACTAATTATGATACTCGTGTCATCTGCAAATAGTAGAATTTTGGCTGAGCTGTCTGGAGCTTGTACATCATTGATATAAATTAGAAATAACAATGGGCCCAGAATGCTGCCCTGTGGAACACCTATTTCAATTTGTTTTGGTTCAGGTATGAGTTTAAAATTGTGAAGATTGTTGGATGACCTCAGCTCAACAACTTGTGACCTGTTTTGCAGATAAGATTCAAACCATCTTGTAACAGTACCCCTGATGCCTATTGCTTCAAGTTTCTCTAATAATATCACATGGTTCACAGTATCGAAGGCTTTGGATAAATCTAGATTAATTCCAACAATCTGTTTATTTGACTCCAAATTTCTTACTATTTCTGTTGTGTAGTCCAATATGGCTGTTTCTGTATTGTGCCCTGCTCGTAAGCCATGTTGACTGTTATTTATTAGTTTATGTTTTTCTAGATATTTTGTAACCCTGATTTTCATAAATTCCTCAAGTATTTTGGAGGAGGCTGGGAGGAGAGATATAGGTCGATAATTTTCTATTTTATGTCTGTCACCATTTTTGTATAGAGGTATCACTTTGGAGATTTTAAGTTTGTCCGGAATATCACTTCACTAAGGGACAAGTTTGCTATGTGCACTGTAGGTTTGACAACACATGGAGCAATTTTCTTAATTATTGATACAGGCACATCATCCAACCCAGAGGACATTTTGGATTTCAAGCATTTAATGAATTTTAGAACTTAATGCTCGTCTGTTGGCATTGCCATCATGCTGGTATTTACCATTGGAGTTGTCACTGTTGGTTGCTGCTTAAATTTACTACTTAAAGTAAGGGGAATATTTACAAAATAATTGTTTACATAGTTTGCCATAGCATCTTTTTCTATGGGAATATTTTCATTATTTTTAAGATTGATTTCCTGTTCTTTAGTTTGACTCCGTTTTTTTAACCATTTTCCACACCATTCTGGACTTGTTACTAGCCTGTCTTATTAATCTATCATTACTTAATAATTTTGCTTTTGCTATTACTTTGCGGTAAGTCTTTTTGTATGTCCTCACATACTCAACAAACTGCTGATCATGACATGTTTTTAACTTTAAACTTCGTAATTTCATGGTTTCACTTGACTTTTTAATTCCGGGTTTAATCCAGGTCCCTTTGGATCCAGATGATCTATAACTCAAAAGCTTTTTTGGGAAACACATTTCAAAGTATGTCATAAAAGTGGAAGCAAATATATTGTAAGCATCATTTGTGTTTGTTTGTGCCAGGACCTCTGACCAAACTGCATTTTTAAAATTATTTTTGAACTGATTACAGTTTTCTGTAGAGAAAAATCATTTTTATTTTCCTCCTCCTTGGGAGTTGCAGTGAGATTAAAGGTTAGTGCATTATGATCTGATAATCCTATATACACATTTGTAACTGCAACTTCATGTGTGTCCACATTGGAGAAGATGTTATCTATTAGGCTTTCACTGGAATCTGTTGTTCTAATGGGAGCTGATATGTGGGGGAACATGTTGAAGCTTTTTAGTATGTCCAAAAACTTGTTTTTTACTGGACTCTGGACCAATAGATTAATATTAAGGTCACCACAAAGAATTATGGTAGAGTTCTCATTTGAGAAAATGTTGAGCATTTCTTCCAAATTCTAAAGAAAGACTTCAGTATCTCCAGATGGTGACCTGTATATTGCTGCAACAATTATTTTCTTCTTTAAACTATATAACTGAATGGCTATTGCCTCAAAATCCTTTTCTATGATTAATGGTTTAGCCTCGTATCTTAACTTAAATTTAAGCTTGAGATTTAGATAAATGCATACACCACCACCTTTGGCATTTTGCCTACAGTACTGACTGGCAAGTTTATATTGGCTTAAGTTTACGCTGTTTAGTTCATTGTCCCTGCACCAATGTTCTATAACACATAAACAATCAATATGGTCACTATTTGCTGCTACCTCACGTTCAAGGTACTTGTTTTTAAGACACTGAATGTTCAGACTCATAATTCTTAGCTGATTTGAACAATCCAACTGACCTGTGACTTTACACTCTGTTGATGCATTTTCTCTTACACTGTTACAAGATTCCATACCTTGTTGTAGATTCCTCTGCTTGCAAACATTTCCCTGTTTCCCTGTTATGTGCTGTTGTTCACTGTTTTGCCCCAGCAGAAATCCTGGCTTCTAAAGGGTGGCTGCCTTCTTCTGGTGTGATGACTGCTCCGATTTCCACTGCTGCTGCTGTGTGCTGTTGCAGTGAATGTCAGTGATTCTGGTTGCTTGGTTATTGATGTTGGAACTACTGTTTCTGATGTTGCTGTGACTGCTAATGATTCTGGTTGGTTGGTTTCTGTCGCTGTAACTATTGTAGCTCTGGCTGCCAAGGAAAGACTTTGAGCATCTAGTACTGCTGCTTGTGTGTGTGTGTGTGTGTGTGTGTGTGTGTGTGTGTGTGTGTGTGTGCGTGAGAGAGAGAGAGAGAGAGAGAGAGAGAGAGAGAGAGAGAGAGAGAGAGAGATTCTTATGAATGGCTGTTTGGCCAAAAGCTTTGTGTGACAGTCTTTTTATTGTATGTATCTATAACTCAGCACCTCCATTATGGATCTACATCTGCATCTGCATCTACATCTACATCCATACTCCGCAAGCCACCTGAGGTGTGTAGCGGAGGGTACCTTGAGTATCTCTATCGGTTCTCACTTCTATTCCAGTCTCGTATTGTTCGTGGAAAGAAGGATTGTCGGTATGCTTCTGTGTGGGCTCTAATCTCTCTGATTTTATCCTCATCATATCTTCGCAAGATATATGTAGGAGGGAGCAATATACTGCTTGACTCTTCAGTGAAGGTATGTTCTCAAAACTTTAACAAAAGCCCGTACCTAGCTAATTAGCGTCTCTCCTGCAGAGTTTTCCACTGGAGTTTATCTATCATCTCCATAATGCTTTTGCAATTACTAAATGATCCTGTAACGAAGTGTGCTGCTCTCCGCTGGATCTTCTCTCTCTCTTCTATCGACCCTATCTGGTACGGATCCCACACTGCTGAGCAGTACTCAAGCGGTGGGCGAACAAGCATACTGTAACCTACTTCCTTTGTTTTCAGATTGCATTTCCTTAGGATTCTTCCAATGAATCTCAGTCTGGCATATGCTTTACCAACGATTAATGTTATATGATCATTCCATTATAAATCACTCCTAATGCGTACTCCCAGATAATTTATGGAATTAACTGCTTCCAGTTGCTGACCTTCTATATTTTAGCTAAATGATAAAGGATCTTTCTTTCTATGTATTCACAGCACATTACACTTGTCTACATTGAGATTCAATTCCCATTCCCTGCACCATGCGTCAACTTGCTGCAGATCCTCCTGCATTTCAGTACAATTTTCCATTGTTACAACCTCTCGATATACCACAGCATCATCCGCAAAAAGCCTCAGTGAACTTCCGATGTCATCCGCAAGGTCATTTATGTATATTGTGAAAAGCAATGGTCCTACGACACTCCCCTGTGGCACACCTAAAATCACTCTTACTTCGGAAGACTTCTCTCCATTGAGAATGACATGCTGCGTTCTGTTATCTAGGAACTCTTCAATCCCATCACACAATCGGTCTGATGGTCCATATGCTCTTACTTTGTTCATTAAACGACTGTGGGGAACTGTATGGAATGCCTTGCGGAAGTCAAGAAACACGGCATCTACCTGGGAACCCGTGTCTATGGCCCTCTGTGTCTTGTGGACGAATAGAGTGAGCTGGATTTCACACAACCGTCTTTTTTGAAACCCATGCTGAATCCTACAGAGTAGATTTCTAGTCTCCAGAAAAGTCATTGTACTCGAACATAATACGTGTTCCAAAATTCTACAACTGATCGACGTTAGATATATAGGTCTATAGTTGTGTACATCTGTTCGACATCCCTTCTTCAAAACAGAGGTGACATGTGCCCTTTTCCAATCCTTTGGGACAGCATGCTCTTCTAGAGACCTACGGTACACTGTTGCAAGAATGGGGGCAAGTTCCTTCACGTGCTCTGTGTAAAATCGAACTGGTATCCCATCAGGTCCAGCGGCCTTTCCTCTTTGGATTTGTTATAACGTCCACCGTCGTGCCATCTCCTTGTAAGACAATCAGTAGAAGGAGTCACTAATGATATATGTTTTAAATTTTCCTTTGAATTATGTCCTTGTTCCCCCCAAAGAAACTGATAAATGAAATTGATCTTATGAATTTTTGTGTGGTGGAGGGGGGAGGGTGGAAACAGAGGGTATGGTTTGCACTGCTCACATGGAAAAATCTCTCTTAGCATGTGTTAATTAAGAAATCCCAACCTCATCATGGATCTGCCATTATAGATTTATCATTGAGTCAACATAGCAGAATTAATATATTCATCTTTTTTGTCGTAATCTATTTGGATACACTGATGCAAAACTTCAGAAAGAGTACACAAGATAAAAGCTCCATGTATAAGGGGCTATCAAATGAAAATAAGACTGATGGAAAAAGTAAGTAAAATGTTTAGTATTACAAAAGTAATCACCATATCTGTGAATACATTTATGCCACTGTGAGACAAGATGGTCAATCACTCCATGGAAAAATGTTTGCGGTTATCTATGAAACCATAATTGTACCCATGTGTGCACCTCTTGGTGTGAACTAACGAATGGCCAAGAATGTTTTTTTAGGGCTCCAAAAATATGGAAATCACACGAGGAGAGACTGGGATGCTATGGAGGTTGTGTGAAGGCCTCCCAGACAAAACTGCGGCACAGTTTAAGCAACCTGGCAATAAAGTGCCTGCCAAGATTGTACAGAGTATGCTGTAGAAGTTTCGCTGGGAAACACACATTATCCATAAAGTCCCAATCTGTCCTCATGTGATTTCCATATTTTTAGAGCCCTGAAGAAAGGTATTCATGGCTGTCCCTTTGGTTCAGATAAAGAGGTACGTGCCTGGCAACTGCAAACATTTTTCCACCAAGGCATTGACCGTTGTAAATGTGTTAACAACTATGGCAAGTATTTCTGTATTAATGAATAGTTTACTTACTTTTTTCCCATCTTTTTCGTATTAATCTCACTGCCCTTGAAAGCTACTCTATCTTACGTTTGCTTTTGTAGATCTGTGTTCTATGTACACAAGTGCTCTATTACTGTTTCACAGCATTTTATTTTTTTTAATACTGTGTTCACTTCAAACTTGCAGCTGTGTGCTGGATTAAATATATCCCAAATCTGGTAGAAGAGGGCACCAGAATACAAGCTTCTAGTGTACAGATGAGGAACTTGAAACTTAGCAAGTTCGAGTAAAAAGTTGTATTTAGGTAATGTATCAGTAAAATTAATTATTCATCAATTTATCTGAGTTCTGCTAATGCCAATGGTATAGTTAATTTTTCACTGTACATGTTCTTTTAAGAGAAATATTTAATTTGCTTTATTGAGAAGCCATATGCTCAGGAACATATTGTGAGCTAGCAGTTGAATATTACAAGAATGACAAATTATTTGAAAGCACTCATTTCACTCTATCAGTAAATATCTTGTTATTTGTGAAAAGTCATTAACTAAAATGTTGTTCGCAATTAAAGTTTCCATACCCAGAAAATAATATTATTTGGACCTTTAAGTATGTTTACAAAATCATAGCTGTAATAATTTCTTGCTGTAATTTTTCTGAACTAGAAAATAGCTTTGGTTATCAGAGTAATTTGACAATTAAGAAAGGAAGAACACTATCTTGTTAAATGTACAAGTGGGTAAGTAAATTCTCATGGAAGTGCACATGGTATGAATAAAGTAATCCACCAACTTTATTATTTGCCAATCATCTATCACATACATAAACCAAATTATTATTTTCTTCCCCATAATGTCATTGCCACTAATTTCGAAATTGCTCTCTTTAAATAGCAACAGGAATTCAGGTCCTAGTAAAAGTTACAGGAACTTCTGCACGGCAGAGTCACGACTAGCTACTTTCACTTTAATATCTCGATGTGAATATTCATAGAGTTCACTCAAACATTCCACATTCTAATGTCAGTCACTAATATGAGCAGATCTTACTTTTACAGTCACTCAGTGTGATTATTTAATGAACTTGTTTGAAAAATCTGTCTATTCGTCCACATATAACTTCTTTGTATTAAAGTGTTAGTAAAGTTTTGGAGACAAAGTTCTTTGAAATGTTATTTTCTGAAGATTTACTTTTTTGTAGATTTGGATGATGACTTTGCCACAGAAAGAACCTGCCACTGTTTAGGGTTCATAAAGTGTAGTAGCTGACTTGGTTTATTTGAATTATAAAAATAGTTGATAGCAGAAGTTAATCATCATTGTGTGTTTTGGCACCAAGAAATGTGAAGTAATCTCAAGTTTAAATCAATGATGTCATGTCCATCACTGAAATATTAGATTACAATTTCAACCAATTTCAGAGAATGAGACTTCAGAAGTTTAGCATTACGAAAGAATACCAGCTATATAACCAGGTCAGTAATGCTACGTAGTATGTTTGGCTTTTCACTGGGCAACTGAGAATCCCTAATGATGATGAAGAGCTTCCTAAGGATGCTTTAAACATAAAATGTGCCTACCCATACAACTAAGTATGAGAGCAGTGCACATTAAAAAAAAAAGCATTTTGTAAGGAACTTCCTTTTCAACTGAAAAAACAGGGTGCCCGAAACTGCAATACTAAGTTCTATACTGTACAGTGCACTCATTGACACAGCGAGTGAGCGAGTGAGCGAGCGAGCATGCTGGGACATACTAGACACAGGATAATGAGCTGCTAATTGCAGCATCTGCAGGCTATGCTGGGACTGTGGGGGAAGTGGAGTAAAGTAGAGAAGGTAAAAGGATTCTGCCACTGCGCCGGTGGGATAGACGGTTGTGTAGGGCTCGAGTGGAAGGAGTGTAGGTTGAGATCAGGCAGTGGTGTGGGTGGAAAGAGTCCAGTCAGTGAAGCAGTCATTGACTTCGGGCATATCATGTTCGGTGGCATGCTCAGCAAATGGGTGATCCAGTTGTCCTTGGCCAGTTTGGCACTGGCCATTCATGTGGGCACACAACTTGGCAGTGGTCTTGACATGTAGAATGACTGAAAGTGGTTGCAGATAACTTGGTAGATCACGACTGCTTTCACATTTGTCCCTGCCTTTGATGGGATGGGAGATGCCTGGGACAGGACTGGAGCATGTTGTCATATGGTTCAGGTTTTGCATCTATTACAGATAAGCCCCATGGGACAATTGGTGTGTGTGTGGGGGGGGGGGGGGGGGGGGGGAGGGAGGGATATTTTTCAATTCAGGACATGATGAGACGTAGTCGAAACCCTGTCATTCTCTGAAGCATTGTTAATGAATCCTGATGATGACAGAAAAATTATTATGAACTATCATTAATGCAATACAAATCATCCATTTTAAGGAAACTAAAGAGTTTGGGCAGAGAGCCAAAACTCTTTGCCTTTACAAATGTCTGCTTGTGTCTGTGTATGTGCGGATGTATATGTGTGGATGGATATGTGTGTGTGTGTGTGTGTGTGCGAGTGTATACCTGTCTCTTTTTCCACATAAAGTAAGTCTTTCTGCTCCCGGGATTGGAATGACTCCTTACCCTCTCCCTTACGATAATTTTCTTGTAAGTTAATTTTTTCCATAAAACTTTAACTATGTTAATGACAAGTTGGAGTGCTAGTCTTTACAATGAGTGGTATCATCTTTAACAAATCTATTTATTAGCTCAAAATATTTTAACTGCTTTTTACTATAGTAAAATTTTTAAATCAGACATAACTTGTAATTAACATGGTTTTAAACAAAACTAATTGTATTTTTGCTGTCAGATACTGAGACTACAACTGTAACAATGAAATCTGACCTAAATAACAAATGGGCAGATTTATGCCTACATCACATACAAATATTACTGAAAATCAGAACCAAAAGACGCCCAAGGTCAGAAAAGAGAGAAAAAAATTACTGGCAGTAGTTGCGGTGTAATTAGTGCAGGTGGCGGAAGCCAGCTCGATCTGCCACAGTATGCCACGATCATCCCCTGTGATATGTTCAGTTGTAGCTTACCTTCACTGAGCCAGTGTTTATTAACACACAATGTAGTCTTATTGTTTACACCTAATAGACTACTAAGATTACAAATTTCATTTTTAATGACCTGACATTTATATACCAGAATAATCATGAGTCATCACCACAAAACGGTAAAGGTGGATTCTTAGTCAGCAGCTCATCATTGTCTTCACTTTATACACAGTCTTCTATTGAGAGGAGATTGCATACATACAACAGCAGATACCTCCTTGATTGCACTGAATGCAGATGCTCCCGATAAAGCAATTTGCTCAGAACTACCCATATAAAAACCACAGTTCCTTTCTTGTTCTGGCAGACTCTCATACAATGACTTCTTTCTTTTCATTCAAATTCTGTGTATTTGTTTTATGCAATGTCGTACTAATATAATTGAACATTTGTAATACTGTTCTATGAAAGAAAAGTAATTTTCCTTTTTCATGGGTTTGTCCATGTGTTTGTAGCAGTATCAGTAAATATGAAAAGACGCAACAGCACAATACACCGCCCTGCAGCCTACAGATAAGTTAACAAACAGAATTAGGAGATATGAGGACAATAAAAGCAGGCGATAAAATGGGGACTGTTATAAACTGAAACATGGAGAAAAAGATGTGAAGAAAAGATAAAAGCAAACAGTCGGCGATGCTGATTAAAACACATAGTAAATAGACAAGCACAACTTAAAAAAAACATGGCGACAGTCTGGTTTCTGTTTTCACGAGATAAAAAACACAACTAGCGACAGAATGGTGGCTGTTCACAACACTGTCAGGGGACACACAACACTGAACACTCAGTTGAAACAGCACTATAAAGGCGACACGACATCAGATGGAGGGAGAGAGGAACCAGACCAATGAGGGGGGAAGCGGGAGGAGAGGAAAAAAAGAGGGGAGCCAATGGAGGGAGGGGACATAGAAAAAATGGGGGCTGGGTGGACGGAAGAAGTGGGAAAGGCAGTGGAGGGGAGAGCAAAAGGGGTCAGGGGAGAGAAGGGAATCAAGAGCAAGGGCGGGCAGGGGAAAAACAGGATGGAAGGATGGGAAGAGGGAGGGTAGGCAGGGAAAAAAACAGGATGGAAGGACGGGGAGGGGAAACCCGGGAAAAGGATAGAGGAAGGGAGGGGGAGGTGAGGATCAGGGTTGATAGGAGGGATAAATGGAGGGAGAGAGGTCATCATCTGGGAGCGGGAGTTGGTGGAAGCCACTTTGGGAAAGGAGATTAAGGGTGCAGAGGCGGAGGGTAGGGGGGACACAATGGTGAAGGTGCGGGAGAAGGCAAGGGTTGGAGAGGAGAAGGGCAACCAGGGAATGAGGGATATCAAGTTTGCGGGAGGTGTAAAGGATCCAGATATATTCGAGGAAAATGAGCAGATGGGGGAAAGCAATCAGGTCATAGATGATCCACGTGGGGACAGGAGGTGTATATGGATGAGACAGAGTGCATCGCACTCAAGGATCTGGAGGGACTCGTAGAATTTGGGGGGGAGGGGGGGGGATATCCAGGTGGGACTGGAATAAGAGAGGATACAATGAATTTCAGTAGTTGCAAGGGCAACAGTCTGGATGATTGACTGAAAGCAAGGGGAAACAACAGCCGTAATTTTCCTGAGGGCATGCAGCTTTACTGTATGAGGGGGGAAGCGGGAGGAGAGGAAAAAAAGAGGGGAGCCAATGGAGGGAGGGGACATAGAAAAAGGGGGGCTGGGTGGACGCAAGAAGTGGGAAAGGCAGTGGAGGTAAAATAGTCCCATATTCGGATCTCCGGGCGGGGACTACCCAAGAGGATGTCGTTATCAGGAGAAAGAAAACTGGCATTCTACGGATCGGAGCGTGGAATGTCAGATCCCTTAACTGGGCAGGTAGGTTAGAAAATTTAAAAAGGGAAATGGATAGGTTAAAGTTAGATATAGTGGGAATTAGTGAAGTTCGGTGGCAGGAGGAACAAGACTTCTGGTCAGGTGACTACAGGGTTATAAACAAAAAGTCAAATAGGGTAATGCAGGAGTAGGTTTAATAATGAATAGGAAAATAGGAATGCAGGTAAGCTACTACAAACAGCATAGTGAACGCATTATTGTGGCCAAGATAGATACAAAGCCCACACCTACTACAGTAGTACAAGTTTATGTGCCAACTAGCTCTACAGATGCTGAAGAAA
The DNA here is from genome assembly GCF_023864345.2 of Schistocerca serialis cubense. Lineage (NCBI taxonomy): Eukaryota > Metazoa > Arthropoda > Insecta > Orthoptera > Acrididae > Schistocerca > Schistocerca serialis. The sequence continues at coordinate 196,981,453 of NC_064648.1, read as the reverse complement.
TTGAAGAAATGTATGATGAAATAAAAGAAATTATTCAGATAGTAAAGGGAGACATAATTTAATAGTCATGGGTGACTGGAATTCGAGTGTAGGAAAAGGGAGAGAAGGAAACGTTGTAAGTGAATATGCATTGGGGCTAAGAAATGAAAGAGGAAGCCGCCTGGTAGAATATTGCACAGAGCACAACTTAATCATAGCTAACACCTGGTTTAAGAATCATGATAGAAGGTTGTATACATGGAAGAACCCTGGAGATACTAAAAGGTATCAGATAGATTATATAATGGTAAGACAGAGATTTAGGAACCAGGTTTTAAATTGTAAGACATTTCCAGGGGCAGATGTGGACTCTGACCACAATCTATTGGTTATGACCTGTAGATTAAAACTGAAGAAACTGCAAAAAGGTGGGAATTTAAGGAGATGGGACATGGATAAACTGAAAGAACCAGAGGTTGTACAGGGTTTCAGGGAGAGCATAAGGGAATGACTGACAGGAATGGGGGAAAGAAATACAGTAGAAGAAGAATGGGTAGCTTTGAGGGATGAAATAGTGAAGGCAGCAGAGGGTCAAGTGGGTAAAAAGATGAGGGCTAGTAGAAATCCTTGGGTAACAGAAGAAATATTGAATTTAATTGATGAAAGGAGAAAATATAAAAATGCAGTAAATGAAGCAGGCAAAAAGGAATACAAACGTCTCAAAAATGAGATCGACAGGAAGTGCAAAATGGCTAAGCAGGGATGGCTAGAGGACAAATGTAAGGATGTAGAGGCTTATCTCACTAGGGGTAAGATAGATACTGCCTACAGGAAAATTAAAGAGACCTTTGGAGATAAGAGAACCACTTGTATGAACATCAAGAGCTCAGATGGAAACCCAGTTCTAAGCAAAGAACGGAAAGCAGAAAGGTGGAGGGAGTATATAGAGGGTCTATACAAGGTCGATGTACTTGAGGGCAATATTATGGAAATGGAAGATGATGTAGATGAAGATGAAATGGGAGATACGATACTGCGTGAAGAGTTTGACAGAGCACTGAAAGACCTGAGTCAAAACAAGGCCCCCAGAGTAGACAACATTCCATTAGAACTACTGACAGCCTTGGGAGAGCCAGTCCTGACAAAAATCTACCATACGGTAAGCAAGATGTATGAGACAGGCGAAATACTATCAGACTTCAAGAAGAATATAATAATTCCAATCCCAAAGAAAGCAGGTGTTGACAGATGTGAAAATTACCGAACAATCAGTTTAATAAGCCACAGCTGCAAAATACTGACACGAATTCTTTACAGACGAACGGCAAACATAGTAGAAGCCGACCTCGGGGAAGATCAGTTTGGATTTCATAGAAATACTGGAACACGTGAGGCAATACTGACCTTATGACTTATCTTAGAAGAAAGATTAAGGAAAGGCAAACCTACGTTTCTAGCATTTGTAGACTTAGAGAAAACTTTTGACAATGTTGACTGGAATACTCTCTTTCAAATTCTAAAGGTGGCAGGGGTAAAATACAGGGAGCGAAATGCTATTTACAATTTGTACAGAAACCAGATGGCAGTTATAAGAGTCGAGGGACATGAAAGGGAAGCAGTGGTTGGGAAGGGAGTAAGACAGGGTTGTAGCTTCTCCCCGATGTTATTCAATCTGTATATTGAGCAAGCCATAAAGGAAACAAAAGAAAAGTTCGGAGTAGGTATTAAAATCCATGGAGAAGAAATAAAAACTTTGAGGTTCGCCGATGACATTGTAATTCTGTCAGAGACAGCAAAGGACTTGGAAGAGCAGTTGAACGGTATGGATGGTGTCTTGAAAGGAGGATATAAGATGAACATCAACAAAAGAAAAACGAGGATAATGGAATGTAGTCGAATTAAGTCGGGTGATGTTGAGGGTATTAGATTAGGAAATGAGACACTTAAATTAGTAAAGGAGTTTCTGAAGAAGAGAAGTTTGTTAACATCGAGTATAGATTTAAGTGTCAGGAAGTCGTTTCTGAAAGTATTTGTATGGAGTGAAACATGGACGATAAATAGTTTGGACAAGAAGTGAATAGAAGCTTTCGAAATGTGGTGCTACAGAAGAATGCTGAAGATTAGATGGGTAGATCACATAACTAATGAGGAGGTACTGAATAGGATTGGGGAGAAGAGGAGTTTGTGGCTCAACTTGACCAGAAGAAGGGATCGGTTGGTAGGACATGTTCTGAGGCATCAAGGGATCACCAATTTAGTATTGGAGGGCAGGGTGGAGGGCAAAAATCGTAGGGGGAGACCAAGAGATGAATACACTAAGCAGAGTCAGAAGGATGTAGGTTGCAGTAGGTACTGGGAGATGAAGAAGCTCGCACAGGATAGAGTAGCATGGAGAGCTACATCAAACCAGTCTCAGGACTGAAGACCACAAAAACAACAACACAATGAATTAAGGAATTCTAGGCGTGGAGGATGGTAGCGGGGTTCAAACCCCATGTCCAGCCAGAAAGGATTTGAATGTGTCAGAGGCAGTTGTGAGCTTTCTATTGGATTTTTTTTTTAATTTTTTTAATCAATGCGTCACCACAAGTGTTGCTGAGTGTGAAGAATTCTCTTTGCAAATAATTAATAAACTTCAGCACTTATACCAACTTTGTTAACAAACTATAAGTAAGCAATAAACATAGATAAAGTTTCTAATTGTGACATCAAATAAAAGGTTCTCCATTGCTTGCACTGGTGCTTGGTGTCACTAACCGACGTGAGCTCGACACGATGCCGGGAAAAATATGGCGATCCTTTTACCACCTGTCTCCTGTCACCATCTGATCTGCAGTGGCTGATAGAGCAGCATCCTTGGCTTACATTTCAGCAAGATAATGCCCATCTCCACACAGCGACACTTTCTACTGCTTGTCTTCATGCTTAAAAACCCTTCCTTGTCCAGTGAGGTCACAGGATCGCTCCTCATCTGAAAACATATGTAACATTATTGGTGATGCCAACTGGACAGTATATGGCTCAACATCCCTCAAGAGGACATCCAACAAATCTATCAATCAATGCAAAGCCAAATAACAGCTTATATAAGGACCAATGGCGCATCAACACATTACTGACTTGCTCCTTTTGTGAAGCTCTTTCTCTTGAATAAGTCGTCCAAATTTTTCTGCATTTGTGATCATTTGGTTGACTGTACATGTATATAACATTCATCAATTTCGGCCCCTTGTGGACAATTTCTTCAAGGTGAGTTGTTTTTTTTCTATCTTAGAGGTTTTTCCCCATGTGGGAATCATGAATTGTGCAAGTATAAGGGTTGTGACTATGTGACACGTGTAAGTTTCGATTGATACTGAAAGTGTGCTCAGGTAGTTGCAGTTCTTAAGGTGAGCGCTTGTGGTAAGCAACAAATCTGGGTTTGAATCCCGGACTGGCACAAATTTTCTTCTGGTCCAAATGGCTGATGTCAATATAGTGTCTCAGTACATGAAGTTATTTTGTAACATTTCGGAAGTATTCATAGCTAGCTGTATCATTCAGCAACAAGAAATGCTTTTTTTTGTTATCACATTTTATATCCTCTTCACTTCAGCCAGAATCAGTTATTTTGCCACCTAATTTGGTAAAGGCGTATACTACTTCAGTGTGTCATTTTCTAGTCTAATTCCCTCAGCATCAGCTGGTTTGTTTCAACTACATAGCTGTACCCTAGTTTTATTTTTGTCACTGTTCTTCATATGACCGCTTTTCAACACACTGTTCATTCCATTCAACTGCTCTTCATAGCCTTTTGCTGTCTCTGAGAGAACTACAATATCATTAGAAAACCTCAAAGCCTTTGTTGTTTGTCCCAGAACTTTAATTTCCCTCACAAATTTCTCCTTGATTTCCTTTACTCCATACTCAATGTACAGCCTGAGTAACACCAGTGGTACACTACAACCCAGTTTTCTCCACTTACTCACTGCTTTCCTTTCACATTCTGTGACTCTTGCAACTGCAGTCTTGTTTCTGTACCAGTCTTGAATAATTGTTCACTCCATTTTCTAAAAATCTGTGATACCTTCAAACTTCAAAGAGTGTATATAAGTAAAAATTGTTACAATCTCTTTCTAAATCAGCCAATGCTATGAGAAGAAGAGCATAATATGTTATTTCTCAAGACAACAAATCTCTTGTGAACATTTACTAATTGTACACAGCCAAATGTGGTATCACTAGAAAGAGTTTTATTTGGCACTGCATACCATTTTGTGCCATGACTTACTATTTTTTGAAAATTTTAATAAAAAAGACACTTTTAGCTATTGTAGGCAAAAGGGCGTCATGGATGTCCAGGTTCATACCTCTAATTTACGAAGTTAATTCATTAATCACAAATAAGAGATGGTCTTTCTATACAATGTTATCACAAATGCCTTTTTATTTGTTTTAAAGTGCTTATTAACTGGATAATTTGTACACAGCATTGTCATAAACGTTAACTATGACCACTAAGGTAGTCCATTATCTCTGGCCATCATGCAAGTTGACATTTCTAAACAAATATACTTTCCGAATAGCTAAATATATTTGTCATTTGTGCCTTGAATTGTAATTTACGTATTGCTCCTATGGTCTAATGTGCTTACTGTAGTTGAAAATGTTTGTCAACTTAAAGTTTCGGGTTGTGTAGCCCTACTGCCAACCTCCATGGGGTCTATGGCAGAGGGTATGCTCCACTATAGTAGTGTTCCTGTTTCCTTCTCGAATGGAGCATGGGAATAATCATTGTTTGACACACTCACAATCCCTGCATGAGCAATACATGGGGGGGGGGGGGGGGGTGTAGCATATTTCTAGAGTAATCATTTATAGCTTTTTCTCAGAACTTTCACAGATTTTCTTGGGGTAGTTTATGTCTGTCTTCAAGAGTTTGCCATTTCAGTTCCTTTAGTGTGTATATGACACTCTCCCATGAATTAAACAAATTTGTGGTCACAGATGCTGCCCTTCTCTGTATAAGTTCAGTATATAAGTATATCTAGTATAGGTACACATGCTTGAGCAGTAATCTAAGATGGGTCGCATAATTGATTTATAAGCAATCTCTTTAGTATACTTGTTACACTTCAAGCATTCCAAGTACAAAACACATTTTAGAAAACACAGAAACGTATATACAAGGCTGTACGATAAATTCACAATTAGTATTTCCCATTATTCAGTTCATTTTCAGACATGTTTCTCTTCATTCCCACAACAACCCATATCCCAGCAACTACACTTACTCCAGATGCTGTCATTATTTGAAACTGTAAACGTGGAAGAGCATCACATGACTCATCTGGTACCTTGAAGAAATGCAATTCCACATTTGAATTGGAATGTTGGAATATCCCACATCTTCAAGATACTAAAATTTTCAGACGATACAATACATTTTCCATGTATTAATATTATGCTAAAATTTTCTTTTTCTACTCCGTTAAGATGAATGTGGAGGGATTAAGGCTAATGCTCTGCAGCAAATCGTAATATGTTTGCTTAACATTTTGATAAAATGGCCTTTCTGTATATATTGCAATAAATGCACATAAATCACTACATAACTCAGATATTATTCTATGTCTTAATATTATGCTTAAATTATGTTTTTCTGCTCCATTAAAATGAATGTGGAGGAATGAATGCCAATGCTCTGCCAGTAATCCTAATATATTTTCTGGATGTTCTGTTAAAATTTATGAATTGAACATATGGCCTTTCTGAATATATTGTAATAAATGCACATAACTCAGTTCATAACTCAGAGTTTCTTGCCAATAGAAGCAAAAATCGTACAAATTATGGCTAGTTCCCAGTGTCTTTGGCGTTATACTCTACTCATGGTTCATTCTTTGACTTATCGTCAGTTGTATACATTAGATTAGAAACTCTTGATGATTCCTTCTTTTGGTAGGAATGGTACAAATCGCCTTAGATGGTATGTTCTTCTCATTTATGGGTACATGACCCCAATTGGGATTGGTGGAACTCCAGTCTAATCAGACAGTTGGAATGTGTGATCTTCAGATGCATCAATGAAAGGGCTAACTTGTGAACAACAGAATTGCACAAATTGTGTTACCTGGCAGTGCTGTTAGTTATTTCTGTGTGAAGCCCTTCCTTTACTTTCAACAGAAATATTATTTTTTCTGTAGAATTTTGGCCACCATTCCTTAAACGTTAGCACCTCTCCTGTTTTTGATATTTTCATTTCAAAATTCATCTTTTTGTGGGAGTCAATTATTGATTCTGCATCTTTCTTCACAAAATATATCCTATCCATCTTCCTAATTTTCCCCTTTATCTGTTGAAATCTCTATCACGTGCAAGGTAGCACTACCCTCCTGTTGGAAAGTAATGGGTGATGAATTGAAACCTTCACTCTGCCACAAGCATTAAACAAACCTCACCAGTGCATGGTTTTTATTTTTGCCTCCAAAACAGGCTTCATCAGAGCTTTTTCGTGATAGAGGTAACATATGGCCATTGCACTCTGTAACTCGTGCACATTAAAGATATTTAATGATATCTGACCCAAGTTAAATGGAAATTGAATTGGTACTTGAGGTAATTGCAAATTCTGCATACAATCAAACGAGAGGCCTGCAATGCTAGAATCAGTGTCAGTTTTTACTGTAACTGTGTGTAATTTCTTGAAGAATTAATCACCACACCTCTTGTGCACTATTAACTCAGCTATTGCTGCCCTTTTACCAGCATCATTCAGAGATGGACTTTTGATTTTTATCCAAATCTCTTCACATGTACTGCTCGTATACACCTGTGGTTCCCCAGATTTTAAATTAAAGTGGAAAGTTTTCAAATGAAATTGACAATCAACGTGAATATCCATTTTAATAGTTTTGAACATGTGCCACATAATCTGCACATGTTTGGGGTCAAGATAATTAGATTCTTCATTGGCGTAATGTGCTTCCCGGATTGGAAACGATTCGATGTGCTTTTTATTTCCACTTCTTAAGCCACTGGTTCTGCATGACCAGGGTTACATTTTCCCCTCTTACAACACACCAGTGCCTGTGTTATTCTGAATTACGATGCAATGTTCCATGGGACAAGGACCCTCTTGATAAGTGGGTTATCTGGATTCGAGTGCCACTCTGGCAAAAATTTTCATTGTCATCACTCCATTATACAGGTGTTGGTTGTCCATTTTCGCAACTGTGAATTCATTCCAGGTTTCCTCCTTTACCTCTTGGAGATTTACCTTCTTTAACATATTGCTATATTCACCCATTGCTGACATCACCAACAACTTTGGAAGGCAGTTTTACAAACTTGAATCTTTCCTTCAGACCTTGATAGCCAACAAATGCATCACTACAATTTTGGTTTCTTCCCACTAAATTCCTTATCACTTCTAGGCTTCTTTCTTGCACTTGTTTTACTTCTATGAGGCTTTGAACGATTCCATCCTGTTCATTTTTTGTTCTATCTTGCTGCCCTCTGTCATCCCAGTTGCCATGCTTTTTATCTGACAACTGGAAACAGAATGACATATTCAGTTGAACTTAATGTTCTACATTATTATGTTCGCTGTGGTAGTAAAACGTTAATTTTGAAGTAATACTAAATTTCAGGTTAAGACACACGTGCTGATATAACCATTACGTTTTAGTTGGTATCTATTCCCTCTCCAATTTATATATGCTTCATTTTCACTCTGATCATTATATGGCTATATGTTTTGGAACCTACACTGCATTCTTTCTTTTTCCGTTACTCCCTGATATTTGTCACTAACATCACGACTGTCTGACATCTTACCACCAATAACAAAATAGATTAATAAAAGAGTAAGAGGAATATTGATTATTCTCCCTGCCTTAAACTGAGTTGATAGTACAAAATTTTTAGCGAGCCCAAATCTTTTGTACCTGTGGGCTTTCACTTCGAGAGAATGTGATAACAATGGCTGTATAACAATACAAAATGTTCCAGGACATAAGGGATTTCTTTACATCTTGATTGGGCTACATCCTTAAAGCACAAACACATATGTAACTCAATGCTGTCAAAAATGGATGTGTTTGTTTTTGTAATATTCCCATTCATTTACGAAATAAATCAGTATTGCTTCTTCTGTTCTTACCTTACTCCTAAACCTGATCTGATCATTCTTGAGGTCATGTATTACTAATATTTACAATCAAAAACACTCTTGATCACAAATTATTTATTCTGGTGACCGGTTTCGACCACAACTGTGGTCATTTTCAGACCAAAGATTAAGAACCTCCTTCTGGTAGTAAATGAGCACTGTAGTGATTTACCAGCAGGAGGAGGTTATTACTCATTGATATTAAGATGACCACAATTGTGGTCGAAACTGGTCTCTGGAATAAATAATTTGTGATCAAGACTGTTTTTGATATTAAATATTTATAATAGCATTGATCACTGCATAATCCCACAATGTATTCAAAAGTAATTTCATGTATTACTGCCTATTCACTCATCTTGTAGATATTTCCTGGTAGTTTTTTTACAGCTATGCATATGCTGTATTTCGTAAGTTATTAGGCAATAAATGGACAGATAGATCATAATCTACAACAGCAGTTGTAAAAGGCAAAGGGCGTGAAAGTAGAACAGTGGTTGAGAAGGAACTGAGGCAGGATTGTAGTCTATTCACCGTGTCATTCAATCTGTGCACTGAACAAGCTGTCAAGGACACTGATAAAAATTTGGACATGTTATTATAGTTCATGAAGAAGAAATTATGGGTTTAAGGTTTGCCAATGACAGTATAGTTCTGTCACTGTTGGCAAAGGTCTTGCAGGGTAAGTTGAATGGAAGGAATAGTGTCTCGAAAAGAGATTATAAGATGAACATCAAGAAAAGTGGTTCCTTGTGGCTATTGTGATTAAGGAGTTGATCATCATTTGTTTTACATGTCATTTGTTTCATGGGTAACAGTGCTCCACATTTGGTAACTGAGGGATCAAGTGTTTTAATCCATAATTTTTTTTTTTATATTTTGATGAGAAAGTCAAGATAATTACAATATTGTCCATGGGCGATTTTAAAGTCTTGATTACAGCTAGTTCTCTGCATTAAACACAGCTCTCTCTTCCTGGTATGACATAGATTGAACCAGAGGAAGGAAAGACTTCCTCCTTCTCATCCACTGGGTAAGTCTCCCCAGACCCAGTGTTCTGGGTGGCTTTCTCAGACACTACACTTTTCCCAAACCTCACCAGCCTTATCCTTCACCCCTCTTGTTTCCCCTTCAATGCTTCTACAAGAAGAAGGAGCCACTGGCTCCTAAACTTGAGTATTTCTACAATATTTGTATATGTTTTCTCCTGCCACCGCTTATTGAGTAGACCTGTATCTACAAAATTACACTATGACTTCAATGAGAGGAGAAGACACAGGCTCAGACCACTATATAGTTGAAATTAAAATCAAATTCACACCTTTAAAGAAAATGAGTTCCAACCCACCTCAGCTGATTAAAAATGAGAAGTAGCACCAAATAAAACAAATCATCAAATTAAGAAATGACCTAGGTGAACTGATATCTATTACAAGAAAAAACAAAAAACTATCAGCCTCAAAACAACAAAACAACTTCCAGGAGTTACTGCAAAATCCTTGGGAAACAACTGCAGTAGTACTAACTATTAACGGTAATATTTGAGAATAAAGATAGAAGACACACAGTAACAAAGAAAGTGCTGAAACCATGACAGAAGCATTTCATAAACGTTTGGACTGTGAAAAAGGCAAATATATCTTACAGATCGGTGCAAATAACACAACAAAAACCAAACCTAACAAATCAGGTTCTTAAAATTTCCTAGATGTTGAAGGAGAACTCACAGATCAAAATCTGGTAAGGCTGTTGCTGAAATGTGAATATATTTAAGTCACACAGTCAATATCTCGTTACACATGACTAACAGAAAGATGGACTATGTAGCCATTCCCTGAACATTATACCACAATGTGCAGAGCAGGTCATTAGTTTAAAGTTGATTATGGTGTGCTGTAGGAGACAGAACAATCTCTGGCAATAACGTTTGTAAACTTTAAGAAGCCATTCAATGTCTCCATGGAACTCCAGTTTTAAAAATTCTTAGAAATCTGAGACTTTATCCAAAATTAATTAAACTAGTAGAACTTTCTCTAAACAACACTAAATTGAAAGTAAGGCTTAGAGAAAAAATTTCTGAAACATTCCTCATAACAATAGGCGTAAGACAAGGTGAATGCCTATTATCATTACTGTTCGACTGAGCACTGGAATATGTAATGAGAGAATGGTACAAGGACAACGCAAAGAACATAAGAATTGGAAGTGTGAAAACTGATAAAAGGTTAAACTGCTTGGGATTTGTTGCTGATAATATGCTCCTAGCCAAGAACGTTCAAGAAACTACTAAAGTAGTTAAATCATTAAAAAAATAGCACAGAAACTCGCCCTCAGAATACCATTTGCAAAAACAAATTATGCCAGCTGGTCCACAAAAATACAGCGGAAGAACAGGAAATCAAAATCGATAATCAATTTAAATATTTAGGTGACATCATAACGGGAAATCTAAATGAGGAACATGACAAAATATAATAAAAATCTCACTAAGGAAAATTAAATCAGCAAAAAAAAGACATACAACAAAAAACGGCTGTCTGTAGTTGCAAATTTAAAACATTACAAAACAATCAAACGACCAAAAATAACACATGCAGCAACAACCATTTTCAGGACAAGGGTTGTTGGCGCCTTCAGTCCTGGTACTGGCTCGATGCAGCTCTCCATGCATGGTGGCTGGAGAGAAATGGGGAGCTCTCTAGTGCATTCAGTAAATTAAAATAAAACCGTGCACTTACAGACACGTAATTTTGACTAACATCCCTCGCCACTTTACGCCTTATACCATTATCAATGTATTTGCCGGTTCGCACCTAGAGGCACGAACCCTCCAAAAATTGTAAATAATAATCGTAGGACCGTCTACTTACAAACACGTAATTGTGACTAACATGCATCACTGCTTTAGGCCTCATTACAGTATCTATTAGTGGTGGGCAGGAAATCGCGTATCTGTTAGAAATCACAGTGACTGAGAAGTCACAGATATCACAGTAGCAACTTTACAGAATCTGCGATTTCAGTCACAGTTAGCAGTCGCAAATAGTATTTCATATTCAAAGACGTGAGCCATCTATTGGTCGAATTTAGCACTGCTTTCTGCGATTTCAGTGACAAGTCGCAACTAAGAGTCGCAAGTAGCAACTAAAAAGCGCGGTTAACAGTGGCATCTGTTGGTCGAAGTTCGTACTACGTCCATCTCTGCGGTACGCTATGGAGTCTAACTGCGATTTCCGTGACAAGTCGCAACTAAGAGTCGCAAGTAGCAACTAAAAAGCGCGGTTAACAGTGGCATCTGTTGGCCAAAGTTCGTACTACGTCCATCTCTGCGGTACGCTATGGAGTCTAACTGCGATTTCCGTGACAAATCGCAACTAAGAGTCGCAAGTAGCAACTAAAAAGCGCAGTTAGCACTGCCATCTGTTGAGCAAAGTTCGTACTACGCTATTCGCTACCGAGTCAAACTGCGATTTCTGTGACAAATCGCAACTAAGAGTCGCAAGTAGCAACTAAAAAGCGCAGTTAACATACTTTTCCTTGTGTCATCTGTTGACCGACGTACGTACTTCGTTATGAGAGCCTTGTGCCTCACGAGATCGATGTGCTGTGTGTGCATATGAAGGGCTTATTTCGGTAGTGGTACAAGTCCATTTTTGTTAATTTTGAGATATAGAGTCGTAAAGTTAAATGAGCGCTGAAAAATCTGCAGTTGAGATACCAGAAATATTCAAGCATATGGCTTCTTGCTAGAGATGAACCTTTATTTATGTTTGTTTGGATCACTAATTTCAGAAGCATTATAGACAGAAAAGTGTTGGTAATGGACTTGTACCACTATTGAAATAAGCCCTTCATATTATATGACGACATGCACATTCAGCATCAGTTATGGTTGGTCAAATACTGCTGTGACTCTGAATGTATTATATTAATAAGAAGCAACATTGCCTTTTTCTCCTGAAAATATCAAGTAACGTAACAAATGTGTTTGATTCTGCTTCCAATATGACAGTTTTTGTTAATACTCCACATGCCTACAGGACTTTGCAATGTTAACACAGCAGAACTCAGACATCTGTATAAGTGTAGCGAAATGAAAACAGTCATATGAATGCCTCACTTTTCTTCCGACACAGTTCAAGCCTCGGGAGAAAAGTTTTACACCTGGTGTTCTACATGGCAACTTCACACACAAGAACTTTTTGCCGACACTACTACCACCTACATAAGTAAGCTTTTCCTGTGTCACTTTCAAGTAATGCACTTAAGCTATTCCTGATTTAACTGGAAGATCTGTACTTCCCCACTTTCATAACAACAGCCTCAAAATGCATATTGTAGACTTTGGGATATGTTACATGTCAGTGTCACACCAAGATTGTGGAGAAAGGGGGGGGGGGGGGGGCGGCACATCTGTATCCAACAAGTGTTTACCAATAAATAAGTGGCGGAAAATTACGGATATAGGACGACTTAACATGTGGAAAATGAGATTTTTATTATTCACTCAATTTATTTAACATTTATTATTCCTTTAAAATCGCACAACAACTTCAATAAAACACTTTAATCAGTCGCACACTTATTTCATAATTATTTCACTTTTAAACTGCAAATCTTCTAAGAGCTGTCTTGAATCTTCACGAGTCTCTCTCAACAGCCTTGATGTGGATAGATATGTACAGCAACCAGTAATCAGTCAGAACTGCGTCTGCAAAAACACAAGGATTATTAAACAATTTTTGCTGTCAGTAATTACTAGCAATATAATTGACAGAGTAGATTGCTAATATTTGCTATATCACATTCGCAAGAACGATCTCACTGAAGTAATTAAGTCCATCAAAACGCATAGAAACTAACCTCTCGTCTGACGAAAACGGTCTAAAGACAGGCAATTTCTTCAGATCTGTTGACAATGATATTTTGAATTATCTCTTTACTGAGTGACTGAAATGTAGTTCAGGTACCTATGAACATAACAATATGTTAGAATTCATTTTCTAAACACGAACTATTACGGTACTGTGCGGCTACTTACATATTAATTACATTATTAATATTTTCACAGTTGTTTCTTTAATACAAAATTAAAGCCAGCGGAAGAATAAACGTAAAACATACTTACCAATGACAGGTTTGTTGAGATGCAATTTTCTGTGTGGACAGATGTAACTTTTTCATACGGTGGTACGTCGCAGAAATCGCAGGAGTCACAGAAATCGCAGAAGTAGCAGAAGTCACAGAAATCGCAGAAGTAGCAGAAGTCACAGAAATCGCAGAAGTAGCAGAAATCGCAGAAGTCGCAGAAGTAGCAGAAGTCGCAGAAATCGCAGAAGTAGCAGAAATAGCAGTGGCGGAGGGATACGCGACTTAGGTTCCTTAACTGCGACTCTTAACTGCGACAAATCTCAGTTAAGAATAACAGATACTGAAAAGTAGCATTCACATAAATCACTGATATAGGAAAATCGCAATTTAGCCCATCACTAGTATATCTATGTTATTCGCGGTTCGCACCTAACGGCACGAACCTTCCAAAAATTAAAACAAACGAGTTCACTAATGGTTACACCCAACATTTTTTTTTTTTTTTTTTTTACTTTATTGTTATTTTAAAGCCTGTACAACTCAGGTAGGCTGGCAGCGGCACACTACGCCGCTCTTCAGCCATTGCGTTTTACAAGAGTATACAACATGGTGAATGACAATGAACAAAGTGACGGGCAAAAGAGAGAAGTCACAGAGACATAAAAAACACGGAGTCGTTCACATGTGACGATAACAACACTGAAAACACGTTGGCACGGCGCACAAAACACTGATGAGTCCGACGGCACAAGTGAACGTAGGAGTGGGACGGCGGACACCAAAAACACTATACGACGTCACACACACGAGACACAAAAGGCGACGATCTCCGGCGCGCGAATGTTCACTATACGTGTGCGAGTCCGGGGACCTGCCAAGAGAGGAGGAGGAGAAAGGGGAGTGGGAGAGCGAGAGGGGAGAGCAGAGATGCCACGGGCAGGGGAGATAGGGGGGAGGGAGGAAGGGGGAGAGGAAGCCCGGGGGAAGAAGGGGAAGGGAGGGGACAGGGAGATGGAAAAAGAAGGGAAGAGAAGAGAAGGGAGGGAGGGTGCCGAATGGCAAGGACACGGGAAGTGGGGGGCGGGGCAGGGTCAAAGTTGATAGGAGGGGTAGATGAAGGGGACGAGGACATCATCAGAGAGAGGGAGCTGGCGGAAGCCACCTTGGGAGAGGGTTAGGAGGGTGGAGAGATGGAGACCGGGTGGGACATGGGAGTACAGGCGCGGCAGCGGGCGGGGGTGGGAGAGGATCGGGGAGACGAGCGGGTGAGGAGGATCGAGTTTATGGGAGGTGTATAGGATTCGTATCCTTTCGAGGAAGAGGAGGAGGTGGGGGAAGGGGATAAGGTCATACAGGATCCGCGTGGGGGAAGGGAGACGGATGCGATAGGCAAGGCGGAGAGCATGGCGTTCAAGGATTTGGAGGGATTTATAAAAGGAAGGGGGGGCGGAGATCCAGGCTGGATGGGCGTAACAGAGGATAGGGCGGATGAGGGACTTATAGGTGTGGAGGATGGTGGAGGGGTCCAGACCCCACGTTCGGCCGGAAAGGAGCTTGAGGAGACGGAGACGGGAACGTGCCTTGGCTTGGATTGTCTGGAGATGGGGAGTCCAGGAGAGGCGACGGTCGAGGGTGACGCCAAGGTACTTAAGGTTGGGGGTGAGAGCGATGGGACGGCCATAAACGGTGAGATAGAAATCAAGGAGGCGGAAGGAGGGAGTGGTTTTGCCTACAATGATCGCCTGGGTTTTGGAAGGATTGACCTTGAGCAACCACTGGTTGCACCAAGCGGTGAACCGGTCAAGATGGGATTGGAGAAGGTGTTGGGAGCGTCGCAGGGTGGGGGCAAGGGCAAGGAAGGCGGTGTCATCGGCAAACTGGAGAAGGTGGACGGGGGGTGACGGCGGCGGCATGTCCGCCGTGTACAACAAGTACAGAAGGGGGGAGAGGACGGAGCCTTGGGGCACACCGGCGGAGGGGAAAAAGGTGTAGGAATCGGTGTTATGGATGGTGGGAGAGAAAGGAACCGATCAGACGAACGTAGTTAATGGGAAGGGCGAAGGTTTGGAGCTTGAAGAGGAGACCGGAATGCCATACGCGGTCATATGCGCGTTCGAGGTCAAGAGAGAGGAAGATTGCGGAGCGACGGGAATTGAGCTGTTCGGAAAGGAGATGAGTGAGGTGAAGGAGAAGATCGTCGGAAGAGAAGGACGGCCGAAAGCCACACTGGGTAACGGGGAGGAGGCGGTGCTGGCGGAGATGCTGGTGGATGCGGCGGGTGAGGATAGATTCCAGGACCTTGCTGAAGACCGAGGTAAGGCTGATGGGACGGTAGGAGGAGACGGCGGACGGCGGTTTGAGGAACATGAGGATATGGGAGGTTTTCCACAGGTCGGGGTAGTAACCGGTGGACAGGACTACATTGTAGAGCCTGGCCAGGGTGGAGAGAAAAGAGACAGGAGCTTCACGAAGGTGACGGTAGGTGACACGATCGTGACCAGGAGCGGTGTTGCGTTTGGTGCGGAGGGTATTGATGAGATCCTGTGTGGTGATGGGGGCATTAAGGTCCGTGTGTGGAATGTTGTCCAAGTACTGGAAACCAGGAGCGAGGGGAGGGACAGAGGTGTCAGTTCGATCGCGGATATCTGGGAAGAGGGAGTAATCGAACTGGGGATCATCAGGGATGGAAAACACATCGGACAGGTAGGAGGCAAAGTGATTGGCCTTACTAAGGGCGTCAGGGAAGGGGTGATCATCGTGGAGAAGAGGATAGTAGGGGGAGGGTTTAGTTCCGGTAAGGCGACGGAAGGCGGTCCAGAACTTGGACGAGTTTATAGGGAGGGTAGCATTTAAACGGGTGCATGTCTGTCGCCAGTCCCGGCGTTTCTTGGCCGCGAGCAAATTTCGAATGTGTCGCTGTAGTTGCCGGTGGCGTCGTAGGGTGTCCGGGTCACGCGTGCGGAGGAAGGCACGGTAGAGACAACGGGATTCACGGAGGAGGAGGACGGCCTGTGGTGGTAAGGTAGGACGGTGGGGGTGGATGGCAACAGTAGGGACGTGGGCCTCCACGGCCTCAGACAAGGTCTGCTGGAGAAAGGAGGCGGCATGGGTGACATCATCGGGATGGCGGTAGGCGAGAGGGTGGCTATCGACCTGAGTGGAGAGGGTATCCCGGTAGGCATTCCAGTTGGCACGGGAATAGTCATGGATGTACTTAGGGGGAGGGTCATGACGAGGGTCGGGGCGGGGGCGACGGCCGTCTGAAACGGTGAGGAGGACAGGGAGATGGTCGCTACCAATAGGCTCCAGGACATCCACCGTAATGCGCCCAAGGAGGTTGGGGGAGGAGAGGATAACATCGGGAGTGGAGTTGGATTCGGGACGAGTGTGCTGGGGGATGGGGATGAGGTCGCCTTGAAGGGAGGAGAGGAACCGATGCCACCGCCGTAACTGGGCAGCGGAGCGACTATGGATGTTGAGGTCGGCGGCGATCACGTAGGAGGAGAAGGTACGGTCGATGTGGGAGAGGAAGTCGAAAGGAAGAGGGGCGTTGGGGTGGACATAGATGGTGGCACAGATAATGGTAAGGCCGGGAAAGAAGAGACTAAGGATCAGGTGTTCGGTGGGGTCGGGAAGGAGAGGCTGGAGCCGAACGGGGATCTGGCGGTGGTGGCCAATGGCAACTCTGCCACGCGCAACTGGGAGGGGATTATCGGAGCGGTGGAGGAGATAGGGGGAGGTGTGGATGGAGTGGTGGGGTTGGAGGAAGGTTTCATTGAGGAGGAAGGCATCCACACGGTGGGTAGCAAGGGTGTGCAGGAAGAGGTTCTTGTTGGCGGGAAGGGAGCGGATATTGTTGAAAAGGATATGATGCTGTCGCGCCATGATAAGGACTTATACGAGGGTGTCAAGGTGGGAGAAGGTGAAATGGCCCTGGTTATTGGAAAAGGTGGCGTACATTTTAAGGTGGAATATGGAACGGGCGGCGAGGGAGATCTGTTGTAAGGTGTGGGGGCGCTGAAAGGGATGGACGTTTTGGAGGACAATGGTGAGGAACCTGATGATGTCCTCAGCAGTGGGGGGGGGGACGAAGGGAATTGCCAGGAGGGGTGGGGGCGTCCAGGGGACGGACAGGTACGGTGAGTTCAGGAGTGGTGGGAGGGGGTCGGGCTTTACACTTTTGGGAGTAGGTGGGGTGGGGGAGGCTGCAGGTATTACAGGAGGGAGGGGATTGGAGGTTGGGGCACTGCCGGAGGAAGTGCGCTTGCCGACAATGCGGGCAGGTGGGGGCCTCGCGGCACTCTGCTGTTGGATGTGCATTGTAGCGCAGACATCTCTGGCAGCGCAGGGATTGAGGGGGGGAACGGGAGGGGTCGACCTTGTACCGCTGATTGAAGAGGAGGGCACCCTCCTTCAGGAGACGGTCAATGGAGGGGGCATCCTCAGAGAAAACCCGCATAAGGCGGGTGGGGCCGGTCGCGTTGAAAATGCGGCGGACTGCCCGCACCTCCAGGGTGGGATGGGCCTTCAGCTCCGCCAGCACCTCCTCCTCCGTGATCGACGGGCTAAGCCGAGTGATCACGGCGGTGAGGGTCGGCGGGCGACGCGGGGGTTGGGGTTGGCGGGTAGGAGATGGGGAGGGAGCAGGGGTGAGGGAGGCGTGAGGACCAAAACGGGTGATGGGGAGGCGGGAGAGGATGTCAGTATGGAGGGTTGGGCTGGGGGAGGAGATAAGAACAGAATCCCGTCTGGGAGTAAGGAGAGAGATGGGGGCGCCAGGGAAATGTTGGCGGAGGAGGAGGGAGAGATTCCGGGCCTCGAGGAAGGAAGGATCGGGACGGGACAGGAGATATTTGTAGAGACCGGGTGGGGAGGAGGAGGAGGAGGAGGGAGCGGGGCCTGGTGGGGAGACGTCCATGGCATTTTGGGGTGGGGATGGGGGCGGGGTGGAGCCTTTTTAGGAGCAGAGGAAGTGGAGGCGCCACTAGGGCGTTTGACAGCGGCAGATGGGCGGGTGGTGACAGGAGGGACAGGAACGATGGGGAGGTGGTGGGAAGGGACAGGTCCCGGCACGGACGCAGCAGTCGGCGCCAGACATAGTGACTGTGACGGTGCAGGCGAATGTGGCAGTGATGGTGATGGTGACGATGATGACGGTGGTGGCGGAAGCGGCGGTGATGGCGATGGCGATGGCGACGGGGAGAGCTGGGCGTGGGCAGTGGCCCGGCGGGCCACCACCCTAGCCGGAGCTGCAGTGACAGGCTGGGGGAGTGGGGGGAAAGGATCAGAACGAGAGGAAGATGCGGGAGAGGGGGCGACAAAGAGCGAGGGCGAAGGGATAGAGAGGAGGGGAGGGATGGAAGGAGGGGGGTGGGACTGGGCACACCAAGTGATAGTGGTGGAGGCGGCGGAAGGGGACGTATACACGATGGCGGTGGTGGTAGTAGTGACAGTGGTGGTGGGGGCGGACATGATGACAAGAAGAAGAAAGAAAAAACACAGCACTAAAAGGACAGGACACACACTGGGAGACGACGGACGGCGACGGCGACGGCGACGGCGACGGCGACGGCGAGAGGCAGGGACGCTGCTGCCGCGGACGGGGCCGGGGCGGCGGCGGCGGCTGCTGCTGCTGCTGCTGCTGGCTGGACTGCTGCTGCCACCGGAGGGCTGGCTGGCTGGCTGGCTGGCTGGCTGGCTGCGGGACCACTGCTGCAGGCCGGGACCGGGAACTGCTGCTGCTGGCTTGCTGGCTGGCTGGCTGGCACCTGGAACCCCTAGCACTTCGATTAGCGCGAAAATGGCACTATCGAAGGGCGGTAACCTTGCGGCGTACCGCCGGAGGACCCAACATTTTTTTTTTTTTTTTTTTTTTGTTTTTTTCTTTATTGAATTTCAATTCCCCCCGAAGGGGGCGGGCTGGCAGCAGCTTAGGACGCCGCTCTGCAGCCTACAGGTTTTCTGACAAAGAGCAGGAGAATAAATAAGAATAAAAAACAGGCGATAAAATCGGGGACTCATTGAGTAACAAGGTGAAAAGAAAATGGGGAAATGAAAACAAACAACAGAGGGATGATGAAGCGAATAAAAATACATACGGAGCAGACAGGGGAAACAATAGACAATTAAAAAAACACGGCGACAGTCTGGACTCTGTTCGCAAAGTATATAAAACGCACACCCAGCGACAGCATGGTTTCTGTTCGCAACACAACACTGAATAGTCACTAAACACAGCACGAAAAAGTCGGCAAAGGTGACACCACAGTCGAGAGCAGGTGGGGGGAAACTGAACAGGAGATGGGAAAACAAAAAGGGGGGGAAAGGAGAGTAAAAGCGAAGGGGGGGGGGAACCGGGAAAGGAGCTGATGGAGGATGAGGACCCATAAGAGGGGTGGGGGGCAGACGCGACAGGGAGGGGGGGTAGGCAGAGGAGGGGAATACAAAAGGACTGGGGGGGAGAAGGGAGGTAGGGAGAGGTGTAGTGGGGAGGAAGCAGGACGGAAGGGGGGGGAAGAGGGAGCCCAGGGAAAGGACAGAGGAAAGGAGGGGAAGGGAGGATCAGAGTTGATAGGAAGGATAAATGGAGGGAGAGAGGGCATCATCCGGGAGGGGGAGTTGACGGAAGCCACCTTGGGAAAGGAGATGGAGGGTGTAGAGATGGAGGGTAGGGGGGGACAACGGTGAAGACGGGGCAGGGGGCGAGGATGGGAGAGGAGAGGAGCAACCAGGGGGTGAGGGGGTTCAAGACGGCGGGAGGTGTAGAGGATGCGGATATGTTCGAGGAAGAGGAGCAGATGGGGGAAAGGAATGAGATCATAGAGGAGCCGCGTGGGGGACGGGAGGCGGATACGGAAGGCGAGGCGGAGTGCATGACGCTCAAGGATCTGGAGGGACTGATAGAATTTGGGGGGGGCAGATATCCAGGCAGGACTGGCATAACAGAGGATGGGACGGATTAAGGATTTGTAGGTGTGGAGGATGGTAGAGGGGTGCAACCCCCATGTCCGGCCAGAGAGGAGTTTGAGGAGGCGGAGGCGGTTGTGGGCTTTGGATTGGATGGATCGGAGATGAGGGATCCAGGTGAGGTGACGGTCAATGGTGAGGCCAAGGTAGGTGAGGGTGGGGGTGAGACGGACAGGACGTGCGCAGACAGTAAGGGAGAAATCCAGGAGCCGGAAGGAGCGAGTGGTACGACCTACGATGATTGCCTGGGTCTTGGAAGGATTGAGTTTCAGGAGCCATTGGTTACACCATGCAGCAAAAAGGTCAAGGTGATTCTGGAGAAGGCGTTGGGACCGTTGGAGGGTAGGAGCGAGGGCGAGGAATGCGGTGTCATCAGCATATTGCAAGAGGTGCACTGGAGGGGGGGGGGGTTGGGGCATATCTGCTGTGTACAGGAGGTAGAGGAGAGGGGAGAGGACAGAGCCCTGGGGCACACCGGCAGAGGGGTAGAAGGTGCAGGAATTGGCATGATGGATGGTAACGTAGGAGGGGCGGCGGGAGAGGAAGGAGGCCACCAGACGGATGTAGTTGATAGGAAGGGCGTAGGTTTGGAGTTTAAACAGGAGACCGGGATGCCAGACACGGTCGTAGGCCTTTTCAAGGTCAAGTGAGACAAAAATGGCGGAGCGACGGGAGTTAAGCTGGAGGGAGAGGAGATGAGTGAGGCGGAGGAGTTGGTCATCAGCAGAGAAGGAAGGTCGAAAGCCACATTGGGTGTTTGGGAGGAGGTGGTTTTGGTGGAGGTGGAGATGGATGCGCCGGGAAAGGATGGATTCCAAGAGCTTGCTGAACACCGACGTGAGACAGATAGGACGATAGGAAGAGGCATCAGATGGAGGCTTATTGGGTTTGGAGAACATCAGGATACGGGAGGTTTTCCACAGGTCGGGATAGAAGCCAGTGGCAAGGATGACATTGTAGAGGGCGGCAAGGAGGGAAAGGAAGGAGGGAGGGCAGTGTTTGAGGTGGCGGTAGGTAACGCAGTCGTGGCCGGGAGCAGTGTTGCGTTTAGTGCGGAGTGTGAGGCTGATGTCCTGTGTAGTGATGGGAGTGTTAAGTGCAGATGGTGGGGTGTGGCCCAAGTACTGGAAGCTAGGAGCAAGGGGAGGAACAGAGGTATTCGTACGGTCCATGACATCAGGGAAGAGGGAATAATCAAAGTGGGGATCATCTGGGATGGAAAAAACATCAGAGAGGTGGGAGGCAAAGTGGTTGGCCTTACTGAGGTTGTCAGGAAAGGGACGGTCATTAAGGAGGAGAGGGTACTGGGGGGTGGGGCGGTTCCCAATAAGGCGGTGGAAAGCAGGCCAATACTTGGAAGAGTTGATGGGGAGCGTGGTGTTGAGGTGGGTACATGTCTGGCGCCAGGCTCGGCGTTTCTTCGCAACAAGCAGGTTGCGGATGTGTCGCTGTAATTGCCGGTGGCGGGTAAGTGTATCCCGGTCACGAGTGCGGAGAAAAGAGCGGTAGAATCGGCGGGACTCCCGAAGGAGAAGGATGGCCTGTGGAGGCAGGGCGGGGCGGTGAGGGTGGACGGCTTTGGTGGGGATATGGGTGGCGACGGCGTCAGACAAGGTCTGGTGCAGGAAGGCAGCAGTGCGAGAGATGTCATCAGGAGACTGGAGGGTAAGGTCGTGGCTGTCAACCTGGGTGTGAATGGAATCCCGGTAGGCATCCCAGTTGGCACGGGAGTAATCATGGACAAGTTTAGGAGGGACGTCAGGGCGAGGAGCGTGGCGGGGATGGCGACCGTTAGAGATAGTGAGGAGGACAGGAGCATGGTCACTGCCAATGAGGTCAAGGACATCCGCGGTGATGCGCCCAAGGAGGTTGGGAGAGGCAAGGACTGCATCAGGAGTGGTGTTGGATTCGGGCCGGGTGTGCTGGGGCAGGGGAACCAGGTCTCCCTGGAGAGTGGTGAGAAACTGATGCCACCGCCGGAGGTCGGCAGGATCGCGGCTGTGGATATTGAGGTCGGCGGGAATCACGTAGGTGGAGAAGGTGCGGTCAATGTGGGCCAGGAAATCATACGGGATGGGGGTGCGAGGGCGGACATAAATGGTGGCACAGGTGATGGTAAGGGCGGGGAAGAAGAGGCTGAGGGTGAGATGCTCGGCAGGATTGTTAAGGAGAGGTTGGGGCCGGACAGGGAGGTGCTTGAGGTGGCCTATAGCAACTCCGCCACGTGCCAGAGGGTACGGGTTATCGCTAGGATGTAGGGTGTAAGGGGCAGTGGAGACGGAGATACGGGGCTGAAGGAAGGTTTCATTGAGGACGAAGGCATCCACGCGGTGCTGACGTAGGGTGTGGAGGAAGAGGAGTTTGTGGGTGGGCAGGGAGCGAATGTTGTGGTACAGGATACGGTACGGTTGTTGTACCATGGGAATGGAGAGTTAGACGAGGGTGGTGAGGGGGGTGAAGGTGAAGTGGGCCTGGTTGTGGGAGTAAGTGGCATAGGTGGTAAGATGGAAGATGGAATGGGCAGCGAGGGCGATTTGGGAAAGAGTGTGGGAGCGCTGGAAGGGGTGGATGTTTTGGAGCACAATGGTGGTGAAACGGATGATGTCCTCAGCAGTAGGGGGAGGGCGGAGCGAGTTGTTGGGGTGGATGGGGTCATCAACAGGACGGACAGGGACGGTGAGCTCAGGGGTTACTGGTGGAGGTTTCGCTTTACACTTCGAGGAGTAGGTAGGATGTGGTTCATTACAAGTGTTGCAGGAGGGGGGAGAGGTGAGGTTGGGGCAATGCTTGAGGAAGTGGGAGGCTTTGCAGTGGGGACAAGTAGGGGGGTTCTTGCAGGCAGAGGTAACGTGGTCATTGTAGGTGAGACAGCGTTGGCAGCGGTGGGATTGGACAGGGGAACAGGAGGGGTCCACCTTATGGCGCTGATTGTAGATGAGGGCTCCCTCGGTGAGGAGGCGGTCAATGGAGGAGGAGGATTCAGTGAATATCCGCATGAGAAAAGTCGGCCCGGCATCATTGAAGATGCGACGGGCCGAGCGGATTTCGATGTCGGGCCGGGAGTTGAGTTCCGCCAACACCTCAGCCTCCGTGATCACGGGGCTAAGTTTCGTGATCACAGCGGTGAAGGTCGGCGGACGTCGGGGAGGTTGAGGCTGACGGGGAGAGGACGGGGTGTGGTAGGGGGTGAGGGTTGCACGTTGGCCAAATTGGATACGAGGGATGCGGGAGAGGAGGTCGGTGTGGAAGGAAGCATTGGGGGACTTTATGAGGACCGAGTCCTTGCGAGGAATCAGTTGGGAGATGGGAGCATTGGGGCAGTATTTCCGGATGGCGAGGGTGAGGGAGCGGGCATCAAGGAATTGAGGGTCAGGATTGGAGAGGACAAAGGTGTGGGTGGCAGGCGTGGCTGGGGTGGGGGTCGGGGCCGCGTCCATGGGAGTGGGTGGGTCACGGGGATTGGGGGTTTGTTTGGAGGAGATTTCGGGGGAAGGGTCAGCATTCGGGCGCTTGGAAGGTTTCGTGGACACCACTGGGTGGGGAGGGGGCAGGGGGACGGGTTGCAGGGGGAGATGGCGGGGGGCAGGACCACCCTGAGCAGCGGAAGAAGCAGACGGTGGGGGCGTGGGTGTCACTGAGACTGTGGAACGTCGAGCAGAGATCCGTGCTGGCTTGGAGCCTGTCGGAGGCAGTGCGGGGAGCGGCGGAAAGTCAGTAGCTGTCGATGGGGCGACAGTGATAGGGGAAGAGGAGTTGGGGGTGGGTACAGCCGAAAGTGGCGCAGGGGTGGGGTGGACAGGGAGAGAAGGAAGGACGGGAAGTGGGGTGGAGGATGAGCTCCATGTGATGGTGGTTGGAGCAGCGGAGGGAGAGGTGAAAATGATAGTGGTAGTGGTGGTGGGTTGGGACATGGTGGCGGCGCGCGAGAAGGGCGGCGGCGGTGACCAGGCGGCGGCGGCGGCGGTGACCAGGCGGCGGCGGCGGCGGCGGCGGCGGCGGCGGCGGCGGCAGGCGGCGAGCACCGGCAGGCGGCGACCAGGCGGCGGCGGCGGCGGCGGCGGCGGCGGGCACCGGCAGGCGGCGACCAAACGGCGGCGGCGGTGAGGACCGGCAGGCGGCAACCAAACGACGGCGGCGGCGGCGGCGGCGGCGAGCACCGGCAGGCGGCGGCGGCGAGCACCGGCAGGCGGCGACCAGGCGGCGGCGGCGGCGAGCAGTACTGACGACGAGCAGACGGCAAGGCAAGGGTGGGGATCTTCCACGCCGAGGGTGCACCCTGAGAGTAGCCCAGGCAGTGAAACTCTTCGACGAAGAAGTGAGGGTATCCAACCCTCGAATCTCGACCCAACATTTTTTTTTTTTTTTGTTTTTTTTCTTTATTGTATTTCAATTCCCCATCGGGGCGGGCTGGCAGCAGCATATGCGCTGCTCTTCAGCCGAAAGACATAGAACAAAACAAGAGAAGACATTTAAAAACAGCAAAGGAGAGAAGAAGGCGAACATAGATATAAAAAAGGGAGAACATCATGGAAGGCAATATACAAAAAAAAAAAAAAAAAAAAACGGGGTGACTGTAAAATGGATAAAAGAAAAAAAAAAAAAAACTGTTTAAAAGTAGCACACACAAAAAGCCACACTCTGCGACGATTAAAAGAACACAAGGCACAGTATGACTGGAGCATAAAGGTGTTGACGGATGGCATAGCACACAACGTAACACTGACGGCGAACCTCAAGGCAGTACACAATTAAAATCACACCTCTGGACGCACACGAGAAACAGCACGAAACAACACTGACGTGGCACACTGATGATGATCAATACAGAGGATCTGCCAGGTTCAAGGAGATGAGGGAGACCTGAAGAAGGGAGGGAGGGGAAGAGATGGGGGAGGGGAATGGGGGGCGCTCGGAAGAGGGCCAGGTAGGGAGGGATGTGGGAAGGAGAGAGGCAAGTATGGGGTGCAGGGTCTCAGGGGGGGGGGGGGGATGGAGGAAAATCCGCTCTGGGAGAAGGAGGAAAGAGGAGAAGGGGGCCCTGGGGAGGGGGGGGGAACAAGGCCGGGTTATAGTTGGAAGGAAGGGTATATGTCACGGCGAAGTTCGTCATCCGGGAGGGGGAGGCGTTGGAAATTGCCCTGATGAAGGAGATGGAGGGTGTGGAGGTGGAGAGAGGGAGGGATACAGCGATAGAGGCGCGGCAACGGGCGAGGGGTGGAGAGGAAGGAGGAAACCAGAGGGTGGGGGGGATCAATCCTGCGAACAATGTAAAGGATGCGGAGATGTTGGAGGAACAAGAGGAGGTGGGGGAAGGGGATCAGTTCATACAGGAGCCGTGTGGGGGAAGGAAGGCGGATACGGAAGGCAAGGCGGAGCGCATGGCGTTCAAGGATTTGGAGAGCCTTGTAAAAGCGGGTGGGGGCGGAGATCCAGGCGACGCTGGCATAACAGAGGATAGGACGGATGAGGGATTTGTAGGTGTGGAGGATGGTAGAAGGATGCAATCCCCATGTCCGGCCGGACAGGAGTTTCAGCAGGCGGAGGCGGGAATGGGCTTTCTGCTGGATGGTCAGGAGATGAGGGGTCCAGGTGAGGTGTCGGTCAAGGGTGAGGCCAAGGTATTTCAGGGTGGGGGTGAGTTGGATAGGACGACCATAAAGGGTGAGGTAGAAATCTTGGAGGCGAAAGGAGCGAGTGGTACGGCCTATGATGATTGCCTGGGTTTTGGAGGGGTTCAGACGGAGGAGCCACTGGTTACACCAAGTGGTGAACTGGTTAAGGTGGGTTTGGAGGGTACGTTGAGACCTTTGAAGGGTAGGATAGAGAGCCAGGAAGGCGGTGTCATCAGCATATTGGAGAAGGTGAACTGGTGGGGGTGGCTTGGGCATATCAGCTGTATACAAGAGATAAAGGAGAGGGGAGAGGACAGAACCCTGGGGGACGCCAGCCGTGGGATAAAAGATACGGGAGTTGGTGTTGTGGAGGGTGACATAGGAAGGACGGTGCGAGAGGAAGGAAGCGACCAGACGGACAAAATTGATAGGCAGGGCGTAGGTTTGGAGTTTAAAGAGGAGACCGGGATGCCATACACGGTCATAGGCATTTTGGAGGTCAAGGGAAACAAAAATGGCGGAACGACGGGAGTTGAGCTGGAGGGACAGAAGGTGAACAAGGTTGAGGAGTTGGTCGTCAGCAGAGAAGGAGGGTCGGAAGCCACACTGGGTAAGGGGGAGGA
The DNA here is from genome assembly GCF_023864345.2 of Schistocerca serialis cubense. Classification (NCBI taxonomy): domain Eukaryota; kingdom Metazoa; phylum Arthropoda; class Insecta; order Orthoptera; family Acrididae; genus Schistocerca; species Schistocerca serialis. Next base: position 196,955,030 of record NC_064648.1, on the reverse strand, counting down.
GGTGGTGTTGAGCAAGGTGCCGATGGATACGGTGGGAGAGGATAGATTCAAGGACCTTACTGAAGACGGAGGTGAGGCAGATGGGACGATAGGAAGAGGCGGCAGAAGGGGGTTTGTTGGGTTTGAGGAAGAGGAGGACGCGGGAGGTCTTCCACAGGTCAGGGTAGAAGCCAGTAGAGAGGATGACATTATAGAGATGGGCGAGGACAGTTAGGAAGGAATAGGGGCTTTCTCGAAGGTGACGGTAGGTGACACAGTCGTGACCAGGGGCCGTGTTGCGTTTGGACTGGAGGAGAAGCTTAATGTCTTGTGCTGTGATGGGAGTGTTGATATCGGAGGGGGGCAACTGCCCCAAGTACTGGAGACTAGGAGCAAGTGGAGCGACTGAGGTATCAGCACGTTCCATGACGGTGGGGAAAAGAGAATAATCAAAGTGGGGATCATCGGGGATGGAGAAGACCTCGGAAAGGTGGGAAGCGAAGTGGTTCGCCTTACTGAGGTTGTCTGGAAGGGGGCGATCGTCATGGAGAAGGGGGTAGTGGGGAGCGGAAAGGGAACCAGTAAGACGATGGAAGGCAGACCAGTACTGGGAGGAGTTGATAGGGAGGGTGGCATTGAGTCGTGTGCAGGTCTGGCGCCAGTCCCGGCGTTTCGTTGCTGTAATAAGGTTCCGTACGTGTCGCTGTATTTGCCGGTGGCGTTGGAGTGTATCCCTGTCACGAGTGCGGAGGAAGGAGCGATAGAGGCGGCGGGATTCACGGAGGAGGAGGACAGCCCGCGGAGGGAGAGTGGGACGGTGTGGGTGGATGGTTTTAGTAGGAACATGGGCCTCCACGGCGTCAGTAATTACCGTCTGAAGGAAGGACGAGGCGCGGATGATGTCGTCAGGATGGCGATAGGTAAGAGGGTGGCTTTCGACCTGGGTGGAGATGGAGTCCCGGTAGGCATCCCAGTTGGCACGGCGATAGTCATGGACGACCTTGAGAGGGGGTGCAGGTTGCGGAGCTGGAGGGGGGCGGTTTGCAGACGTTATGGTGAGAAGGACAGGGAGGTGATCGCTACCTGTGGGGTCAAGGACGGCGACTGTGATACGCCCAAGGAGGTTGGCGGAGGCAATGACAACATCGGGGGTGGTGTTACTTTCGGGTCGGGTGTGCTGGGGAATGGGAACAAGGTCACCCTGGATTGTGGAGAGGAACTGATGCCACCGCCGAAGGGCAGCAGGAGTGCGGCTATGGACGTTGAGGTCGGCGGCAATCACATAGGTGGAGAAGGTGTGGTCAATGTGTGAGATGAAGTCATAAGGAAGAGGAGCAGTGGAGCGGACATAGATGGTGGCACAGGTAATGGTGAGGGAGGGGAAGAAGACGCTAAGGATAAGGTGTTCAGTGGGGTCATTGAGGAGAGGTTGTGGCCGGACGGGGATATGCTTAAGGTGGCCAATCGCGACTCCACCCTGCGCACGAGGACCAGGAGCATCAGTGCGGTGGAGGATATAGGGGGAGGAGCGGATAGAATGGTGGGGCTGGAGAAAGGTTTCGTTCAAGAGGAAGGTGTCGACCTGGTGGTGGGAGAGGGTGTGCATGAGGAGGTATTTGTTGGAGCGGAAGGAGCGAATGTTCTGGAAGAGGATGCGAGACTCGTGCCGCGCCATGACGGGAAGGAGGGGGGGAAGAGAGGGAAGGGAAGAGACTTAAACTAGGGTGTTGAGGCGGGTGAAGGTGAAGTGGGCTTGGTTGTGGGAGTAAGTGGCGAAGGTGTTCAGGTGGAAAACAGAGCGAGCAGCAAGGGATATTTGTTGGAAGGTGTGGGGGCGCTGGAAAGGGTGAATGTTTTGGAGTACAACGGTAATGAACCGGATGATGTCCTCGGCCGTGGGGGGTGGACGGAGGGAATTGTTAGGATGGACAGGAGGATCGACGGGACGAACTGGGACTGTAAGTTCAGGGGTGGCTGGAGGGGGTTTAGCTTTACACTTGTGGGAGTATGTGGGATGGGGGCCATTGCAGGTATTACAGGAAGGAGGAGCAGCGAGGTTGGGGCAGTTCTTGAGAAAGTGGGAGGCCTTGCAATGGGGACAGGTGGGGGGGTTTTTGCAGTCGGGAGTCAGGTGGTCATTGTACATCAGGCACCGTTGGCAACGGTAGGATTGGGGAGGGGATTTGGAGGATTCAACAGGGTGGCGACGGTGGTATATCAGGGCACCCTGGGTGAGGAGATGGTCTATGGACGGGGCGGACTCAGAGAATACCCGCATGAGGTAGGTGGGACCAGAGGCATTGTGGATACGGCGAGCAGAGCGGAATTCCAAGTCCGGGTGGGAGTTCAGTTCTACCAACACTTCATCCTCTGTGATCACCGGGCTGAGCTTGGTGATCACAGCGGTGTAGGTGGGGGGGCGACGGGGAGGCTGGGGCTGACGAGGAGTGGAAGCGGAAAGGAAGGGTGTCAGAGAGGCGTGGGGGCCAAACATAACTCGTGGGAGTTTTCGCAGGAGGTCTGTGTGAAATGATGGGGACGGGGACTTGATAAGGACTGAGTCCCTGCGGGGAATGAGTTGGGAGATGGGAGCACCAGGTAAGTACTTTCGTATTTCCTTGGTGAGGGTACGAGCGTCGAGGAACTTAGGATCGGGAGTGGACAGGACAAAGGTGTGGAGGGTGGGGGCCAAGGTAGGGGTGGCAGGAGGAGGGGTGGTGTCCATGGTGACGGCAGGGGGAGGGGGAGGTGGCGTTGATTTTTTATGGGAAGTGGCGGGAGCAGAGTCGGTAAGGACGCGCTTTTGGGGTTTTTTGGAGACTGGAGGCTGGGAGGAGGGGAGAGGGACGGGGAGGAGAGGGAGGTGGCGGGTGGCAGATCCCTGTGGCGTAGTGGAGGCACCGGGAGAAGCAGCTGGTTCAGTGGTGGCGATGGTGGCTCGGCGCAACGTGATGCGTGCGGGAGATGCAGAAGACGAAGCGACGGGGTCGGTGAGAGAGGGGTAGCCAACCACCTGAGGGGCGGCAGCAGCGGCGGCAACAGAGGCGTACGTGAGGGCGGGGGTAGTAGTGGGAGCTGTTGAGGGTGTGGAGGCAGGAGGAAGGGTGTAGAGGTGTGGGTATACAGCAGGGGAGGAGAGAGGGGGGTGGGTAAGTGGAGGAAGGGAAGGGGAGGTGGAAGGAGGGAGGCCAGAGGCGGCACTCCAGGAAGTGACTGTGGGAGAGGGGGAGGGGGAGGTGTAGATGACGGTGGAGGTGGGAGTACTCATTGCAGACGAACGGCGACGGACAGACGGACGTGCAGCAGGCGGCGTCGGCGTCGGCGGTGGGCAGCGGCGAACAGCAGGCGGCGTCGGCGTCGGCGGCGAACAGACGGACGAACAGCAGGTGGCGGCGGCGGCGGTTATGACGACGGCGATGGACAGCCAGCAGGCGGACGGACGGACGGACGGACGAACGAACGAACGAACAGCGACAGCAGCGGGCAGACAGACAGACACACACAATCTTCGAAGACGGAGATTCCACCCTGAGAGTAGCCCAGGCTTTGCAATCTGACGCTTACGAAGGAGGGGATCCAACCCTCCAGATGGACCCAACATTTTTACTTTCTCAGTTTTAAACAACATGTCATCATAAATATTGCTGAGTATGAAAACTTGTCTTTGTAAATAAAAAAGAGACACGGATGAGCTTGCCATCTTTGTTAAGATACAAAATATATTCAATTGCAGTAGATAAGGAGGTATTTGTTATTTCCAACCATTTCCTGTTAAGCTTCCTATTTCGAAATCGAATAATCGGCCGGCGGTTGAATACCCTGTTGCTTGGCGTCGCCAACAGATGTCAGCGCGGTGCGCTCCGGGAAAAACATGACGAGCCTTTCACCTCCATCTGTCGCCGTCTGCTTTGCAGTGCCTGTATAGCGGAGCAAACACAGACTAATTGCAGTGAACACTAGCATTATTCTATGGAGGGGTGAATGCAAATGCTCTGCTGGTAAACCTAATATACTTTCTTGGCGTTCTGTTAACATTTATTAAGTGAACATATGGCCTTCTTGAATACAGTGCAATAAATGTACATAAATCTATACGTAACTCAGTTTATTGTAATATGGGCAAAAATCAAGTATAGTATGGCTAATTCCCATTGTCTTTCGTATTATACTCCACTCGTGGTTGATTCTTTGACATATGGCCAATTGTATATGTTAGAATAGAAGTTCTTTATGATGTCTTGTTTTGGGAGGAATGGTAGAAATCGCCTTAGATGGTGCATGTTCCTCTCATTTACCGTTACATGAGCCCAATTGAGCCTGATTTACAGGGCTTGGTAGAACTGCAGTTTGATCAGTAAGTTGGAATGTGTGCTCTTCTGCCACATCAATGAATGGCTTAACTTTAACAACACCACGAGTGTCTTGAGAACAACAGAATTGCACAAATTGTGTTATATAAAAGAGCTGTTAGTTTCAGTGTGAAGCCCTTCCTTTCCTTTGAACAGAAATATTAGTGTTTCTATGGAATTTTGGCCACCACTCCTTAAAATTTGGAACCTCTTATGTTTTTGATACTTTCACTACAAAATTCCTCTTTGTGCGGGATTCAGTTATTAATTCTGGATATTCTTTCAGAACATATATCCTATCAACCTTTCTAATTTTCCTTTTCGTCTGTTGATATGCCTATCATGTGCAAGGTAGGACTACCCTCCAGTTGGAAAGTAATGGTTGATAAACTGAAACCTTCCCTGTGCCACAAGCATTAAACAAACCTCACCATTGAATGGTTTTTATTTTGGCCTCCACAACAGTCAGAGAATGCGTGAATGTCTTTAACACATTGTCCAACATTTTCATTAATATAATTAAAAAGAAATGAACAAGCTTCATCAGAGCTTTTTCGTGCTATTCCTTTTCATGATAGAGACAAAAACCTGGCTGTTCCACTTTGTAATTCTGCGGATGTAAGAAATTAGTGAAAGCTGCCACAAGTGAAATGTAAGTTGTCTTTGTATCTGAGGTAATTGCAAATTCTGCATTATATCAAACGATAGGCCTGCAATGGTAGAATCAGTCAGTTTTTGCTGTAACTGGATGTAATTTCTTGTGCACTATTAACTCAGCTTTGCTGGCCTTTTAGCAGCATCATTCAGAGATGGACTTTTCATATTTATCTGAGGCTCTCCACATGTACTGCTCGCATACACCTGTGGTTGCCCAAATTTTAAATTAAAATGTCCATACTTAATTTTCAAATAAAACTGATAATCAACTTGAATATGGAGTTCAAAAGTTTTGTACATCAGCCACATAATCTTCACACGTTTATGGTCCAGATAATTCTGTTCTTCATTGGCGTAATGTGCTTTCTGGACTGGAAATGAGTTGATGTGATTTTTCATTTCCACTTCCTAAGCCACTAGTTTTGCACCGCCAGGATGACATTTTCCCCTCTTACAATACTCCAGCGCCTGTGTTACTCCGAATTCTGATGCAATTAATGAATCTAGCAGAACTTACTCCAAACAACGTGAATTTGAAAGTAAAGCTTAGAGAAAAAATTTCTCAACCATTCTTCATAAAACGAGGTTTAAGACAAGGTGAATGCCTATCACCATTAGTGTTCGACTGTGCACTGGAATATGTAATGACCGAATGGTACAAGGTAAGGCAAAGAATATAAGAACTGGAAGTTTGACAAATGGTAAAAGTTGAAACTGCTTGGGATTTGCTGCAGATCTTACTCTCCTAATCACGAATGTTCAAGAAACCACTAAACTATTTACACCTCTAAGAAATATCACAGAAAGTCACCCTCAGAATATCATTTGAAAAAACAAATTATGACAGCTGATCCACAAAATTTCAGTGGAAGAACAGGAAATCAAAATCGTTGATCAATTTAAATATTTAGGTGACATTATAACTGGAAATCAAAATGCGAAACAAACATGACAAAGTAGAATAAAAACCCCATCAAGGAAAATGAGATTAGCAAAAACACATACAACAAAAAAGCCTGTCTGTAGTTGTAAATTTAAAACATTGTAGAACAGTTACACAACCAGAAATAACATATGCATCTGCAACCATCTTCAAAACGACCGTTGTTGTTGTTGTCGTTGTCGTCTTCAGACCATGTACTGGCGTGATGCAGTTCTCCATGCATGGTAGCTGGAGGGAAGGGATGAGTTTTGTAGTGCATTCGAAAAATAAACAAGAATGGGTAATTGCATACGTGTTACTGTAACTGGCACCCCAAAATCTAACATTCACGAACTATTTGACAGCTCGCACAACACAGCAGAAGCCCTCCAAAATTTCGTAAACATTTAATGGTTTCATGTATAGGAATTTGTTGCTTTGTTTCTTTACTGTGGGAACGGCGTTGCCGCAGTGGATGCACTGGTTCCCGTGAGATGACAGGAGTTAAGCGCTGTCGGGCGTGGTTGGCAGCAGGATGGGTGGCCTGAAGACGGAGTGGTTTCTTTATTGTTTTTTCATTCCAATGTCCTATATGGGCAGGGAAGGCCTGTCAGCGGCACAATCCACTGCTCTTCTGCCGAGTGACATGACAACTATGACAAGAATAAAATGTTACACACATAAGGCGATAAAATGGGGAACTTAAAACAGAGCAAGGGGAGATAATGGAGGTAAAAAGATACTGACATGGAGATGTTCATGGGGTGACAATTAAAAAAGTCGACATAAGGTTAAAAAACACAAAGAAGACACGTAAGGCACGCGCACAGATTAAAAGTCGGCCACAGTATTAAAAACCCTCCAGAATAACGCACTTAAAACCTACTTGGAGCACACACCATGAAGATTAAAACTACCACGCGGGAGCTGCTGAGGGAGAGGCCAGAGAGGATGGAGAAGGAGGGGAGAGCAAGGGGCAGCAAGGGAGGTGGTGGGATGAAAAGAGTAGGGGCGTCAGCGGGCAGGAGACTGGTGGGGCAGGAGATGAAGCGGGAAGACAAGGCAGGAGGGAGTGCAGAGACACTGAAGGGGAGCACAAGAGAGGGAGGGGGAGTAGGATGGGGAAGCCGCTCTGGAGAAGGGAGGGGGAGGAGAGGGACCCCTGAAGAAGAGGCAGGAAGATGGGGTTAGAGTTGGTGGGAAGGGTAGTTGTGAGGGCAAAGCGCATCATCTGGCAGGGGTAGATGGTGGAAGTTGCGTTGGGCAAGGAGGCGGAGGGTGTGGAGATGGAGAGAGGGTGGGACACAACGGTAAACATGCGGCAACGGATTGGGGGTGGAGAGCAAGGGAGATACCAGGGGGTGAGGGGGATCAACGCGGCGGACAATATACAGTGTACAGATGTGTTCAAGAGAAGGAGGAGGTGGGGAAAGGGGGTGAGGGATGCGCGTGATGGATGGAAAGTGGATGCGGAAGGTGAGGCGGAGCACATGGTGTTCGAGGATTTGGAGGGATTTATAGGGCCTGGAATGAATTTGCTTTTTTCCCCTTTATTGTTAATTTCACACCTTATACAGGTAGGCCACCAACAGCATACTACGCCGCTCTTCAGACACAGATAGAACTAATGATACAAATTAAGACAATCACAGAACAGACATGGTGGATATACAAACGTAAAATTAAAACACACGGAGCCATTCACAAGCACAGAGTCCAAATTAAAAATGTTGAGACACGTGGACATGCGCAGAGATGGCAGATGACACACGCAAACTTTGGAGCACAAACTATTAAACACTGGAACACTTGAGGACAAACACAACGGCACACACAAACACTAGGTGATGATCTCTGGTGCGCAAAAGTTCACTATACGTGTACGGGTCCGGGAACCTGCCAAAAGGGGAAAAAGGGGAGAGGAGGGAGAGGGGAGTGCATAGATGCCAGTGGCAGAGGAGATGGGAGTGCAGGAAAGAAAGTAAAGGGGGTAGGGGAAGCCCGGGGGAGGAGGGAGGAAGGAAAGGAGGAGGGAGAGAAGGAAGAGAGAGTGCCATTGGGAAAAAACACCGGATGTGGTAGAGGAGAATCAAAGGTGGCAGGAGGGGTAGATGGAGGGGATGAGGGCATCATCAGGGAGGGGGAGTTGGTGGAAGCCACCTTGAGAGAGGGTATGGTGAGTGGAAAGATTGAGTGCAGGTAGGATGTGGGAATGAAGGTGCGACACAGGATGTGGGTGGGAGAGGATGGGAGAGACAAGCGGGTGAGGGGGATCAAGTTTGCAGGAGATGTAGAGGATCCATATCCATTCGAGGAAGAGAAGGAGGTGCGGGATCAGAATAAGATAATATAGGATCCGCGTGGGGGACGGGAGACGGATGCGATAGGCGAGGTGGTGCTCATGGCGTTCTAGAATTTGAAGGGATTTGTAAAAGGTAGGAGGGACAGAGATCCAGGTGGGATGAGTGTAGCAGAGGATAGGGCAGATAAGGGATTTATAGGTGTGGAGAATGCGGCCAGGAAGGAGATTGAGGAGACAGAGTCGAGAGCGTTCTTTGGCATGGATTGTCCAGAGATGGGGGTCCAGGAGAGGTGATGGTCAAGGGTGACGCCAAGGTACTTCATGGTGGGGGTGAGGACGATACGACGGCGATAAATGGTGAGTTAGAAGTCTAGGAGACTGAAGGAAGTGGTGGTTTTGCCTACAATGATCACCTGGGTTTTGGAAGGATAGACCTTGAGCAACACTGGTTACACCAAACGGTCAACCAGTCAAGATGCGATTGGAGAAAGTGTTGGGAGCGTTGCAGGGTGGGGGTGAGGGAAAGAGAGGCTGTTTCATCGAAGTACTGGAGAAGGTGGATGGGGGTGAAGGTGGCGGCATATCCGCCGTATACAAAAGGTATAGAAGAGGGGAGAGGATAGAACCTTGGGCCCAGCGGCGGAGGGGTAGAAGGTGTAGGAATCCGTGTTATGGATGGTGACATAGGAAGGACGTTGGGAAAGATAGGACCCAATCAGACAGACGTAGTTGATAGAAAGTGCAAAGATTTGGAACTGAAAGAGGAGACCAGACTGCTACACACCGTCGTAGGCGCGTTCCAGGTCGAGGGAGAGGAAGTGGAGGAGTGACAGGAAATGAGCTGTTCAGAGAGGATATGAGTGAGGTGAATGAGAAGGTCGTCAGTAGAGAAGGATGGTCGAAAGCCACACTTGGGTAACAGAAAGGACGCTGCGATGGCGGAGATGCTGGTGGTTGTGTCGGCTAAGGATGGATTCCAGGACCTTGCTAAAGACTGAGGTAAGGCTGATGGGATGGTAGGAGGTGACAGCGGATGGCGATTTGTCGGGTTTGAGGAACATCAGGATAAGGGGAGGTCTGGCTAGGGTGGAGAGAAAGGAGGTGGGAGCTTCACGGAGGTGGCGATAGATAACATGATCGTGACCGGGAGTGGTGTCGTGTTTCGTGCAGAGTGTAGTGATGAAATCCTGAGTAGTGATGTGGGCATTGAGTTTGTTGGGTGTAATGTTGTCCAAGTACTGGAAACCAGGGGCGAATGGAGGACATAGGTGTCAGTTCGATCGTGGACATCTGGGAAGAGGGAGTAATCGAACTGGGGATCGTAAGGGAGGGTAAAGGGATTGGACAGGTAGGAGGCAAAGTGATTGGCCTTACTAAGGTTGTAAGGGAAATGTTGGTCATGATGAGGGAGAGGATGGTACAGGAGGGGGGGGGGGAGGCAGACCAGTACTTGGATGAGTTGATAGGAAGTGTAACATTATGACAGGCGCATTTCTGTCGCCAGACGCGGCGATTCTTAGCCTTGAGCCAGTTTTGGACGTGTCTTTGTAGTTGCCAGTGGCGTTGTAGTGTGTCCAGGTCACACGTGTGAATGTAGGCATGGTAGAGACGTCGGCATTCACGGAGGGGAAGGACGGCCAGTGGGAGTAAAGGGGAATTGGAATAATCATCGACATACTTTGGGGGAGGGTCATTACGAGGGTCAGGGCGGGGGTGACGACCGTCTGAAACGGTGAGGAGGACAGACCAATGGGGTCCAGGACATCAACTGCTATGCAGCCAAGGAGGTTAGGCGGAACAACTATGAATGTTGAGGTCAGCGGCGATTACGTAGAAGGAGAAGGTGCAGTCGATGTAGGAAAGGAAGTCAAAAGGAATAGGGGCGTTAGGGTAGACATGGATGGTGGCGCAGGTAACAGTGAGGCCGGGGAAGAAGAGACTAAGGATCAGGTGTTCTGTGAGATTGGGAAGGATGGGTTGGAGCCGAATAGGGATCTGGCGGTGGTGGACAATTATTGGAGCAGTTGAGGAGGTAGGGAGAAGTGTGGACAATATGCTGAGGCTGTAGAAACGTTTGGTTTAAGAGGAAGGAGTGCACACTGTGGGTAGTGAGGGTGTGCATGAGGAGGTTCTTCTTGGTGGGTAGGGACTGGATGTTGTTAAACTAGATACAGTGCTGTCGCGCTATGATAGGAATTTACACAAGGGTGCCGAGGTGGGAGAAGGTGAAGAGGGATTGGTTGTGGGAATAGGTGGCATAAGTATTAAGGTGGAAGGCGGATTGGGTGGCGAGGGACATCTGCTGGTGGGTGAGGGGGCGCTGTAACGGGTGGACATTCTGGAGGACGATTGTGACAAACCAGATGATGTCCTCAGCAGTGGGGGTGGGGGAGATGGAGGGAGTTGCCAGGAGGGGTGGGGGTGTCCAGAGGACGGATGGGGACGATTATTTCAGGAGTATGCGGGGGGGGGGTTGGCCTTGCATTTCTGGGAGTAGGTGGGATGCGGGTGGTTGCAGGTGTTGCAGGAGAGAGGGGACTGGAGGTTGCGACAGTGCCTGAGGAAGTGCGCCTGTTTGCAGCGTGGGCAAATGGGGTCCTTGCAGCACCCTGATGTTGGGTGTGCATTGTAGTGCAGGCACCTTTGGCAGCAGATGGACTGAGGAGGGGAATAGGAGGGGTCGATCATGTACCAACGATAGAACAGAAGGGCACCCTCCTTCAGGAGAAGGAGAAGATAGGGTGAGTAGCTTGGGGGATGGATTGAGGGGGGGCCAATTGGGCACACCACGTAATTGTGGTGGTGGTGGCAGAGGGAGAGGTATATACAATGGCGGTGCTGGTGGTGGTGGTGGTAGTGGTGGTGGTGGTGGTAGTGGTGGTTGTCATGATTACAACGAGAAAATAAGGAAAAGAACAGGACAGGACTGGACAAAACTAAAGAAGAAAACAAGGAGCTCATAAAGACGGACTAAATGCTGCCTGGGGACGAATCACCACTCCGCTGCTGCTGGCGGGAGGTGACCGCAGAGGCTGCTGGGATGGCAGGCTGGCAGGTCCTGGAACACCTAACACTTCGATAAGTGGCTATGCCGTGACTGAAGGGCGGTACTCTTTTGAGGTACCGCCAGAGATGGAATTTGTTTTTTTTCCTACAGACTTTGTTTTAAAAACATGAAGATAATAAATAATAAAAACAGGCGAAAAACCAGAGACTTAAATAGTAACATGACGAAAAAATCGTGGAACTTAAAACATAGATCAAAGGGATGATGACGTAAATAAAATATATACGAAGCAGACGGGTAAAAAAATACAGACAATTAACAACATATGGCGACAGTCTGGTTTCTGTTCGCAAAAGACTTAAAATTCTCACCCAGCGACAGCATGGTTTCTCTTTGCAACACTAGAAAGGCGAATAACACTGAACATTCACTGGAACACTGCACTATAAAGTTGGCAAATGTGACATACCACAGCCGAGACAGATGATGGACAGATGATGGGAAAATAAAAAGAAGGGATGGAGAGGGTAAGCGAAGGGGATGGAGGGGGGAAAGGAGCCAATGGAGGGGTGGGGGGTGCTGGGCAGATGCGACAGGCAGTGGGGAATGCAGAGGAGGGGATTACAAAAGGACTCGGCTGGGGGGGGGGAGAACGGAGGTAGGGAGAGGTTTGGCTGGGAGAAAACAGGATGGAAGGGGGGGAAGGAGCCCAGGGAATGGACTGAGGAAAGGACGGGGGGGGGGGGTGAGGATCAGAGTTGATAGGAGGGAAATATGGAGGGAAAGAGGGCATCATCCAGGAGGGGGAGTTGATGGAAGCCACCTTGGTAAAGGAGATGAAGGGTGTAGAGATGGAGGGTAGAGGGGACACAAGAGTAAAGGCGTGGCAGGAGGTGGGGACAGGACAAGAGAGGAGCCACCAGGGGGTGAGGGGATCAGAGTTGATAGGAGGGAAATATGGAGGGAATGAGGGCATCATCCAGGAGGGGGAGTTGATGGAAGCCACCTTGGTAAAGGAGATGAAGGGTGTAGAGATGGAGGGTAGAGGGGACACAACAGTGAAGGCGTGGCAGGAGGTGGGGACAGGACAAGAGAGGAGCCATCAGGGGGTGAGGGGAATCAACGCAGTGGGAGGTGTAGAGTAGGTGGATATGTTCGGGGAATAGGAGCAGATGGGGAAAAGGAATGAGGTCATAGAGGATCCACGTGGGGGACAGAAGGCGTATACAGAAGGCGCCACTGGATACACCATGCAGCAAAAAGGTCAAGTGGATTCTGGAAAAGGCGTTGGGACCGTTGGAGGGTAGGAGCGAGGGCGAGGAATGCAGTGTCATCGGCATATTGCAAGAGGTGTACTGGAGAGGGTGTTGGGGCACATCTGCCATGTACAGGAGGTAGAGGAGAGGAGAGAGGACAGAGCCCTCGGGCACCCCAGCAGAAGGGTAGAAGGTGTGGGAATTGGCATTATTGGTGGTAACATATGAGGGGCGGCAGGAGAGGAAGGAGGCCATCAGACGGATGTAGTTGACAGGAAGGGCGTAGGTTTGGAGTTTAAACAGGAGACCAGGATGCCAGACATGGTCGTAGGCCTTTTTGAGGTCGAGGGAGACGAAAATGGCGGAGCGACAGGAGTTAAGCTGGAGGGAGAGGAGATGAGTGAGGTGGAGGAGTCGGCCATCGGCAGAGAAGGAAGGTCGAAAGCCACATTGGGTGTTGGGTAGGAGGTGGTTTTGGCGGAGGTGGTGATGGATGATCCGGGAAAGGATGGATTCCAAGAGCTTGCTGAACACCGATGTGAGACAGATAGGACGTTAGGAAGAGGCATCAGATGGAGGCTTGTTGGGTTTGGAGAACTTCAGGATACAGGAGGTTTTGCACAGGTCAGGGTAGAAACCAGTGGCAAGGATGATATTTTAGAGGGTGGCAAGGACTGAAAGGAAGGAGGGAGGACAGTGTTTGAGGTGGCGGCAGGTAATTCACTCGTGGCCGGGAGCAGTGTTGCGTTTAGCGCGGAGTGTGAGGCAGACGTCCTGTGTACTGATGGGAGTGTCAAGTTCATATGGTGGTGTGTGGCCCAAGTACTGGATGCTAGGGGAGGGGGAGGAACAGAGGTATTCATACGGTCCATGAGGTCAGGGAAGAGGGAATAATCAAATTGGGGATCATCTGGTATTGAAAAAAATCTGAGAGTTGAGAGGCAAAGTGGTTGGCCGCACCGAGGTTGTCAGGAAAGGGACGGTCATCAAGGAGGAGAGGGAACTGGGGGGTGGGGAGGTTTCCAGTAAGGTAGTGGAAAGCAGACCAATACTTGCAAGAGTTTATTGGGAGCATGGTGTTGAGTTGTGTACATGTCTGGCGGCAGGCATGGCGTTTCTTCGCAGTAAGCAGGTTGCAGATATGTTGTCGTAATTGCCGGTAGCGGGTAAGTGTGTCCCGGCCACGAGTGAGGAGAAAAGAGCGGTAGAGGTGGCGGGACTATCGAATTAGGATGGCCTGTGGAGGCAGGGTGGGCCGGTGAGGGTGGATGGCTTAGATGGAGATATGGGTGGCGATGGCGTCAGACAAGATCTGGTGCAGTAAGTCGGCAATGCGAGAGATGTCATCAGGAGATTGGAGGGCAAGGTCGTGGCCGTCACCCTGGGTGGAATGGAGTCCCGGTAGGCATCCCAGTTGGCACAGGAGTAATCATGGACAAGTTTAGGAGGGACGTCAAGGTGAGGAGCGGGGCGGGTATTGCGACCACTAGAGATAATGAGGAGAACAGGTGCATGGTCACTGCCAATAAGGTGAAGGACATCTGCGGTGATGCGCCCAAGGAGGTTGGGAGAGGCAAGGACCACATAAGGAGTGGTGTTGGGTTCGAGTCGGGTGTGCTTGGGGAGGTGACCAGGTCTCCCTGGAGGGTGGTGATAAACCGATGCCACCACTGGAGATTGGCAGGATCACGACTGTGGATATTGAGGTCAGTGGCAATCATGTAGGTGGAGAAGGTGCGGTCAATGTGGGCCCGGAAATCGTACGGGATGGGGATGCGAGGGCGGACATAAATGGTGGCACAGGTGACAGTAAGGGTGGGGAAGAAGAGGCTGAGGGTGAGATGCTCGGCAGGATTGTTAAGGAGAGGTTGGGGCCGGACAGGGAGGTGCTTGAGGTGGCCTATAGCAACTCTGCCATGCGCCAGAGGGTATGGGATATCGGTGCGGTGAAGGGTGTAAGGAGGTGTGGAGATGGAGATACATGGTTGAAGGAATGTTTCATTTAGGACAAAGGCATCCATGTTGTGCTGATGGATGGTGTGGAGGAAGAGGAGTATGTGGGTGGGCAGGGAGCAAATATTGTGGTACAGGATATGTTAGGAATGTTGTACCATGGGAGGCGAGAGCAATACGAGGGTGGTGAGTGGGGTGAAGGTGAAGTGGGCCTGGTTGTGGGAGTGGGTGGCATAGGTGATAAGATGGAAGATGGAACGGACATTGAGGGCGATCTGGGGAAGGCTGTGGGGGCGCTGAGGGGTGGATGTTTTGGAGCACAATGGTGATGAAACGGATTACGTTCTCTGCAGTAGGCGGAGAGCAGAGCGAGTGTTTGGGGTGGATGGGATCATCAACAGGACGAGCAGGGACGGTGAGCTCAGGGGTGAGTGGAGGAGGTTTCGCTTTACACTTCTAGGAGAAGGTTGGATGTGGTTTGTTACAGGTGTTGCAGGAGGGGGGAGAGGTGAGGTTGGGGCAGTTCTTGAGGAAGTGGGAAGCTTTGCAGTGGGGACAAGTAGGGGGGTTATTCCAGGCAGAGGTAACATGGTCATTGTATGTGAGGCAGCTTTGGCAGTGGTAAGATTGGACTGGGGAACAGGAGGGGTCCACCTTATGACGGCGATCGTAGATGAGGGCTCCCTTGGTGAGGAGGCGGTCAATGGAGCAGGAGGATTATGTGAATACCTGCATGAGAAAAGTCGGCCCGGCATCATTGAAGATGCGATGGGCCGAGCGGATTTCAATGTCGGGCTGGGAGTTGAGTTCTGCCAATACCTCAGCCTCTGTGATCACAGGGCTAAGCTTCGTGATCACAGAGGTGAAGGTTGGCAGACGTCGGGGAGGTTGAGGCTGACGGGGAGAGGATGGGGTGTGGTAGGATGTGAGGGTTGCACGTTGGCCAAATTGGATACAGAGGATGCGGGAGAGGAGATCGGTATGGAAGGAATCATTGGGGGATTTAATGAGGACCGAGTCCTTGCGAGGAATCAGAAGGGAGATGGGGCCATTGGGGTAGTATTTCCAGATGGCGAGGGTGAGGGAGTGGGCATCAAGGAATTGGGGGTCAGGATTGGAGAGGACAAAGGTGTGGGTGGCAGGCGTGGTGGGGGCGGGGGTCAGGGCCACGTCCATGGTGGTGGGTGGGTCACGGGGATTGGGGGTTTTTTTGGAGGAGACTTCGGGGGAAGGGTCAACATGCGGGCGCTTTGAAGGTTTCGTGGTCATGACCGGGTGTACAGGGGGCAGGGGGATGGGTTGCAGGGGGAGATGGCGGGGGGCAGGACCACCCTGAGCAGCGGATGACGCAGACGGCCGGGGCGTGGGTGTCACAGAGACTGTGGAACGTCGAGCCGAAATTCATGCTGGCTTGGAGCCCGTCGGAGGCGGTGCAGAGAGCGGCGGAAAGTTAGTAGCTGTCGATGGGGCGACAGTGATAGGGGAGGAGGAGTTGGGGGTGGTTACAGCCGAAAGTGGCGCAGGGGTGGGGTGGACAGGGAGAGAAGGAAGGACGGGAAGTGGGGTGGAGGATGAGCTCCATGTGATGGTGGTTGGAGCAGCGGAGGGAGAGGTGAAAATGATTGTGCTGGTGGGTTGGGACATGGTGGCGGCGCGCGAGAAGGGCGGCGGCGGGGAGCACCGGCAGGCGGCGGCGGTGGCGGCGAGGAGGACCGGACGGCGAGCAGTATTGACAGCAAGCAGACGACACGGCAAGGAAATGGATCTTCCACGTCGAAGATGCACCCTGAGAGTAGCCCAGGCAGTGAAAGCCTTCGCCGAAGAAGTGAGGGAATCCAACCCTCGAATGGAATTTGTTGTTTTTTTTTTTTTTCTTTATTGAATTTCAATTCCCCCCGAAGGGGGCGGGCTGGCAGCAGCTTAGTATGCCGCTCTTCAGCCGACAGATTTTGTGACAAAGATCAAGAGAACAAATAATAAAAAACAGGCGATAAAATCGAAGACTTAGAAAGTAACAGAGCGAAAAGAAATCGTGTAACTTAAAACAACAAGAGAGGGATGATGATGCTAAGAAAAATACATATGAAGCAGACAGGGAAAACAATAGACAATTAAAAAACACGGCGACAGCCTGGATTCTGTTCGCAAAAGACATAAAATTCACACCGAGCGACAGCATGGTGTCTGTTCGCAACACGATAAAGGCAAACAACACTGAATAGTCACTGGAACACTGCACTAAAAATGTTGGCTAATGTGACACCACAGTCGAGAGCAGGTGGGGGGAGACGGGACAGAAGATGGGAAAAAAGGAGGGGAAAGGAGAGTAAAAGCGAAGAGGGGAACCGGGAAAGGAGTTGATGGAGGATGAGGACCCAGAAGAGGGCTGGAGGGCAGACGCGACAGGGAGTGGGGGAGGCAGAGGAGGGGAATACAAAAGGACTGGGGGGAGAAGGGAGGTAGGGAGAGGTGTAGTGGCGAGAAAACAGGCCGGAAGGGGGGGGGGGAAGAGGGAGCCCAGGGAAAGGACAGAGGAAAGGAGGGGGAGTGAGGATCAGAGTTGATAGGAAGGATAAATGGAGGGAGAGAGGGCATCATCTGGGAGGGGGAGTTGACAGAAGCCACATTGGGAAAGAAGATGGAGGGTGTACAGATGGAGGGTAGGGGGGACACAACGGTGAAGACGTGGCAGGGGGTGGGGATGGGAGAGGAGAGGA
Source organism: Schistocerca serialis cubense (assembly GCF_023864345.2). Taxonomy (NCBI): domain Eukaryota; kingdom Metazoa; phylum Arthropoda; class Insecta; order Orthoptera; family Acrididae; genus Schistocerca; species Schistocerca serialis. Next base: position 196,937,888 of record NC_064648.1, on the reverse strand, counting down.
GCAACCAGGGGGTGAGGAGGTTCAAGACGGCGGGAGGTGTAGAGGATGCAGATATGTTCGAGGAATAGGAGCAGATGGGGGAAAGGAATGAGATCATAGAGGATCCGCGTGGGGGACGGGAGGCGGATACCGAAGGCGAGGCGGTGTGCATGACGCTCAAGGATCTGGAGGGATTGATAGAATTTGGGGGGGGGGCAGACATCCAGGCAGGACTGGCATAACAGAGGACGGGACGGATGAAGGATGTGTAGGTGTGGAGGATGGTAGAGAGGGTGCAACCCCCATGTCCGGCCAGAGAGGAGTTTGAGAAGTCGGAGGCGGTTGTGGGCTTTGGATTGGATGGAGCGGAGATGAGGTATCCAGGTGAGGTGACGGTCAATGGTGGGGCCAAGGTAGGTGAGGGTGGGGGTGAGGCGGACAGGACATGCGCAGACAGTAAGGGAGAAATCCAGGAGCCGGAAGGAGCGAGTGGTAGGACCTACGATGATTGCCTGGGTCTTGGAAGGATTGAGTTTCAGGAGCCATTGGTTACACCATGCAGCAAAAAGGTCAAGGTGATTCTGGAGAAGGCGTTGGGACTGTTGGAGGGTAGGAGCGAGGGCGAGGAATGCGGTGTCATCAGCATATTGCAAGAGGTGTACTGGATGGGGGGGGGGTTGGGGCATATCTGCTGTGTACAGAAGGTAGGGGAGAGGGGAGAGGACAGAGCCCTGAGGCACACCGGCAGAGGGGTAGAAGGTGTGGGAATTGGCATGATGGATGGTAACATAGGAGGGGCGGTGGGAGAGGAAGGAGGCCACCAGACGGATGTAGTTGATAGGAAGGGCGTAGGTTTGGAGTTTAAACAGGAGACTGGGATGCCAGACACGGTTGTAGGCCTTTTCGAGGTCAAGTGAGACAAAAATGGCGGAGCGACGGGAGTTAAGCTGGAGGGAGAGGAAATGAGTGAGGCGGAGGAGCTGGTCATCAGCAGAGAAGGAAGGTCGAAAGCCACATTGGGTGTTTGGGAGGAGGTGGTTTTGGTGGAGGTGGAGATGGATGCGCCGGGAAAGGATGGATTCCAAGAGCTTGCTGAACACCGATGTGAGACAGATAGGACGATAGGAAGAGGCATCAGATGGAGGCTTATTGGGTTTGGAGAACATCAGGATACGGGAGGTTTTCCACAGGTCGGGATAGAAGCCTGTGGCAAGGATGACATTGTAGAGGGTGGCAAGGAGGGAAAGGAAGGAGGGAGGGCAGTGTTTGAGGTGGCGGTAGGTAACGCAGTTGTGGCCGGGAGCAGTGTTGCATTTAGTGCGGAGTGTGAGGCTGATGTCCTGTGTAGTGATGGGAGTGTTAGGTGCAGATGGTGGGGTGTGGCCCAAGTACTGGAAGCTAGGAGCAAGGGGAGGAACAGAGGTATTCGTACCGTCCATGACATCAGGGAAGAGGGAATAATCAAAGTGGGGATCATCTGGGATGGAAAAAACATCAGAGAGGTGGGAGGCAAAGTGGTTGGCCTTACTGAGGTTGTCAGGAAAGGGACGGTCATTAAGGAGGAGAGGGTACTGGGGGGTGGGGCGGTTCCCAGTAAGGCGGTGGAAGGCAGACCAATACTTGGAAGAGTTGATGGGGAGTGTGGTGTTGAGTCGTGTACATGTCTGGCGCCAGGCTCTGCGTTTCTTCGCAACAAGCAGGTTGCGGATGTGTCGCTGTAATTGCCGGTGGCGGGTAAGTGTATCCCGGTCATGAATGTGGAGAAAAGAGCGGTAGAGGCGACGGGACTCTCGAAGGAGAAGGACGGCCTGTGGAGGCAGGGCGGGGCGGTGAGGGTGGATGGCTTTGGTGGGGATATGGGTGGCGACGGCGTCAGACAATGTCTGGTGCCGGAAGGCAGCAACACGAGCGATGTCATCAGGAGACTGGAGGGTAAGGTCGTGGCCGTCAACCTGGGTGTGAATGGAATCCCAGTTGGCAAGGGAGTAATCATGGACAAGTTTAGGAGGGACGTCAGGGCGAGGAGCGTGGCGGGGTTGGCGACCGTTAGAGATAGTGAGGAGGACAGGAGTATGGTCACTGCCAATGAGGTCATGGACATCCGCGGTGAGGGCCCAAGGAGGTTTGGAGAGGCAAGGACCACATCAGGAGTGGTGTTGGATTCGGGCCGGGTGTGCTGAGGCAGGGGAACCAGGTCTCCCTGGAGAGTGGTGAGAAACTGATGCCACCATCGGAGGTCGGCAGGATCATGGCTGTGGATATTGAGGTCAGCAGCAATCACGTAGGTGGAGAAGGTGCGGTCAATGTGGGCCAGGAAATCGTACGGGATGGGGGTGCGAGGGCGGACATAAATGGTGGCACAGGTGATGGTAAGGGTGGGGAAGAAGAGGCTGAGGGTGAGATGCTCGGCAGGATTGTTAAGGAGAGGTTGGGGCCGGACAGGGAGGTGCTTGAGGTGGCCTATAACAACTCCGCCACGCGCGAGAGGGTACGGGTTATCGGTGCGGTGTAGAGTGTAAGGAGCCGTGGAGACGGAGAGATGGGGTTGAAGGAAGGTTTCATTTAGGACGAAGGCATCCACGCGGTGCTGACGTAGGGTGTGGAGGAAGAGGAGTTTGTGAGTGGGCAGGGAGCGAATGTTGTGGTACAGGATACGGTACGGTTGTTGTGCCATGGGATTGGAGAGTTAGACAAGGGTGGTGAGGGGGGTGAAGGTGAAGTGGCCCTGGTTGTGGGAGTATGTGGCATAGGTGGTAAGATGGAAGATGGAACGGGCAGCAAGGGCGATTTATTAAAGAGTGTGTGAGCGCTGGAAGGGGTGGATGTTTTGGAGCACAATGGTGGTGAAACGGATGATGTCCTCAGCAGTAGGGGGAGGGCGGAGCGAGTTGTTGGGGTGGATGGGGTCATCAACAGGACGGACAGGCACGGTGAGCTCAGGGGTTACAGGCGGAGGTTTCGCTTTACACTTCGAGGAGTAGGTAGGATGCGGTTCGTTGCAAGTGTTGCAGGAGGGGGGAGAGGTGAGGTTGGGGCAATGATTGAGGAAGTGGGAAGCTTTGCAGTAGGGACAAGTAGGGGGGTTCCTGCAGGCGGAGGTAACGTGGTCGTTGTAGGTGAGACAGCGTTGGCAGCGGTAGGATTGGACGGGGGAACGGGAGGGGTCCACCTTATGGCGCTGATTGTATATGAGGGCTCCCTCGGTGAGGAGGCGGTCAATGGAGGAGGAGGATTCGGTGAATATCCGCATGAGAAAAGTCGGCCCAGCATCATTGAAGATGCGACGGGCCGAGCGGATTTCAATGTCGGGCCGGGAGTTGAGTTCCGCCAACACCTCAGCCTCCGTGATCACGGGGCTAAGCTTCGTGATCACAGCGGTGAAGGTCGGCGGACGCCGGGGAGGTTGAGGCTGACGGGGAGAGGACGGGGTGTAGGGGGTGAGGGTTGCATGTTGGCCAAATTAGATACGGGGGATGCGGGAGAGGAGATCGGTGTGGAGGGAAGCACTGGGGGATTTGATGAGGACCGAGTCCTTGCGAGGAATCAGTTGGGAGATGGGAGCATTGGGGTAGTATTTCCGGATGGCGAGGGTGAGGGAGCGGGCATCAAGGAATTGAGGGTCAGGATTGGAGAGGACAAAGGTGTGGGTGGCAGGCGGGTCAGGGGTGGGGTCGGAGCCGCGTCCATGGGGGTGGGTGGGTTACGGGGGCTGGGGGTTTTTTTGGAGGAGACTGCAGGGGAAGGGTCAGCATTCGGGCGCTTTGAAGGTTTCGCGGGCACGACTGGGTGGAGAGGGGGCAGGGGTATGGGTTGCAGGGGGAGATGGCGGGGGGCAGGACCACCCTGAGCAGCGGATGACGCAGACGGAGGGGGCGTGGGTGTCACTGAGACTGTGGAACGTCGAGCAGAGATCCGTGCTGGCTTGGAGCCTGTCGGAGGCGGTGCGGGGAGCGGCGGAAAGTCAGTAGCTGTCGATGGGGCGACAGTGATAGGGGAGGAGGAGTTGGGGGTGGTTACAGCCGAATGTGGTGCAGGGGTGGGGTGGACAGGGAGAGAAGGAAGGACGGGGAGTGGGGTGGAGGAGGAGCTCCATGTGATGGTGGTTGGAGCAGCGGAGGGAGAGGTGAAAATGATAGTGGTGGTGGTGGTGGGTTGGGACATGGCGGCGGCGCGCGAGAAGGGCGGCGGCGGCGACCAGACGGCGACGGCGGCGACCGGCAGGCGGCGGCGGCGGCGGCGGCGGCGGCGAGCCCCGGCAGGCGACGGCGGCGGCGGCGGCGGCGAGGACCGGAAGGCGGCCAAACGGCGGCGCAGACGGCGACGGCGGCGAGCACCGGCAGGCGGCGACCAGGCGGCGGCGGCGAGCCCCGGCAGGCGGCGACGGCGGCGGCGAGCACCGGCAGGCAGTATGGACGGCAAGCAGACGACACGGCAGGGAAACGGCGGGGATCTTCCACGTCTAAGGTGCACCCTGAGAGTAGCCCAGGCAGTGAAACTCTTCGATGAAGAAGAGAGGGAATCCAACCCTTTATTGTTATTTTAAAACCTGTACAATTCAGGTAGGCTGGCAGCGGCACACTACGCCGCTCTTCAGCCATAGCGTTGTACAAGAGTATAAAACATGGTGAATGACAATGAACAAAGTGACGGGCAAAAGAGAGAGGTCACAGAGACATAAAAAACACGGAGTCGTTCACATGTGATGATAACAACACTGAAAACACGTTGGCACGGCGCACAAAACACTGGTGAGTCCGACGGCACAAGTGAACGTAGGAGTGGGACGGCGGACACCAAAAACACTATATGACGTCACACACACGAAGCACAAAAGGCGACGATCTCCGGCGCGCGAATGTTCACTATACGTGTGCGAATCCGGGGACCTGCCAAGAGAGGAGGAGGAGGAAGGGGAGTGGGAGAGCGAGAGGGGAGAGCAGAGATGCCACGGGCAGGGGAGATAGGGGGAGGGAGGAAGGGGGAGAGGAAGCCCGGGGGAAGAGGGGGAAGGGAGGGGACAGGGAGATGGAAAAAGAAGGGAAGAGAAGAGAAGGGAGGGAGGGTGCCGAAAGGAAAGGACACGGGAAGTGGGGGGTGGGGCAGGGTCAAAGTTGATAGGAGGGGTAGATGGAGGGGACGAGGACATCATCAGGGAGAGGGAGCCGGCGGAAGCCACCTTGGGAGAGGGCATGGAGGGTAGAGAGATGGAGACCGGGTGGGACGTGCGAATACAGGCGCGGCAGTGGGCGGGGGTGGGAGAGGAGTGGGGAAACGAGCGGGTGAGGAGGATCAAGTTTACGTGAGGTGTACAGGATACGTATCCTTTCAAGGAAAAGGAGGAGGTGGGGGAAGGGGATGAGATCATACAGGATCCGCGTGGGGGAGGGGAGACGGATGCGATAGGCAAGGCGGAGAGCATGGCGTTCAAGGATTTGGAGGGATTTATAGAAGGTAGGGGGGGGCGGAGATCCACGCTGGATGGGCGTAACAAAGGATAGGGCGGATGAGGGATTTATAGGTGTGGAGGATTGTGGAGGGGTCCAGACCCCACGTGCGGCCGGAAAGGAGCTTGAGGAGACGGAGTCGGGAACGTGCCTTGGCTTGGATCGTCTGGAGATGGGGAGTCCAGGAGAGGCGACGGTCGAGGGTGACGCCAAGGTACTTAAGGGTGGGAGTGAGGGCGATAGGACAGCCATAGATGGTGAGATAGAAATCAAGGAGGCGGAAGGAAGGGGTGGTTTTGCCTACAATGATCGCCTGGGTTTTGGAGGGATTGACCTTGAGCAACCACTGGTTGCACCAAGCGGTGAACCGGTCAAGATGGGATTGGAGAAGGCGTTGGGAGCGTTGCAGGGTGGGGGCAAGGGCGAGGAAGGCGGTGTCATCGGCAAACTGGAGGAGGTGGACGGGGGGCGACGGCGGCGGCATGTCCGCCGTGTACAAAAGGTACAGAAGGGGGGAGAGGACGGAGCCTTGGGGCACACCGGCGGAGGGGAAAAAGGTGTAGGAATCGGTGTTATGGATGGTGACATAGGAAGGACGGCGGGAGAGAAAGGAACCGATCAGACGGACGTAGTTAATGGGAAGGGCAAAGGTTTGGAGCTTGAAGAGGAGACCGGAATGCCAGACGCGGTCATAAGCGCGTTCGAGGTCAAGGGAGAGGAAGATGGCGGAGCGACGGGAATTAAGCTGTTCGGAAAGGAGATGAGTGAGGTGAAGGAGAAGATCGTCGGAAGAGAAGGATGGCCGAAAGCCACACTGGGTGACGGGAAGGAGGCGGTGCTGGCGGAGATGCTGGTGGATGCGGCGGGTGAGGATAGATTCCAGGACCTTGCTGAAGACCGAGGTAAGGCTGATGGGACGGTAGGAGGAGACGGCGGACGGCGGTTTGCCAGGTTTAAGGAACATGAGGATACGGGAGGTTTTCCACAGGTCGGGGTAGTAACCGGTGGACAGGACTACATTGTAGAGCCTGGCCAGGGTGGAGAGGAAAGAGACAGGAGCTTCACGAAGGTGACGGTAGGTGGCACGATCGTGACCAGGAGCGGTGTTGCGTTTTGTGCGGAGTGTATCAATGAGATCCTGTGTAGTGATAGGGGCATTGAGTTCCGTGTGTGTAATGTTGTCCAAGTACTGGAAGCCAGGAGCGAGGGGAGGGGAAGAGGTGTCAGTTCGATCGCGGATATCTGGGAAGAGGGAGTAATCGAACTGCGGATCATCGGGGACGGAAAATACATCGGAGAGGTAGGAGGCAAAGTGATTGGCCTTACTAATTGAGTCAGGGAAAGGGTGATCATCATGGAGAAGAGGATAATAGGGGGAGGGTTTAGTTCCGGTAAGGCGACGGAAGGCCGACCAGAACTTGGACGAGTTGATTGGTAGGGTTGCATTTAAACGGGTGCATGTCTGTCGCCAGTCCCGGCGTTTCTTAGCCGCGAGCAAATTGTGAACGTGTCGCTGGAGTTGCCGGTGGCGTCGTAGTGTGTCCGGGTCACGCGTGCGGAGGAAGGCACGGTAGAGACGACGGGATTCACGGAAGAGGAGAACGGCCTGTGGGGGTAAGGGAGGACGGTAGGGGTGGATGGCGACAGTAGGAACGTGGGCCTCCACGGCCTCAGACAAGGTCCGCTGGAGAAAGGAGGCGGCATGGGTGACATCGTCAGGGTGGTGGTAGGTGAGAGGGTGGCTATCGACCTGGGTGGAAAGGGTATCCCGGTAGGCATTCCAGTCGGCTCGGGAATAGTCGTGGACATACTTAGGGGGAGGGTCAGTACGAGGGTCGGGGCGAGGGCGACGACCGTCTGAAACGGTGAGGAGGACAGGGAGATGGTCGCTACCAATAGGCTCCAGGACAGCCACCGTGATACGGCCAAGGAGGTTGGGGGAGGAGAGGATAACATCAGGAGTGGAGTTGGATTCAGGACGGGTATGCCGGGGGATGGGGACGAGGTCACCTTGAAGGGTGGAGAGGAACCGATGCCATCGGCGTAACTGGGCAGCGGAACGACTATGGATGTTGAGGTCGGCGGCGATCACGTAGGAGGAAAAGGTACGATCGACGTGGGAGAGGAAGTCGAAGGGAATAGGAGCGTTGGGGCGGACATAGATGGTGGCGCAGGTAACGGTAAGGCCGGGGAAGAAGAGACTAAGGATCAGGTGTTCGGTGGGGTTGGGAAGGAGAGGTTGGAGCCGAACGGGGATCTGGCGGTGGTGACCAATGGCAACTCCGCCACGCGCAATCGGGAGGGGATTATCGGAGCGGTGGAGGAGGTAGGGCGAAGTGTGGACTGTGTGTTGGGGTTGCAGGAAGGTTTCATTGAGGAGGAAGGCATCCACGCGGTGGGTGGCAAGGGTGTGCAGGAACAGGTTTTTGTTGGCGGGAAGGGAGCGTATGTTGTTGAAAAGGATACGTTGCTGTCGCGCCATGACTGGGATTTAAACGAGGGTGTCAAGACGGGAGAAGGTGAAATGGGCCTGGTTGTTGGAGTAGGTGGCGTACATCTTGAGTTGGAAGATGGAACGGGCAGCAAGGGAGATCTGCTGGAGGGTGTGAGGGCGCTGAAAGGGATGAACATTCTGGAGGACGATGGTGAGGAACCTGATGATGTCCTCAGCGGTGGGTGGGGGACGAAGGGAATTGCCAGGAGGGGTGGGGGCGTCCAGAGGACGGACAGGTACGGTGAGTTCAGGAGTGGTTGGAGGGGGTCGGGCTTTACACTTTTTGGAGTAGGTGGGAGGAATTTGTTGCATATCTTTCACTTTTTTAACGAACGCATCATCACTAGTGTTGCTGAGTATGAAGAACTGTCTTTGGAAATAAACAAGAGACATGAACGGGGTTACCCCTTTGTTAACAGACAATCGATACTCAATAGACGCAGATAAGGTGACTTTTCTTACTTCCAAACGTTTCCTGTTAAGCTTATTATTGCGACATCGAATAAACGCCGTCCGTTGAATGCACTGTTGCCTGGCGTCGCCGACAGATGTCAGCTCGTTACGCTGCCGGGAAAAACTTCCGTCTCCTGTCTCCAATTCCTCTGCAATGCCTGTACGCCGGAGCAAACAACAGGCGAACGACCAGTCATCAGAACAATGATAGTATTCACTACAGTTGGCCTGAACTTACGAACAAGATTTTACGCAGTACGAATGAAAGACAGTACTGTCGGACGAATAATGAGCTAAGGAACACAAGCGATTCTCTTTCTTAGACGCAAACCTCACAGAGCTACACACACACACACACACACACACACACACACACACACATATGCAATAGAGCGCTATTGTAGCGAAATACTTGCAATGAAAAGCCGTGATATCCACACAGGATAGTTGTGTATGTCAGCTGCACTGTTGGTGATGCAGAAAGCAAAGCAGCGAAGGAAAGGAAAAATATGGGCGTCTGAATTTTCACAGAAGCTGACAAATACGTGGCGGCAGTTCACGAGTCATTGAATTACAGCTACAGACTTTATGAGGCGTGTGTCGCAATTTTACTTGTATGTCTGTGGACAATTACTGAATTCGATTTGTTCAGTATTCCGTTTGAAACGGATAAACATACTAAGTGGTAAAACAACAGGGACTATGTAATGGCTACTGTAATGCTTTATACAATATTACTAGTGCCGGTACTTAGACATGAAGTACTGACATGCTGAACTTCTCTAAATTCTGCCAGTAAGCAAGTCCAGCAATCAAATAATTTGCAAAAGGTAATAACAAGCAACGCATTTCTGCTGGGCTGTTTTTCACCTGAAGCTAGAGGGTGTGTAAGAAGAAAATGCCAGTAGGTAGGTCAGTGCAGCTCCCTTTCCTGAGGAGGAGTTGTTGATACCACCTGGGAAGCACCAGGAATTGCTACATCATTCATGTTACCTCAAACATAGCATCCTGAAAGGAACACGGAATTCAAGATACAGATATTTGAAAGCCGATTTTTGGTTATGATATCAATGTCAGCAACGTTCATGGTGATGTGATAGCAATGTGACAATTTTGGACAGCTTGTATTCTGTGATTCGAGCCAGTAAACGATAGATAATTGTAAGTGGGTGTTGGTTGTTTTAGGGGAAGGGGACAAAACAGTGAGGTCGTTGGTCGCATTGGATTAGGGTAGGACGGGAAAGGGGTCTGCCGTGACGTTCAAAGGAACCATTCTGGCATTTGCCTGAAGCGATTTAGGGAAGAAAACACAGAAATCCTAAATCAGGTTGGCGGACACGAGTTTGAACCGCCGTCCTCCCGAATGCGAGTCCAGCGCTCTAACCACTGCGCAACCTCGCTCGGTGTAGTGAGTGTGATGTGGGTGACTGCATGCTCATGAGTTGTGAGATGTGTGATGCTGGTAACTCCCAAGCGCAACTCCACATTCCTCTCAAACCAACCCTCAGATTTCAACAGTTCTCGCAATAAAACGCGAGAGTCGCGAGCTGTAGTATTTCCAGACTTTACCCTTCGGAAAGAGGTGACGCTTTTGCTTTGTTTACAAGGACTATCGAGTTTACAGAACTGCAGCGTAATAATTTTTTACTCTGCTGTTTATTTCTTTCCCTACCCATCCAATCATCAACTTCAGTTACCATAAATTTCAAAACTAAAGAGCTTCTATGACTTTCGTGTTACGATGTCAAGTGCTGGATAAATGCCGTGAAATTGCATTTTTCTTCCAATTGGTTCGGGGTCAGTCCTCCATTGCTTCACTATTCAGATGACGATAGAAGGAAGAAATTAATTTGTTTTCGTCTATGGCAAGCCGTCCACGCTGACTTGTGACGGACCAGTGGTGCAGAAGATTGTGAGACGTGCGATAAGGCTGCGCTCACATTGTCACTGACAACGGTCGTTGGACTCCGTCGCCAAAGGTTGACCTCCAACATCGTCTGACAGCTTGGTCACTGTGCGTCCCACCTGATTCGTTAGTTTTTGACGAGATCGAGGAGGTTAGATTAGGTCAGAACCTATTTTATGTATGAAGTAGGCTATATTCTAACCTACAATGATGGGATGGATACCACGGCGCCTCTGTGCTTGAAGACGAGTGCTGCAGTTCGGCTTTTGCTGTTATAAGATGCACGTAAATCAGCTGCATCTGTCTCGAAACGAACGTGGAGAGTACTGCACACTCCGTCCGCAGTTACTGTAATTACCAGACAAGTTTCACAAACATACGGGATGAAAGATAAACACTGTGCCACAAATATTAAAATCGCTATTATTTTGTGAATCCACTTTCCTACTCTCACCAGCGATTTCAGAAGGGACCAAGACCTTACAAACGAACAGGCCGTAATTGATTTTTTTCATATTTATACACGCGTCGTACGAAAATATGTAGTTTCAGTGATACACAGCACTCATGATCTCTCCAAAACACAGGCGCATAATGGGGCCCCTTAGGGATATGGCAGCAAGAGAGGGGAAGAAAACCCATGTGCACTCCGTGTGCATACCGGGGGGAGTCATTCCAGATGTGGAAAGGGTCCTTCCGGATTCCATGAAGGGTACTGGGTGCACCCATCTGCAGGTGGTCGCTCATGTCGGCACCAATGATGTGTGTCGCTATGGATCGGAGGAAATCCTCTCTGGCTTCCGGCGGCTATCTGATTTGGTGAAGACTGCCAGTCTCGCTAGCGGGATGAAAGCAGTGCTCATCATCTGCAGCATGGTCGACAGGACTTACTGCGGACCTTTGGTACAGAGCCGAGTGGAGGGTCTGAATCAGAGCCTGAGACTGTTCTGGGACCGTGTGGGCTGCAGATTCCTCGATTTGCGCCATAGGATGGTGGGGTTTCGGGTTCCGCTGGATAGGTCAGGAGTCCACTACACGCAGCAAGCGGCTACACGGGTAGCAGGGGCTGTGTGGCGTGGACTGGGCGGTTTTTTAGTTTAGATGGCCTCGGGCAAGTACAGAAAGGGCAACAGCCTCAAAGGGTACGGGGCAAAGTCAGGACACGCGGGGACCAAGCAGCAATCGGTATTGTAATTGTAAACTGTCGAAGCTGCATTGGTAAAGTACCGGAACTTCAAGTGCTGATAGAAAGCACCGAAGCTGAAATCGTTATAGGTACAGAAAGCTGGCTGAAGCCAGAGAGAAATTCAGCCGAAATTTTTACAAAGGCACATACAGTGTTTAGAAAGGATAGATTGCATGCAACCGATGGTGGCGTGTTTGTCGCTGTTAGTAGTAGCTTATCCTGTAGTGAAGTAGAAGTGGATAGTTCCTGTGAGTTATTATGGGTGGAGGTTACACTCAACAACCGAGCTAGGTTAATAATTAGCTCCTTTTACCGACCTCCCGACTCAGCAGCATTAGTGGCAAAACAACTGAGAGAAAATTTGGAATACATTTCACATAAATTTTCTCAGCATGTTATAGTTTTAGGTGGAGATTTCAATTTACCAGATATAGACTGGGACAATCAGATGTTTAGGACGGGTGGTAGGGACAGAGCATCGAGTGACATTATACTGAGTGCACTATCCGAAAATTACCTCAAACAATTAAACAGAGAACCGACTCGTGGAGATAACATCTTGGCCCTACTGATAACAAACAGACCCGAACTTCTCGACTCTGTAAGTGCAGAACAGGGAATCAGTGATCATAAGGCCGTTGCAGCATCCCTGAATATGGAAATTAATAGGAATATAAAAAAAGGGAGGAAGGTTTATCTGTTTAGCAAGAGTAATAGAAGGCAGATTTCAGTCAACCTAACAGATCAAAACGAAAATTTTTGTTCTGACACTGACAATGTGGAGTGTTTATGGAAAAACTTTAAGGCAATCGTAAAATGCGTTTTAGACAGGTACGTGCCGAGTAAAACTGTGAGGGACGGGAAAAACCTATTGTGGTACAACAACAAAGTTAGGAAACTACTGCGAAAGCAAAGAGAGCTTCACTCCAAGTTTAAACGCAGCCAAAACCTCTCAGACAAACAGAAGCTAAATGATGTCAAAGTTAGCGTAAGGAGGGCTATGCGTGAATTCGAAAGTAAAATTCTATGTACCGACTTGACAGAAAATCCTAGGAAGTTCTGGTCTTACGTTAAATCAGTAAGTGGCTCGAAACAGCATATCCAGACACTCCGGGATGATGATGGCATGGAAACAGAGGATGAACGCGTAAAGCTGGAATACTAAACACCTTTTTCCAAAACTGTTTCACAGAGGAAGACCGCACTGCAGTTCCTTCTCTAAATCCTCGCACAAACGAAAAAAATGGCTGACATCGAAATAAGTGTCCAAGGAATAGAAAAGCAACTGGAATCACTCAACAGAGGAAAGTCCACTGGACCTGACGGGATACCAATTCGATTCTACACAGAGTACGCAAAAGAACTTTCCCCCCCTTCTAACAGACGTGTACCGCAAGTATCTAGAGGAACGGAAGGTTCCAAACGATTGGAAAAGAGCACAGGTAGTCCCAGTCTTCAAGAAGGGTCGTCGAGCAGATGCGCAAAACTATAGACCTATATCTTTGACGTCGATCTGTTGTAGAATTTTAGAACATGTTTTTTGCTCGAGTATCATGTCGTTTTTGGAAACCCAAAATCTACTCTGTAGGAATCAACATGGATTCCGGAAACAGCGATCGTGTGAGACCCATCTCGCTTTATTTGTTCATGAGACCCAGAAAATATTAGATACAGGCTCCCAGGTAGATGCCATTTTCCTTGACTTCCGGGAAGCGTTCGATACAGTTCCGCACTGTCGCCTGATAAACAAAGTAAGAGCCTACGGAATATCAGACCAGGTGTGTGGCTTGATTGAAGAGTTTTTAGCAAACAGAACACAGCATGTTGTTATCAATGGAGAGACGTCTACAGACGTTAAAGTAACCTCTGGTGTGCCACAGGGGAGTGTTATGGAACCATTCCTTTTCACAATATATATAAATGACCTAGTAGATAGTGTCGGAAGTTCCATGCGGCTTTTTGCGGAAGATGCTGTAGTATACAGAGAAGTTGCAGCATTAGAAAATTGTAGCGAATTGCAGGGAGATCTGCACCGGATGGGCACTTGGTGCAGGGAGTGGCAACTGACCCTTAACATAGACAAATGTAATGTATTGTGCATACATAGAAAGAAGGATCCTTTATTGTATGAATATATGATAGCAGAACCAACACTGGTAGCAGTTACTTCTGTAAAATATCTGGAGTATGCATGCGGAACGATTTGAAGTGGAATGATCATATAAAATTAATTGTTGGTAAGGCGGGTACCAGGTTGAGATTCATTCTGAGAGTCCTTAGAAACTGTAGTCCATCATCAAAGGAGGTGGCTTACAAAACACTCGTTCGACTATACTTGAGTATTGCTCATCAGTGTGGGATCCGTACCAGATCGGGTTGACGGAGGAGTTAGAGAAGATCCAAAGAAGAGCGGCGCGTTTCGTCACAGGGTGATTTGGTAACCGTGATAGCGTTACGGAGATGTTTAGCAAACTCGAGTGGCAGACTCCGCAAGAGAGGCGCTCTGCATCGCGGTGTAGCTTGCTCGCCAGGTTTCGAGAGGGTGCGTTTCTGGATGAGGTATCGAATATATTGCTTCCCCCTACTTATACCTCCCGAGGAGATCACGAATGTAAAATTAGAGAGATTCGAGCGCGCACGGAGGCTTTCTGACAGTCATTCTTCCCGCGAACCGTACGCGACTGGAACAGAAACTGGAGGTAATGACAGTGGCACGTAAAGTGCCCTCCGCCACACACCGTTGGGTGGCTTGCGGAGTATAAATGTAGACGTAGATGTTCAGAGTGTGGTTAATTATGCTACAGTGGCAGGATGTCCGACTTCGTTGGACGTTTTCTATGTGATAATGAGCACAAAGTAGTTAATTTGCGTTATGGAAGTATATGTTTCTATTATAAACTGAAGGGGCAAAGTAACTGGTGTACCTGCCTAATATGGTGTGGGGCCCCTGCGAGCACGTAGAGGTGGCATAACATGATATGGCATGGACTCAACTAACGTCTGAAGTAGTTCTAAAAGAAAATAACACCATGAACCCTGCCAAGCTGCCCATAATTCCATAAGAGTACACGGGCTTTCAGTGAGGTAACCCGAATAATCAGACAGCTCAACAATGAAGGCGCTCTATCTGGTATGCAGAAGTTCACAAAACGTTGGGAAGCTGTCACTAGCAGAAAAGCTTTGGACAAACGAACAACTACAGTGAAATAATGAGACTGACAGGAAACACACTACAAATTAATAACGCCACGTGCGTAGTGCACAAGATTGCGAGTGACACGATCCGCAAGAAGGAGAAAGTGAAGTAAAATATGCAAGTGTTACCACCTAAACTTGAATTACAATGACAAAATCCTGTTTGGCAGTTAAAATTTAAAACGTAAATTTGTAGCTTTAGAAAAATACAAAGATTGCATGTATATATCTACAGGATAAAAAATATAAAGGAATTAACATTTAGAGAAAAGGGCTACCTGAGGGGAGTTCAATTTGAGGGCTCAAATAAACTGATCAAACACTTAACATAAACAAAGCCAACTGAAGCATAAAAACTGGCTGGAAATGCATCATGTAAAAATACATAAATTAATACACAGTAAAAAAAAAGCAATTTCAATGCAGAATAACTAAAGTAAAGAAACTGGCTAAGTAAATATTTCAAAAATTGACATCGTGGTGTCAAGGTAGTTCTGATCCTTACTAATCAGCTGATCATTAAACAGGTGATCATTAACTCCATATCCATGTTTGATAATTTACAATTCTTCTAGAAGTCCACAACAAAACCCAGCACAATCTTATGACTGGTGGGAAGTTTAAGACTTTGGCCAGATGAAGCAGCATTCTGCCTCTGTTGAGAATTTTAAGTCAACAGGGCATCGACCACCCATGCTGTGGGATCTCCAGATTCTGAATTATGCCAGAAAGTGGCAAAAAAAGTGACCTTCTTGTTAAATTGGAAGAATCAGAATTACTTTGACATCCTGATGTGAGTTTTTAAAAAATTTTGGTTTGGGTTATTCTTCTTTTAAGTTGCTTTTTCCTATATATTGTTCAGTGTATTTTTATATTATGCATTACGTGCAATTTTGGTTCTATGGAAGCCGTTTCTTATATAAACCATTTATTATTGATTTTTCTTTTAACTTGTTCTCCCCTTGGGTGTGCCACTCTTCTGATGATGTCTATTATTTCATATGTTCCAATGCACAACGCTTTTTCTTGCTAAGGTCGCAGAAAAACATATGGACTGATGCAAGACAAAGCATAGTCTACTGGAACATAGTGCAGGAGCTGACGACATGCTATTGATGAATACATAAACGTAACTGGAAACGTCAGCCATGTGAAGATGGGCACAGATTCCCAAGGCCAGTTATGGCACTGAAATAAGGCACTTCGAAACTGTTTATACAGTATCTGTGTCTTCACAATACTATGCCCTTCAGAACGGCATGCAAATCTGAAGGAACAGGCACTGTCATTGACAATTATAGCAGTGGTGAACATTAGGGATTTAAGTCCCAGACAGGAACAAATTTTCACGTGTCACACACATCTGACATCAATGTATAACCGCAGTAAGCGAAGCTATTTTGTAATGTTTACCACTGCTGTAATGGCCAGTGAGGTTTCTGCTCTCTCAGATGTGTATAGATGTTTGAAGGAATATACTGTAAATATACGGTCACTGTATAAACACAATATTGGAACAATCAATGATGTATCTATTCCTCTACCGTAAAAATCACGAGGTAACACACACAAAATAATACTATGCATGAAATGGCAAAATGAGACATAAATCAATAGATGAAAATCCTGAGCAGGTTTGATGGCCCTGCCCTGGCCATAATGCTCCAAACATTCTCAGTTGGGGAGAGAACCAGCGGCTATGGTGTCCAAGATAGGGTTTGACAACCACAAAGACAAGCACTTGAAACTCTCACAGTGTACAGGCATATAATGTTGCTGAAATGTAAGCCCAGGGTGGCTTGTTATGAAGGGAAACAAAATGGTGCATAGAATCTCCTCGACTTATCTCTGTACTGTATGGGTGCCACAGATGGCAACCAGCGGGGCTCTGCTATGAAAAGACATGGCACCCCAGACCATATAGTTCTCAGGCCACATGGTGGGCGACGTTCAGGTTGGCATCCCACAGCTGTCCAGGGCGTCTTGAAACACTTATCAGACCTGGAATTTCGTTGACTGGAGTAGAATTGTCTTCAGTGACGAATCCCACTTGTAACTGAGCCTGGATGAGGAGTAAAGAAGTGTCGGGAGGCGCTACATACAGCCATGGGATACCAATCTGACTGTCACCCACCACAATGACCGTCAATGTGGAGCCGCGGTCCACGGTTCCATTTCATTTTGGAGTAGGACCCCTTTGGTTGTCATCCACAGTACTGTTAGAGCACAGTCGTATGTGGGTGATATTCTATGCACCCATTTGTAGCACTCTACGGAAAGGCATCCTTGGCTTACATTTCAGCAAGATAATGCACATCTGCACATAGCGATAGTTTCTACTGCTTGTCTTCATGCTTGAAAACCCTTCCTTGGCCAGTGAGGTCGCAGGTTCGCTCCCATCTGAAAACGTATGTAACATTATTGGCGAGGCCATCTGACCAGCTCAGGATTTTGATGAGCTAAAGCGCCAACTGGACAATATATGGCTCGACATCCCTCAAGAGGACATCCAACAAATCTATCAATCAATGCCAAGCCAAATAACTGCTAATATAAGGACCAGTGGTAGACCAACACTTTACTGACTTGCTCAATTTGTGGAGCTCTTTCTCTTGAATAAGTCGACCAATTTTTCTACAGTTGTGGCCATTTGGTAGGCTGTACATGTACATAATGTCTACGACTTTCAGTCCCAAGTGGACAATTTCTTCGAGGTGAGTATAAGGGTTGTGTCTATGTGACACGTGTAAGTTTCGATTGATACTGGAAGTGTGCTCCGGTAGTTGTAGTTCTTAAGGCGAGCACTTGTGGTAAGCGACAAATCTGTGTTCGAATCCTGGTCTGGCACAAATTTTCTTCTGGTCCAAATGGCAGATGTCAATATAGTGTCTCAGTACGTGAAGTTATTTTGTAACATTTCGGAAGTATTCGTAGCTAGCTGCATTATTCAGCAACAAGAAATGCTTTTTTTTTTGCCATAATACTGTTCATTCCGTTCAACTGCTCTTCATAGCCTTTTGCTGTCTCTGAGATAAATAAAATATCATTAAAAAACCTCAATGCCTTTGTTGTTTGTCCCAGAACTTTAATTTCGCTCACAAATTACTCCTTGGTTTCCTTTTCTCCTTACTCAGTGTACAGACTGAATAACACCAGTCGTACACTACAACCCACTTTTCCCCCTTAGCCACCGCTTTCCTCTCACATTCTATGACTTTTGCAACTGCAGTCTGGTTTCTGTACGTGTCTTGAATAATCGTTCACTCCATTTTCTAAAAATCTGTGATACCTTCAAACTTCAAAGTTTGGTATATAAGTAAAAATTTTTACAATCTCTTGCTAAATCGGCCAATGTTACGAGAAGAAGAGTATAATATATTATTTCTCAAGACAACAAATATTTTGTGAACATGTACTAATTGTACACAGCCGAATGTGGTATTACTAGAAATAGTTTTATTTGGCACTGCATACCAATGTAGTGCTATGACTTACTATTTTTTTTAAATTTTAATGCAAAAGATAATTTTAGCTATTGTAGACAAAAGGGCATCATGGATGTCCAGGTTCATACCTCTATTTTACGAAGCTAACCCATTAATCACGAATTAGAGACGGTTTTTCTATACAATCTTATCACAAATGCCTTTTCATTTGTTTTAAAGTGCTTATTAACTCGATAATTTGTACACAGCATTGTCATAAACAATAACCATGACCACTAAGGTAGTCCAATATCTCTGGCCATCGTGCAAGTAGACGTTTCAAAACGAATATACTTTCCGAATTGCTAAATATATTTGTCATTGTTGCCTTGAATTGTAATTTACGTATTGCTCCCTCGGCCTAATGTGCTTATTGTAACTGAAAATGTTTGTCGACTTAAAGTTTTAGGTACAACTAAAACAGGAGTTACGAGGAAATCTAGAAGGTTTCAGACCATGGAGAAATTGTGAAGAGCAGATCATTAGTTTAAAGTTGATTATGGTGTGCTGTAGGAGACAGAACAAATCTATGGCAATAACGTTTGTAAACTTTAAGAAGCCATCCAATGTCTCCATGGAAGTCCAGTTTTAAAAATTCTAAGAAATCTAAGACTTTATCCAAAATTAATTAAAGTAGTAGAACTTACTCTAAACAACGCTAAATTGAAAATAAGGCTTAGAGAAAAAAATTCTGAAACATTCCTCATAAAAACAGGCCTATTACCATTACTGTTCGACTGAGCACTGGAATATGTAATGAGAGAATGTTACAAGAATAACGCAAAGAACATAACAACTGGAAGTGTGAAAACTGATAAAAGCTTGAACTGCTTGGGATTTATTGCTGATATTATGCTACTAGTCAAGAACGTTCAAGAAACTACTAAAGTAGTTAAATCATTAAAAAATAACACAGAAACTCATTTTGATTGACATGCCGCAGCACTTAACGCCTTACAACATCGTCAATCTAATTGCCGGTTCGCACCTAACGGCACAAACCCTCCAAAAATAGATCCTTTTACTGTTATATTCACGTACCCTTACTTTTTTTTTTTTTTGTGGTGGTGCTGAAGTCTGATCAACTTCGTTGATTTTTACTTCTGTAGGGAATGGAAGGGATAAAAATTCTCTCTTTATTTATTTATTCTTCTTTCAGCTTTAGTTTGGGCACACAGAAGGGTCCTTTAACTCGCTGCTTTTGGTGTGTGTTTGAAAACATGTGCGTAGAAGTGCTAAAGGACGATATGTCCTTAAA
Organism: Schistocerca serialis cubense; assembly: GCF_023864345.2. Lineage (NCBI taxonomy): Eukaryota > Metazoa > Arthropoda > Insecta > Orthoptera > Acrididae > Schistocerca > Schistocerca serialis. Next base: position 196,918,488 of record NC_064648.1, on the reverse strand, counting down.
TTATGGAGAATTCCGTAGGGATATTATTTATGGAGGCTCAAATACTATCGCCTTCGGTACTTTGTATTTGTGGTTGCGTAAGGGTTCTACCGCACCTAATGTGGTGAGTTGTGGTGTACTGTCACGTATCAAGTCCAACTTCCGAAATAAGGTTCGTGCCTTCTCCTTGACCTTGTCTGAGAGGTAAGATTCGCTTAAGGCTCGATGAATGTCATGATTTCGGATCCACCATTGGGCTCCTGTGATCCATCGTAGGCATCTGCTTTGTACAACCTATAACTTCTTGTAGTTAGTTGCACACGTAGTACCCCAAGAGGTCGATCCATACAAAATAGATGGTTCGACTGTGGCGTGGTACAACTGGAGTTTCGTGCGTTGGCTGAGGTATGAGCTCTTCAGAAATGGGAGGAGAGCTCCCAACATTTTGAGGCCAAACGTCTTCTTCTCCATAATGTGATGACTATACAACAGTTTGTCGTCTAGATGCACTCCCAGGTATTTTACAGTTGTTGCCCAGGGGAGTGGCTGGTCTGATATCCGCAGGCGGTCATTGTCGATGGGTCTCCGACGTGTGAAGACAATAACTTTTGTTTTTTCTGCATTGATCATTATTTTGTTCATGTGGGTCCAGTGGTCCACTACATCTAGTTGGCGCTGCATCCGTGTGACGAGGTGGTCCATTCTGGTGCCTGCAGTCAGGAGCGCTGTGTTGTCGGCATAGAAACTGGCAGTAACATGTGGCACCGTCGGGAGGCCGTTAATATATAAATTAAACAGCAGTGGAGAGATGACCGATCCTTGTGGAAGTCCTTCAAGGACAGGCCGTGTTGTTGAATTCTTGTCATCAATGCGAACATATAATCTGCGATCCTGAAGAAAATTGTCAAGAAGTTTTAAATAGCAATCTGGTAGGGGAGTGGTACGTCGGAGCTTGACGATCAAGTTGCGTCGCCATACTTTATCGTAAGCCTTCTCTATATCGAGAAAGACTCCAATAGTATGTCGTTTCTTGTTGAAATTGTCTTGGATAGATTCCGTGATGCGCAGTAGTTGTAACTCAGCCGATAGCTTCGCCTGGAAGCCAAACTGCTCCAGTCGGATGATGTTGTGTGCCACAAGGATGTCCAGCATGCGTTTCAGTAGGACACGTTCCAGTACCTTTCCCAGCGTTGGCAGTAAACTTATGGGCCTGTAGCTGTCAGGGTGTGAGAGATCCTTGTCCGGTTTTGGTATTGGCACTATTCTGGCAATCTTCCATGCCTCTGGGAAGTATCCAGTCCTGAGGCAGCTGTTCACTATCCGGGTGAGAAGCACAACAGGCTTTCTCGGGAGGTGTTTCAATTCCATATTGCTGATTCTATCTGCTCCAGGTGAGGTGTGTTTACTATACTTGATAATCCTCCGAATTTCCTCCGGCGTTGTCAGCTGGGGCATAGTGTTAGTCGGGGCGTCCCGAATAGCTTCCCATTCCGCCGCTGGGTCCTCCTCTGCACGGTGGAGTGCATCATCTCCATCCTCCGTGGGGGGTGTAGTCATCTGTTGCTGGTATGTATCCGCATACAGCTCCGCCTGCGCCAGTGAGTCGTACAAGAGGCCATGGGGTCCTCGAATTGCCCTTTTGGGGGGCTGTTGCTGTCTGAGACTTTTAACTATTCGCCATTCATCTTTGGTGCGTAATAGAAAGTTGTCCATTTTGATTTCCCACGTGTGTTGCTTCCAGTCCTGAACCTTCCGCCGGAGTTCTCGGGTTAGTCTGTGAGTTTCCCGTCTATCGTCTGGATGGTGGTAACGGACCCATCGCTTCCGACAGCGATTGTGCCTTGTCTTAAGCTCCTGCAGTGGTGGTGGAAACTCGTCATAATTGACTTCTGGTTGCAGGTGCTCCGTGAGTGCACGTTGTTTCGCACTGGTAATCTTCTTCGTGAGTACTGCGACTGCCACATCAATCGCTTCTCTGGTAGTAACAACCTGGGTTGGTCGCACATTGTTGTTGAGGTACGCTTGGAACTGCTGCCAGTCGTAAGTTCTTGTCGTCGGCAGTGGGAGTTGCAAAGTAGCCCTCTCTATGAGTCCTAACACCGGTCTGTGGTCCAACGAAAGATCATCCAGCGTCCGCAGATGGAGATTTGGGTTGATGTTCTTGATTATGGCGATGTCTAGAACATCAGCGTCTTGTGTCTGGACGTAAGGTATCCTCGTCGGTTCCCGTGGTCCATGGATGGAAACATGTAAATTCTCAGCCAGTGCAAACAACATATGTCCTTTTGGGTTAGTCTTACGGGAATTCCAGGCAACATGTTTACTATTAAGATCCCCTCCAAGGAGGGTCTTGTCATAACCCTCTGTAACGGAGTAAAGATCTTCTGGGTGGAGAGGCTTGTTCGGGCTAAGGTAAGCCGCAATACAGGTAATGTTTCCGAGCGTCGTGTGGATTGTTACTGCCGTGGCCTCTAAAGTCTGGAGTTGGGGTAAACGTTCTTGGTGGTGACGAATACATTTTTTGATTAGAACTGCGGTCCCTCCACCCCGTTGGTCCCGTCTGTCCGTCCGGTAGATGTGCATGTTCCTCAAGCGGAGGTCGGTTGACTCGCGGAGATGTGTTTCGGAGACAAATGCTACGTCTATCTTGTGGCGATGTAAGAAGTCCGTGAATTCTATTTTCTTCAGTTTCAGGCCGTTGGCATTCCAAATGCAGAAGTTAAGACTCCTCGCGTGATGCCGTCTATCCATTTAGGGTGTCTGAAAAGCTGTCAGTACGCTTTCTACAAGCGAGAGGATAGACGTCAGCTTCTGCTGGAGGGCGGTGAGTAGTTGAAGAATATCTGTTAACGCTGGTGTAAAGGTGGTCGACCAGGCAGATGACGTCTCCGCTGGTGTTGGAGTCGGCGGATGGGCATGTATTGCTTCGGAGTACGAGCGCTGTTGTTTTGTCTGTCGTAGAGTCACTCTGGGTGCTGGTTGTGGTCGAGAGGCGATTGTTTCCACAGGGAGAGGTGCCGCTTGTTGTTGGGTGGCCGGAATCGCTGCCATGAGCGAGTTCTTAAAAATTATAGGCCGTTGTGGGGTCGACTTCTTTGGTGTCCTTCTAGTATATTTCCGTAGGAGTTCTTGAAATTTGGGGCAGCCACAGAAGGTCGCTGGATGTTCTTGTTCACAATTGGCGCACTTTGGGAGCGCCGTCCTAGGATGGGTACAATTCAATGATTTATGGGATCCACCGCAGCGGACGCAGCGTGCTGGCATGCTGCAGTAGTTCGCTGTATGCTCGAAACGTTGGCAATGTCGGCACTGGACTGGTCATTCTTTACTATTATAGGTTTCGATTATCACTCGTGTGTAGAGCAGGTATTTGACATCATATATCTTGTCACAGTCTTTTCCGGATGGGAGGGTGACTCGGTACACAGGTTGCGGTATCAATTGTTTCGTCTTCTCGTCGCGTTCCTTAAATTGGTAGACTTGTAGCACTTTGAAGCCTTTTTCCTTGAGGGCATAGTGAAGTTGTTCTTCGGTAACTTCCGCCGGAAGGCGTTTGACAACTACTTTCAGTTCCCTGTCGTCTGGTGCTTGATGTGTAAAATAGGAGAAGTTGTGGTTCGTGAAGAATTTTATTGCACGCCTTTGGTCTTCGAAGGACTCAAAGTGGTATTTGATGCGGTCCTTTTGGTATATAGCTTTAAGGTTGCCCTCTAGAAGTCCGTTGAGCGTTTCATTGAGGTGAACGTAATCCTTTGTGTAATAAATTGTGACTGGGGGTACTTTGCGAAGCACATTCTTGTCTCTGTCCACGGCTTCTGCGGCATTAGAAGTTTGTACCTGCGGCTTGTTGGTGGTTGATAGAGGCGCAGCTTGAGGTATCAGTGGGGCGAATAGGTTCGTTGTGGCGATGGTCTCCGTTCGTCTCTTAGCCGGGTTGGCTAAATCCTTGGCTAATGCGTTGCTTCTGCGCCGTTTGTTGTGTACGAGCGCAAAGTCCCCCTCTACGTGTAGGAAGTCGTTGTCGTTGTCTGCTGGAAGGGCCGCTGCCATCTCCGCGTCGTCGACCGTTTGGTGGGAATGCTGTGATTCGACATCTGAGTCCACAGATGGAGATGCCAGACAGGTGTCGTTATCCTGCTCTTGTGTTTCCCGTGAATAGCGGATAAGGCGTTGTATGTCCTTCAGCGTTTCTTTGTCCTCCTCCCGACATATATCGAGTTTTCTGGCGTAGTCCTGGCGGTCGTCTTCATTGCTGCGTCCTTCGTGATGTGATGTATGGCCGACGTCCGAATACGGTTTCGTCGTGTGGTGTGTAGTTTTCTGCGGTCGAATAGCGCCTGTCGATCGTCGTTCTATCCTGTCATGAACCGGTGCCGTAGCCTGGGTCGTCAACCTGGGATCCGTCCTGTGTGGAGCGGCGCTGGAGCGTCCGGCGGGCCAGGCCCAACCGACCGACCAGCGGCCGACTCCAGCGCGTCCGGGGCGGCTGCCCCGGCCGCGCGCGCATCGTCCTCGCTCGTCGGCATCGCGAACTCGACTCTGCGTACCCCTACTTTTATTTTATTTTTATTTTTATTTTTTTATTTATTGTATTTCAATTCCCCATCGAGGCGGGCTGGCAGCAGCATATGCGCTGCTCTTCAGCCGAAAGACATAGAACAAAACAATAGAAGACATTTAAAAACAGCAAAGGAGAGAAGAAGGCGAACATAGATATAAAAAGGGAGAACATCATGGAAGGCAATAGACAAAGAAAAAAACGGGGTGACTGTAAAATGGAGATAAAAAACTGTTTAAAAGTAGCACACACAAAAAGCCACACACTGCGACGATTAAAAGAACACAAGGCACAGTATGACTGGAGCATAAAGGTGTTGACGGATGGCATAGCACACAACGTAACACTGACGGCGAACCTCAAGGCAGTACACAATTAAAATCACACCTCTTGACGCACACGAGAAACAGCACTAAACACAACACTGATGTGGCACACTGATGATGATCAATACAGAGGATCTGCCAGGTTCAAGGAGATGAGGGAGACCTGAAGAAGGGAGGGAGGGGAAGAGATGGGGGAGGGGAATGGGGGGCGCGCGGAACAGGGCCAGGTAGGGAGGGTTGTGGGAAGGAGAGAGGCAAGTATGGGGTGCAGGGTCTCAGGGGAGGGGGGTATGGAGGAAAATCCGCTCTGGGAGAAGGAGGAAAGAGGAGAAGGGGACCCTGGGGAGGGGGGGGGGGAACAAGGCCGGGTTATAGTTGGAAGGAAGGGTATATGTCACGGCGAAGTTCGTCATCCGGGAGGGGGAGGCGTTGGAAATTGCCCTGATGAAGGAGATGGAGGGTGTGGAGGTGGAGAGAGGGAGGGATACAGCGATAGAGGCGCGGCAACGGGCAGGGGGTGGAGAGGAAGGAGGAAACCAGAGGGTGGGGGGGATCAACCCTGCGTACAATGTAAAGGATGCGGAGATGTTGGAGGAACAAGAGGAGGTGGGGGAAGGGGATCAGTTCATACAGGAGCCGTGTGGGGGAAGGAAGGCGGATACGGAAGGCAAGGCGGAGCGCATGGCGTTCAAGGATTTGGAGGGCCTTGTAAAAGCGGGTGGGGGCAGAGATCCAGGCGACGCTGGCATAACAGAGGATAGGACGGATGAGGGATTTGTAGGTGGGGAGGATGGTAGAAGGATGCAATCCCCATGTCCGGCCGGACAGGAGTTTCAGCAGGCGGAGGAGGGAATGGGCTTTCTGCTGGATGGTTAGGAGATGAGGGGTCCAGGTGAGGTGTCGGTCAAGGGTGAGGCCAAGGTATTTCAGGGTGGGGGTACTGTTGAATTTTTTTTTTTTTCATTTATTGAATTTCAATTCCCCCCCAAGGGGGCGGGCTGGCAGCAGCTGAGTATACCGCTCTTCAGCCGACAGATTTTGTGACAAAGATCAAGAGAACAAATAATAAAAACAGGCGATAAAATCGGAGACTTAGAGAGTAACAAGGCGAAAAGAAATCGTGGAACTTAAAACAACAACACAGGGATGATGACGCTAGTAAAAATACATACGAAGCAGACAGGGAAAACAATAGACAATTAAAAAAACACGGCGACAGTCTGGATTCTGTTCGCAAAGGACATAAATTTCACACCTAGCGACAGCATGGTTTCTGTTCGCAACACGAGAAAGACAAACAACACTGAATAGTCACTGGAACACTGCACTAAAAAGTTGGCAAATGTGACACCACAGTCGAGAGCAGGTGGGGGGAAACTGGACAGAAGATGGGAAAACAAAAAAGGGGGGAAAGGAGAGTAAAAGCGAAGGGGGGATCCGGGAAAGGAGCTGAAGGAGGATGAGGACCCATAAGAGGGGTGGGGGGCAGACGCGACAGGGAGTGGGGGAGGCAGAGGAGGGGAATACAAAAGGACTGGGGGGGAGAAGAGAGGTAGGGAGAGGTTTAGTGGGGAGGAAACAGGACGGAAGGGGGGGGAAGAGGGAGCCCAGGGAAAGGACAGAGGAAAGGAGGGGAAGGGAGGATCAGAGTTGATAGGAAGGATAAATGGAGGGAGAGAGGGCATCATCCGGGAGGGGGAGTTGACGGAAGCCACCTTGGGAAAGGAGATGGAGGGTGTAGAGATGGAGGGTAGGGGGGACACAACGGTGAAGACGTGGCAGGGGGCGGGGATGGGAGAGGAGAGGAGCAACCAGGGGGTGAGGGGGTTCAAGACGGCGGGAGGTGTAGAGGATGCGGATATGTTAATGAGATCATAGAGGATCCGCGTGGGGGACGGGAGGCGGATAAGGAAGGCGAGGCGGAGTGCATGAAGCTCAAGGATCTGGAGGGACTGATAGAATTTGGGAGGGGCAGATATCCAGGTAGGACTGGCATAACAGAGGATGGGACAGATGAAGGATTTGTAGGTGTGGAGGATGGTAGAGGGGTGCAACCCCCATGTCCGGCCAGAGAGGAGTTTGAAGAGTCGGAGGTGGTTGTGGGCTTTGGATTGGATGGAGCGGAGATGAGGTATCCAGGTGAGGTGATGGTCAACGGTGAGGCCAGGGTAGGTGAGGGTGGGGGTGAGACCCCTACTTATGTCTTTCTCATTTTTAACGAACATGTCACCACAAATATTGCTGAGTGTGAAAAATTGTCTTTGTAAATAAAAAAGAGACACGGATGAGTTTACCACCTTTGTTAAGAAGCTAAATATATTCAATTGCAGTAGATAAGGAGGTTTTTGTTATTTGCAACCATTTCCTGGTGAGCTTCTTATTTCGACATCGAATAATCGGCCGTAGGTTGAAAGCTCTGTTGCTTGGCGTCACCGACAGATGTCAGCGCGGCAGGCCTGCCGGGGAAAACATGGCGAGCCTTTCACCTCCACCTCCTGTCGCCGTCTGCTCTGCAGTACCTGTATAGCGGAGCAAACACAGACTAATTGCAGTGAACACTAGCATTATTCTATGGAGGGATGAATGCAGATGCTCTGCTGGTAAACCTAATATATTTTCTTGATGTTCTGTTAACATTTACTAAGTGAACATATGGCCTTCTTGAATACAGTGCAATAAATGCACATAAATCAATACGCAACTCAGTTTATTGTAATATTCATTCGAGGGTTGGATTCCCTCACTTCCTCATCGAGGACTCGCACTGCCTGGGCTACTCTCAGGGTGTATCTTCGACGTGGAAGAGCCACAACCGTACTTGTCGCGTTGTTGCCCGTGTGCACGCCGTCACTGCTGCCCGCCGCCGCCGCCGCCGCTTGGTCGCCGTCTGTCGGTGTTCGCCGCTTCCTCTTCTGCCGCCGCCACCTGGTCGCCGCTTCTTCCGCCGCCGCCGCCGCCGCCGCCGCTGTCGCCGTCTCTTGGTGCTCGCCGCTTCTTCTGCCGCCGTCTCTCGGTGCTCGCCGTTGCCGCCGTCTCCCGGTGTTCGCTGCCGCCTGCTATCATGGACGCCCCAACTACCACCATCATCTACACCTCTCCTTCACCTGCCCCCACTGTAACGTCATGGAGTGCTTCCTCTGGGATTCACTCGTCTCATGCACCTCCCCTACTCACAGTCTCCTCCCCATCTATCTCCTCTCCATCGATGTATCCCCACCTGTATGTCACTCCTGCTCCTACCCCTGCTACTGCCCCTGCTGCTTCTCCCGCTCCTGCCTCTGCCCCTGCTCCCAACCCCCCTCCCGCTCCTGTCGCCCGCCGAGACGACTTTCCTCCTCTCCCCCCTGCAACTACCACTGCTTCCCCTGCCAGATTCTCCGCCCGCCGCGCCACAGTCGCCGCCACAGAGCGCCCTACCCTCTCATCTGGTGCTACTGCCTCACAGGAGGGCCCTGCCTCCCACCACCTCTCCATCCATCCAGTCCCTCCTCCCTCCTCCCAGGCAACACCCGCCAAAAAATCTTCCAAACGGCCCAGTGGCGACCTCTCCTCTACTCCTTCCTCCAAAAAGCCACTGTCCGCCCCACCTTCCACTGACCCCGCTATGGATACCACCCCACCTCCCTCCTCTCCAGCCCCCTCCCTGTATACCTTTGTCCTAGCCAACCCTGATCCGAAATTCCTGGATGCCAGCACCCTCACCCTTGAAATCCGGAAGTACATCCCCAGTGCACCTATCACCCAACTTATCCCTCGCACAGACTCTGTTCTCATCAAGTCTCCCTCTCCGTCCTTCCATACTGATCTCCTCCGGCGCCTTCCCCGCATCACCTTTGGGCCCCACGCATCCCTCACCACGTTCCTTACATCCTCCTCTCCTCGTCAACCCCAACCACCTCGTCGTCCGCCGACCCTCACTGCCGTCATCACAAAACTCAGCCCTGTGGTCACAGAGGCTGAGGTGTTGGCGGAACTGAATGCCCACCCCTCCCTGGAAGTCTGCTCTGCCCGCTGTATTTACAACTCCTCTGGCCCTACTTTCCTCATGCGTATCTTTACAGAGTCCGCCTCCTCCATCGACCACCTCCTCACGCAGGGAGCCCTGATTTTCAACTGCCGCCACCCTGTTGACCCGTCCCGTTCCCCTCCTCAATCCTACTGCTGCCAGCGTTGTCTTCTGTACAATGACCACCTCACCCAAAACTGCAAGAACCGACCCACCTGCCCCCATTGTAAAGCCTCCCACTTTCTCAAACAGTGTCCCAACCTCGCCTCCCCCCCATCCTGCAACACCTGCAATGAACCTCACCCCACCTATTCCTCCAAATGCAAAGCCAAGCCCCCTCCCACCAACCCTGAACTCACTGTCCCCGTTCGCCCCATTGACCCACCTATCCACCCTAACAATTCCCTCCGCCCTCCCCCTACAGCAGAAGACATCATCCGGTTCCTCACCGTCGTCCTGCAGAACATCCACCCCTTCCAGCGCCCCCACACACTCCAGCAGATTTCCCTTGCTGCCCGCTCTGTTTTCCACTTAAACACCTACGCCACATACTCCCACAACCAGGCCCACTTTACCTTCGCCCGCCTGGACACCCTCGTCTAAGCCCCTCTCTCCCCTTCCCGCACCCTTCCCGCACCCACTCACATGGCTCGTCAACAGTATCGTCTCCTCTACCTCAACATTCGCTCCCTCCCTGCAAACAAATACCTCTTCATGCATACCCTCTCCCAGCACCAGGTTGACTCCTTCATCCTTAATAAAACCTTCCTCCAACCCCACCATGTGGTCCGCATCTCCCCTTATCTCCTTCACCACACTGACAATCCCCTTCCCCTAACTCGAGGCGGGGTCGCTATCGGCCACCTCAGGCATCTCCCTGTCCGGCCACAACCCCTCCTCAATGACCCAACTGAACACCTTCTCCTTAGCCTCTTTTCTCCCTCCCTCACCATCACCTGTGCCACTATCTGTATTTGCCCCGCAGCTCCTCTCCCCTTTGCCTTCATTTCCCATGTTGACCGTACCTTCTCCACCTATGTGATCGCCACTGACCTCAACATCCACAGCCGTGACCCTGCCACCCTTCGGCGGTGGCATCAGTTCCTTGCCACCCTCCATGGTGACCTTGTTCCTCTCCCGCAGCACACCCGTCCTGAAAGTAACTCCACCCCCGATGTTATCCTCGCTTCCCCCAACCTCCTTGGTCGCATTGCCGTTGATGTCCTCGATCCTGTCGGTAGTGACCATCTCCCTGTCCTTCTCACCATCTCCTCTACCCGTCCTGCCACTGCAGCCACCCGCCCACCTGCCCCTCCAAAATCTATCCATGACTACCACTGTGCCAATTGGGATGCCTACCGGGAATCCATTGCCTTACATGTCGAAAGCCACCCCCTCACTTTCCACCACCCTGATGACATCACCCATGCCTCTTCCTTCCTTCAGCAGACCATCACTGACGCTGTGGAGGCTCATGTCCCTACCAAACTCATCCATCCTCATCGCCCTACGCTTCCTCCACAGGCCGTCCTTCTTCTGCGTGAATCCCGCAGGCTCTACCGCTCCTTCCTCCACACTCGTGATCGGGATACTCTCACCCGCCACCGGCAATTACAGCGACATATCCGGAACCTCCTTACGGCAAAGAAACGCCAGGACTGGCGTCAGACATGCACACGCCTCAACTCCACCCTCCCTGTCAACTCCTCCAAGTACTGGTCAGCCTTCCACCGCCTTACTGGTAGCCATCCCACCCCGCATTACCCCATCCTCCATGACGATCGCCCCTTTCCTGACAACCTCAGTAAGGCTAATCATTTTGCTTCCCACCTATCCGAGGTCTTCTCCATTCCTGACGATCCCCACTTTGATTACTCCCTCTTCCCCACTGTCCTTGACCGCACTGACACCTCGGTCCCCCCGCTTGCCCCTAGCTTCCAGTACTTGGATCGGCTACCCCCCTCCGACATCAACACTCCCATCACCATGCAAGACATCACACTCGTCCTCCGCTCCCAACGCAACACCACCCCTGGTCATGATGGCGTCGCCTACCGTCACCTCAGGGAATCCTCTCCATCCTTCCTGTCTGTCCTTGCTATCCTGTACAATATCCTCTTCTCCACTGGATTTTACCCTGACCTGTGGAAGACTTCCCGTGTCCTGCTGTTCCCTAAGCCTAACAAACCCCCCTCTGCAACCTCTTCCTATCGTCCCATCTGCCTCACCTCCGTGTTCAGTAAGGTCTTTGAGGCCATCCTCTCTCGCCATATCCACCGCCACCTTAACCAGCACCGCCTCCTTCCTCTTACCCAATGTGGCTTCCGGCCTTCCTTCTCTGCTGACGACCAGCTCCTTAACCTTACCCATCTTCTTTCCCTCCAAATAACTCCCGTCGCTCTGCTATCTTTGTTTCCCTTGACCTCCAGAATGCCTATGACCATGTCTGGCATCCCGGGCTCCTTTTCAAACTCCAGACCTATGCTCTCCCCATCAACTTCGTCCGTCTCGTTGCTTCCTTCCTCTCCCATCGTCCCTCCTATGTGACTATCCACAATTCCAACTCTCGTACTTTCTACCCCTCTGCCAGCGTGCCCCAAGGTTCTGGCCTTTCCCCTCTCCTCTATCTCCTGTACATTGCTGATATGCCCAAACCTCCCCCTCCTGTTCATCTTCTCCAGTTCACTGATGACACCGCCTTACTAGCCCTTTATCCTACCCTTCAACGGTCCCAACGTACCCTCCAAACACACCTTGACCAATTCACCACTTGGTGCAACCAGTGGTTCCTTCGTGTAAATCCCTCCAAGACCCAGGCGATCATCATAGGCCGCACCACCCGCTCCTTCTGCCTCCATGATTTCTACCTCACCATTTATGGCCGTCCTATCCACCTCACTCCTACCCTCAAATACCTTGGCCTCACTCTCGACCGCCACCTCACCTAGACTCCCCATCTCCTTACCATCCAACACAAAGCTCACAACTGCCTCCGCCTCCTGAAACTCCTGTCCGGCCGGACATGGGATCTGCATCCTTCCACCATAAGCCACACCTACAAATCCATGATCCGCCCCATCCTTTGTTCTGCCAGCATCACTTGGATTTCCGCCCCTCCCCGGTTCTATAACGCCCTCCAAATCCTCGAACGCCATGCACTCCGCCTCGCCTTCCCCACGCGCATCCTCTATGAACTCATCCCATTCCCCCACCTTCTCCTTTTCCTTGAACACATCCGCACACTATATATTGTCCCCCGCCTTGATTCCCCTCACCCCCTGGTGTCTCCCTTCCTCTCCACTCCCGACCAGTTGCCGCGCCTTTACCGTTGTGTCCCTCCCTCTCTCCATCTCCATACCCTCCATCTCCTTTCCCAACACAACTTCCACCATCTACCACTCCCGGATGATGAGCTTCGCCCTGACATCTACGCTTCCTACCAACTCTAACCCCCTCTTCCTGCCTCCTCCTCAGGGCTCTCTCTCCTCCCCCTCCCTCTTTCTGAGCGGATTTCCCCTCCTACTCCCCCTCCATCTCTTGTGCCTTCTTTCAGTGTCTCTGCGCTCCCTCCTGCCCAGTCTTCCCTTTTCCTCTCCCGCCCCATGTGTCTCCTGCCTCTTCGTGAACCCACGGTTGCCCCCCTCTCTTCAACCCGCCGCTTCCCCGCTGCCCCATGCTCTCCCCTCCTTTTCCATCCTGTCTGACCTTTCCCTCGGCAGGTCCTGCCTGGTAGTTTTATTCTTCGTCGTGTGTGCTCCAAGTGGGTTGTAAGTGTGTTGTTTCGGAGTGTTTTTAATACTGTGGCCATCTTTTAACCTGTGCGTGCGCATCCAGAGTCTTCTCTGTGTTTTAAGAATCGCCCACTGTGTTTTTTAACTTTCTGGTGACTTTTTTAACTGTCCCCAATGAACATCTACATGTCAGTGTATTTTTACCTCCATTTTCTCCCCTTACTCTGTTTTATGTTCCCCTTTTTTACCTCCTTATGTATGTACTCTGTTATTCTTATTTTAGTTGTCATGTCACATGTCACTCGGCTGAAGAGCGGCGGATTGTGCTGCTGACATATGGGGCAGGGGAATGAAATCACAATAAAGAAAAAAAAATTGTAATATTCCTGCACACCCTTGCCACCCACCGCGTGGATGCCTTCCTCCTCAATGAAACCTTCCTCCAACCCCACCACTCCATCCACACCTCACCCTATCTCCTCCACCGCTCCGATAACCCCCTCCCAATTGCGCGTGGCGGAGTTGCCATTGGTCACCACCGCCAGATCCCCATTCGGCTCCAACCTCTCCTTCCCGTCCCCACTGAACACTTGATCCTTAGTCTCTTCTTCCCCGGCCTTGCCGTTACCTGCGCCACCATCTATGTCCGTCCCAACGCCCCTATTCCCTTCGACATCCTCTCCCACATTGACCGTACCTTCTCCTCCTATGTGATTGCCGCCGACCTCAACATCCATAGTCGTTCCGCCACCCAGTTACGGCGGTGGCATCGGTTCCTCTCCTCCCTTCAAGGCGACCTCATCCCCATCCCCCAGCACACCCGTCCCGAATCCAACTCCACTCCTGATGTTATCCTCTCCTCCCCCAACCTCCTTGGCCGCATAACGGTGGATGTCCTGGAGCCTATTGGTAGCGACCATCTCCCTGTCCTCCTCACCGTTTCAGACGGTCGTCGCTCTCGCCCCGACCCTCATACTGACCCGCCCCCTAAGTATGTCCATGACTATTCCTGTGCCGACTGGAATGCCTACCGGGATACCCTCTCCACCCAGGTCGATAGTCACCCTTTCACCTACCACCACCCCGATGATGTCACCCATTCTACCTCCTTTCCCCAGCGGACCTTGTCTGAGGCCGTGGAGGCCCACGTCCCTACTGTTGCCATCCACCCCCACCGTCCTACCTTACCCCCACAGGCCGTCCTCCTCCTCCGTGAATCCCGCCGTCTCTACCGTGCCTTCCTCCACACGCGTGACCCGGACACACTATGACGCCACCGGCAACTCCAACGACACATTCACAATTTGCTCGCGGCTAAGAAACGCTGGGACTGGCGACAGACATGCACCCGTTTAAATGCTACCCTACCAATCAACTCGTCCAAGTTCTGGTCAGCCTTCTGTCGCCTTACCGGAACTAAACCCTCCCCCTACTATCCTCTTCTCCATGATGATCACCCCTTCCCTGACACCCTTAGTAAGGCCAACCACTTTGCCTCCTACCTCTCCGATGTATTTTCCATCTCCGATGATTCCCAGTTCGATTACTCCCTCTTCCCGGATATCCGCGATCCAACTGACACCTCTGTCCCTCCCCTCGCTCCTGGTTTCCAGTACTTGGACAACATTGCACACACGGAACTCAATGCCCCTATCACTACACAGGATCTCATTGCTACACTCTGCACAAAATGCAACACCGCTCCTTGTCACGATCTTGTCACCTACCGTCACCTTCGTGAAGCTCCTGTCTCTCTCCTCTCCACCCTGGCCAGGCTCTACAATGTAGTCCTGTCCACCGGTTATTACCCCGACCTGTGGAAAACCTCCCGTATCCTCATGTTCCTTAAACCTGGCAAACTGCCGTCCGCCGTCTCCTCCTACCGCCCCATCAGCCTTACCTTGGTCTTCAGCAAGGTGCTGGAATCTATCCTCACTCGACGCATCCACCAGCATCTCTGCCAGCACCGCCTCCTTCCCGTTACCCAGTGTGGCTTTCGGCCGTCCTTCTCTTCCGACGACCTTCTTCTTCACCTCACTCATCTCCTTTCCGAACAGCTTAATTCCCATCGCTCCGCCATCTTTCTTTCCCTGGACCTCGAACGTGCCTATGACCACGTTTGGCATTCCGGTCTCCTCTTCAAGCTCCAAACCTTCGCCCTTCCCATTAACTACGTCCGTCTGATCGGTTCCTTTCTCTCCCGCCGTCCTTCCTATGTCACCATCCATAACACAGATTCCTACACCTTTTTCCCCTCTGCCGGTGTGCCCCAAGGCTCCGTCCTCTCCCCCCTTCTGTACCTTTTGTACACGGCGGACATGCCACCGCCGTCAGCCCCCGTCCACCTTCTCCAGTTTGCCAATGATACCGCCTTCCTTGCCCTTGCCCCCACCCTACAGCGCTCCCAACACCATCTCCAATCCCATCTTGACCGGTTCACTGCTTGGTGCAACCAGTGATTGCTCAAGGTCAATCCCTCCAAAACCCAGGTGATCATTGTAGGCAAAACCACCCCTTCCTTCAGCCTCCTTGATTTCTACATCACCATCTATGGTCGTCCTATCGCCCTCACTCCCACCCTTAAGTACCTTGGCGTCACCCTCGACCGTCGCCTCTCCTGGACTCCCCACCTCCGGACAATCCAAGCCAAGGCACGCTCCCGACTCAGTCTCCTCAAGCTCCTCTCCGGCCATACATGGGGTCTGGACCCCTCCACCATCCTCCACACCTATAAATCCCTCATCCGCCCTATCCTTTGTTATGCCCATCCAGCTTGGATCTCCGCCCCCCCTCCCTTTTATAAATCCCTCCAAATCCTTGAACGCCATGCTCTCCGCCTCGCCTATCGCATTCGTCTCCCCTCCCCCACGCGGATCCTGTATGATCTCATCCCCTTCCCCCACCTCCTCCTCTTCCTTGAAAGGGTACGGATCCTGTACACCACCCATAAACTCGACCCTCCTCACCCGCTCGTCTCCCCGATCCTCTCCCACCCCCGCCCGCTGCCGCGCCTGTATTCCCACGTCCCACCTGGACTCCATCTCTCAACCCTCCTTACCCTCTGCCAAGGTGGCTTTCGCTAGCTCCCCCTCCCTTTAATTCTGAAGTAATACTACACTTCAGGTTAGAACTCACATGCTGTTAGAACCATGACGTTTTGGTTGAACTCTGTTCCCTCTCCAATTTATACAAGCTTCATTTTTCACTCTGCTCGCTCTATGGTTACATGTTTTGGGAGCTCCACTACATTCTTTCTTTCTTCATCACTCCCTGACATTTGTCACTAATGTTATGACTGTCTGACATTTTATCACCAATGATAATAGAGATTAATCAATGAGAATGAGTCAATAATGATTATTTGCCCTTCTTAAAATTGTGCTGACAATATTAAATTTTGTGTGAGCGCCAATCTTTTGTACCTGTGGGCATTCCCTTCAGTGAAAGTGATAACAATGACTGCATAACAATACAAAAAGTACCAGAACATATGGGGTTTTTATACATCTTTATTAGAGTACATCACTATAGCACAAAACCTTACCTAACTCAATGTTGTCAAAAAATGGATGTGTGTATTTTCTTAATATTCCCATTCATTTACAAAATAGTTCAGTATTGCTTCTTGTGTTCTTACCTTACTCCTAAATCTTATCTGATCTTTCTTGAGGTCATGTCTTACTCTCTATTCACTACTTCTGTATACAATTCCTGATAGTATTTTTCAGCCATAAATACTCTGGATTTAGTACGTTGTTAGACATAAAATGGACAGATGGATCATAACCTACAACTGCAAGTGTAAGAGGCAAAGGGCACGAAAGTAGAACAGTAGCTGAGAAGGGACTGAGACAGGGTTGTAGCCTATTCACCATGTCATTCAATCTGTGCACTGAACAATCTGTCAAGGACACCAAGAAAAGTTTCGACATGATTTTACAGTTCATGAATAAGAAGTTACAGCTTTAAGGGTTGCCAATGACAGTGTAGTTCTGTCACTGTTGGCAAAGGACTTGGAGGGTAAGTTGAATGGAAGGAATAGTGTCTCTAAAAGAGTGTATAAGATGAACAACAAGAAAAGTGGTATCCTTCAGCTATTGTCATTAGGGAGTTGATCGTCATTTGTTTTACATGTAATTTGTTTCGTGGGTAACAGTGCTCCACATTTGGTAATTGAAGGATCAAGTGCTTTAATCCATTATTAAAAGTTGTTATCTTTTGATAACTGGGTCAAGTTATTCACAATATTGTCCATGGGCAATTTTAAAGTCTTGATTACAGCTATTTCTCTGCATTAAACACAGCTCTCTCTTCCCAGTACAACATACACTGATCCAGATGAAGGAAGGACTTCTTGCTTTTCATCCATGTGGTAGGTCTCCCCAGACACAGTTTTTGGGTGCCTTTCCCAAAACTTACCCATCTCCTAAACCTAACCAGTCCTTTTCCTTTGCCCCTCTTCTTTCCTCTTCAATCCTTCTACAAGAAGATTGAGCCACTGTCTCCAAAATCTTGCACATTTCTATAATCTTTGTATATCTTTTCTCGTGCCACCAGTTATTGAGTGGATCTGAATCTACAAAATTACATTACGTCTTCATTGAGAGCAGAAGACACTAGCTCAGACCACTACATAGCTGAAATTAATATCAAACTTACACCTTTAAAGAAAATTAGATACAACCTACATCAGCTGATTAAAAATGAGAAGTACCACCAAATAAAACAAATCATTAAATTAAAAAGAACCATAAACCTCAAAATCACAAAAATTCCAGGAGATTCTACAAAATCCTTGGGAATTAATTGCAATAGTATGAACTACCTACGGTAATATTTAAGGATAAAGCTGGAAGACACTCACACAGTAACAAAGAAAATGCTGAAACCATGACAGAAGTATTTAATAAACTTTTGGACTGTGAAGAAGGCAAAGATCTCTTACTGACCAATGTAAGCAACCCAACAAAAACCAAACCTAACAAATCAGTCCCTTCAGATTTCCCAGATGTAGAAAAAGAAATCAGAGGTCAAAAAATTGAAAGATGGTTGTTAAAATGTGACCCACCCAAGATCTCCTTACACATACCCAGCCCTCTCTTCCCAGTATAACGTAGATTGAACCAGAAGAAGGAAAGACTTCTTACTTTTCATCCATCTGGTAAGTCTCCCCAGCCCCAGTGTTCTGGGTGGCTTTCCCAAACCCTACCCATCTCCTAAACCTGGTTCACGACATTCTTCCATTTTTCTGGCGTTATTCATATGACATTCTCGTTTACCATCCTCTCTGTGTCACCCAATGTAAAGGTTTTTTTTTCCGCTCCGCAATATCTACTTTTATTTGAGCCGAGATGAGTTCAGTTGTGTTGTAATGGCAGTGGTACGGTGGAAGACAAATAACTTTGTAGCCGTGGTTATCTGCTAACGTATCAATCACATAATGCGTCTTCTGTGGCTTGTATCATTTGACTACTTCCAGAAGTTCCGCTTTCCACATATTCTGTTCGAAGCCTGTTTATTATCTTTCAACCAGCTGACTACTCCACCTCTCCTTGCAGCAACTGTTGGTGCCTTATCTAATTGTACAAATGGTATGGCGCGTTGTCCATTACAAAAACACTACCAGAACTGACGTTTGGTAGCAAACGAATAACAAACCAGTCTTTGAATGTATCTGAATTCATCTCCTCATGGTAGTTGAGAGATTTTATTGACTGAAACATCATCATAGCACTGGGCACAAAACCGTTCATAGAGCCAGCATGGCATATAATTAGTCGCCCTCCCTTACCAGTTGGTACACACATAGTTCCTTGGCGCGTGTCGTCTGTCCTTGTGACAGAATGTGCGTGATGCACATTGACCCACGTTTCGTCCATCCGTATTACATTTTCCAGATTGACTGCTAGCAACTCACACAGGAAACAACATCTCCGTGCTACAGTGTTTCCACATTCCATTAATACCTTTCGTACTGAGAACTTTTTCCAATGGAAGCGAATTTCTTTTTTTTCAAAACAATGGAGAGACTTGTCCTTCTGCCTGCAAACAAACCACTGTCCGACAGTGATGCCATCAACTTTTTAAGTTTCCAATTCTCCTTCCTGCTGTAGTACGCGTATATGTGTTGCCTGATAGCACTTTCAACAAAGTTGTCTGTTTCAGTCACACGACACGATCTCTTCCTGGGGTTTCCAGGCATCACAATAACAGGGCTCGCAGCTGAATTGGCAGCTTCTTTATCATTTGTAACTCTCTTCACTGTCGCTGCAGAGATGTGCAATGCTTCTGCCTTTCAGTCAACCAATTTTCTCACTGATAACAAAAGGCCCACCAATTACCCTTTCCCTTTCAAAGTATTGTATTGTATTGTATTGTATTTTTATTGATCCAGGCAATCATAGTATTGTACAGCTGTACATATGATATTGGATAGGTCAAGAGAGCTAGTTACAAGTAATTTTTACAAATTGATTTTTACATTATTTTGTAGCAAGGAAATTATCTATCTTAAACAAAACAGTTAATACAAATTTTTACAAATTGATGTTTACATTATTTTGTAGCAAGGAAATTATCTATCTTAAACAAAGCAGTTAATACAAATCATAGAACTGTAAGGTTGTACATATGATACTGGACACATCAAGGGAACATATTTACAAGTAATATTTAATAAATTGATTTTACATTATTTTGCAATGAGGAAGTTAGCTATCTTTAACAAAACAGTAAATACAAATGTTGTATGGTAAGATACAAACAGCCAGTACAAATGTAATAGTAAAGTAGTCCAGTGTATTTCATAGACATGCACAGTATATAGTAATCCAGTATATTTTATAGACATGCACAGTATATAATTTTCAGACCTAATTGAACATTTCTCATATTGTTTACATTTTTAACCCCTTTCAAAAAAATGATCAACTGCATAAAAACAATGGTCCAAGAGATATTTTTTTAACTTATGTGAGAAGGCTCTTGGGTTCTTTGTTGCTTTGATTTCATTGGGTAACTTATTATACATTTGTATCCCAACATTTAAAACACTTTTTTGGTAGCAGGTAGTTCTGGACTGAATCATGTGTAGGTCAGATTGCTGCCTTGTTGCATAGTTATGAATATCTCCATTGAATTTTAGTGTGCAGTCATTGTTTAACAGGTATGACTTGACAAATGAGATGATATTATAAATGTAAGCAGAGGGCAGTGTCATAATGCCATTTGTTTTGAAATGTTGTCTGCATGATTCGTTATGTCTTAGATTACATATTATGCGTATTGCCTGTTTTTGCATTTTGAAAATATATCTACCTCCAGGTGAGTTCCCCCAAAATATTATTCCATACTGTAATGTAGAATGGAAGTAAGCATAATATACATGTATGAGAACAGATTTTGTGACTGATTTTTTGAGTATTCTTAAAATGTAACACACAGTTGAGAGCTTTTTTGAGATATAATTTGTGTGAGTCTCCCACTTAAGATTTCCTTCAAGCCATATGCCAAGAAACTTGACAGAGTCCACACACATAAGCTCTTGGTTATTTAGAATCACATCAGGCATTTCTTGTTTTTGGGATGAGAGTCTGAAGTTGATGTACGTTGTTTTCTGTATGTTTATAATCAGTTTGTTCTCGTTGAACCATTTGCTGAGCGACGACATAAGCGGTTTAATTTTTAGGTTGAGGTCCTCTGTATCAGTACCTGTTATTAGTATACTTGTGTCATCGGCAAATAGTGTGGTATGTCCTGTAGCAAGCTTCGTGCTTATATCATCAATGTATAGCAGAAACAGTATGGGTCCCAGGATTGAGCCTTGTGGCACACCATATCTAATGGGCATTGTGTCAGAGGAGTGGACAGTAGATCGATGGGTGGTTGTATTCTTTTTTTCAAAATTAATTTCAACTTTTTGAAATCTGTTTGACAGGTAAGATTCTAACCATTTGTTTGTAATTCCTCTTATACCTTTATTTGCTAACTTCTTAAGGAGTATGGTATGGTCAATTACATCAAAGGCTTTGGATAAATCTAAAAAGATACCAGTAGTGATTTCCTTATTATCCAGTGCTTTTAAGGTTTTGTTGAGATACTCATAAATAGCTGTGGTAGTTGTCTTTTGTTTTCTAAAACCATGCTGGTGTTTTGTCAACAAGGATAGTTTATTAGTAAAGTCTTCCAATCTGGTGTAAAATAATTTTTCAAATATTTTTGAGAATGAGCTGAGTTGTGCTATGGGCCTGTAATTGGCTACATCATTTTTAGAGCCCTTTTTGTGAAGTGGGGTAATTTTAGAAGTCTTTAGTAGGTCAGGGAAAACTCCATTTGTAAAGGATGCATTTATTATGTGGGTTAGGGGTTCTACAATGGATTCTCCACATTTCTTTACAATTAAATCAGGAATGTTGTCACTACCACTGGAGTACTTATTCTTTAGCCCTTTTATAGCTGTAAGTACTTCAGTAATGTAGACTTTGTGAAGAAACATTGATGCCTGTACTGGTATGGTTTCTATTAGTGTTTGGTGTTGAGTATTTGGTTGGTAGCAGTTGTTCTTTATCAGGTTTTCTGCTATTTTGCTAAAATAGTCATTAAAACCATTTACTATTTTTTGGGGATCTGATGTGACTTCATCATTTAGGTTTAGTTTTAATGTTTTGTTTATAACCTGCTGCTTACTGTTTGTTTCATTTTTTACAACTGTCCACAAGCCTTTCATTTTATTGTTAGATTCCTTTATAAATTTATCATTGTATAATTTTTTTGCTTGTTGGATAACTTTTCTGTAGATTGCAAAATAGGTCTTACAATATGACCTAAACTGATCATCGACATCATGGTATTTCATGTGATTTTTTAAGTCACGCTTTTTTTGGCTGGAAATCCTTATCCCTTTTGTTACCCATGAGTTTGTGTGTTTGTTTCCGATTTTCCTGGATTTCAGTGGAAATGCAATATTGAAGTGGTGGAGAAATGTTTCATGGAAGGAATTAAATATGTAGTTTACATCATTTTCTTTATAGACCTCTGCCCAGTTTTCAGCCGTTAACAGATAGTTAAAAAGCCTTATATTATCATCATTAAATTGCCTTTGCATTTTGGTTATTGTGGGATATTGTCCTGTGTAATTTAAATTTGCTGTTAGTATTTGGGATTCATGGTCACTGTAACCTGTGCTGATGACTTCGATTGAGTGGTGTAGTTTGTCTACGTTTATGAAAATCTGATCTAGAGCTGTTTTTGAATTTTTTGTGATCCTGGTTGGTGTGTTTACAGTTGGGGATAGGTTGAATGAATTTGTAATATTCAACAATTCATCTTTGTTTTTTCCAGGTGTGAGGAAGTCAATATTAAAGTCTCCACTTATTAATAGATTTTTGTTTAGTGAGTGAATATTTGTGAGTAGTGCTTCGAGGGAGTGTTTGAAGGTTTGGATGTTCCCATCAGGGGCTCTATATACATTCAGTATCAATAGGTTATAGTCCATTAAGATAATTAAGGAGAATTCAAAGTCTGTTTCTATTTGCATATTATTATACTTTGTGAGGCTTTTGTATCTTAAATATTTTTTGACATAGATTGCTGTACCACCTCCCTTACTTTTGTTCCGACAAGAATAACCAGCTAGAGTAAATTCGCCAAGTGGCGTTTTTTTAATTTTGTCTTCTGTTAACCAGTGTTCAGTAATACAGAGAACATCTAAGTGTGGCTTTGTTTTTAGGAAGAGATCTATTTCTAGTAACTTATTAAACATTGACTGCACATTATGGTGTAATATTTTAAAGGATAATAGTGACTGTTTCCCAATGGAATGATTTTTGACACCACTCACCGGGTTTTCTTGTAGTTTTGGTTCATGAAGAATTTGCTCTGCACTTGTTTTCCTTTGGTTTACTGCTAGCAGGGAGCTACTGGTGTTCTTGCCCATAAAAAATCTTGGCTGTAGGCTGGAGGTCTGCGTTTTCGTGTTGAAGATCTTGTCACAGTTTCCAGAGGTACTGATTTGGAGTGTGGCTGCACATTTTTTGCTGTTTCCACTTGGATGTCGTGGGCTAACTGATTTGCGGCACTTGACGAGATATTTGCATAGGATATTGGTGGTGACTTAGTGCTGACTGTGGATACCTTCTTCTTTTCTAAAACTGTTTCTGGTGTTTTCCTTGATGACCCTGACCGCATATTCACTTTTGTTGTTGTTACTGATGGCTCTTCAGCTCCTGGTGTTGCTGTTGGTTCAGCTGCAGTATTGCTCATTCTTCTGAGATTGTCCACCAAATTAGCTTCATTTGACCACAAATAAGTTTGATGTCCTGGTGTAACAAGCAATCTGTATATAAATTCGTGTGCTTAGGATTTCAGCGTAGCTCCTTTCCCAAAAGCCATTTTCCCCATATACACACTTTTGCACTTATACGGCAATACTCACAGATGTAGCAGCAAGCACATGTGTACACACAAACCTGAACATAACACGAGGCATAACTGACTGAAAGCAGTGGTCCGGCGAGCACTACGGCAACACTGGGCCGTTGCCACGATAACGTAAACAAAAGCTCATGATCCGATCGGCCGTCGCGGATGCGCAAAGCAAGTGCGCCGAGGCCGCGTCAACTGACGGAGCTCTTCTCTCGCCGTATGGAGTATAGCTGTGCACGCTGTGAACACTACACGTTGTTTATCAAATTTGTATCTATTTGGCCCGTAAGGCAATTACATCACGCCAGTTGTGCATGCGCAGAAGCTCCTTAAAATTGCACAAGTAAAGGTGAGCTCACGATCCTGATGCCAGTTTCCACCAAATCTAGAGGAGTAGCGCGGTAGACTTAGTGCCGTGTATTTCAGATTATACATTACATTTTAACGGCATTCAGAAATAAAAGAAAACAATAAATCCAGAAGGTGTCAAAAGTTAGGGTGCTCACGGTCTCTTGTGCTCTGACACAGCAGCTTCCACTGGTAACATTGTAATGGCTACTGCAGTGATCTATAAGTTATTATTATTTCTCTCCCCCCTCAGACGCCACATCTGGTCAAAGAAGGCAAGTGACGCTAACCTTGATGAAGCGTGACTTCCTTTTAACTGTACGGTATATGTTATATTGCATTTAGAAACTTTCAGGTCATTGAACATGTATCAATAATTACGGATTTCTGTAGTTGTATATATAAGTTTGGATGTAGCTGTATTGCATTGATGTACTGGTGGATATTGTGTGGTATGACTCATGTAGTTGATAGTATAATTGGTATAATGTCAACTTTATCCTGATGCCACATGTCCTTGACTTCCTCAGCCAGTTGGATGTATTTTTCAATTTTTTCTCCTGTTTTCTTTTGTATATTTTTTGTATTGGGTATGGATATTTCAATTAGTTGTGTTAATTTCTTCTTTTTATTGGTGAGTATGATGTCAGGTTTGTTATGTGGTGGTGTTTTATCTGTTATAATGATTCTGTTCCAGTATAATTTGTATTCATCATTCTCCAGTACATTTTGTGGTGCATGCTTGTATGTGGGAACGTGTTGTTTTATTAGTTTATGTTTTATGGCAAGTTGTTGATGTATTATTTTTGCTACATTGTCATGTCTTCTGGGGTATTTTGTATTTGCTAGTATTGTACATCCACTTGTGATGTGATCTACTGTTTCTATTTGTTGTTTGCAAAGTCTGCATTTATCTGTTTTGTTATTGGAATCTTTAATAATATGCTTGCTGTAATATCTGGTGTTTATTGTTTGATCCTGTATTGCAATCATGAAACCTTCCATCTCACTGTATATATTGCCTTTTCTTACCCACGTGTTGGATGCGTCTTGATCGATGTGTGGCTGTGTTAGATGATACGGTGCTTGCCATGTAGTGTTTTGTTTTTCCAATTTACTTTCTTCATATCTGTTGATGTTATGTATCTAAAGGGTTGTAGAAGTGGTTACGATATTGCAGTGGTGTAGCCGATGTATTTATATGAGTGATTACTTTGTATATTTTGCTAGTTTCTGCTCGTTCTATAAAGAATTTTCTTAAATTGTCTACCTGTCCATAAGGTAGGTTTTTTATGTCGATAAATCTCCTTCCTCCTTCCTTTCTGCTTAATGTGAATCTTTCTGTTGCTGAATGTATGTGATGTATTCTTCATTTGTGGCATTGTGATCGTGTAAGTGTATTGAGTGTTTCTAGGTCCATTTCACTACTCCAAATGAGTAGGTCAATAGTGGTATAGTATTGTTTCTTGCTGTCAATTCTGTTTTCAGGATTTTTGTTAGTCTTTGTCTATATTTTTCTTTTAGTTCTTCTTTGATATTTGTATTATCTATTCCTATTTTTTGTCTGTATCCTAGATATTTATAGGCATCAGTTTTTGTCCTGCACGCTGCCCTCCAATACTAAATTGGTGATCCCTTGATGCCTCAGAACATGTCCTACCAACCGATCCCTTTTTATAGTCAAGTTGTGCCACAAACTCCTCTTCTCCCCAATTCTGTTCAATACCTCATTAGTTATGTGATCCACCTATTTAATCTTGAGCATTCTTCTGTAGCACCACATTTTGAAAACTTCTATTCTCTTCTTGTCTAAACTACTTATCATCCACATTTCACTTCCATAAATTTCTACACTCCATACAAATACTTCCAGAAACGACTTCGTGACACTTAAATCTATACTCAATGTTAACAAATTTCTCTTCTTCAAAAACGCTTATCTTGCCATTGCCAGTCTACATTTTATATCCTCTCTACTTTGCCCATTGTGAGTTATTTTGCTCCCCAAATAGCAAAACTCATTAACTACTTTAAGCGTGTCATTTCTTAATATAATTCCCTCAGCATCACCCAATTTAATTCGACTACATTCCATTATCCTCGTTTAGCTTTTGTTGTTCATCTTATATCA
Organism: Schistocerca serialis cubense; assembly: GCF_023864345.2. Lineage (NCBI taxonomy): Eukaryota > Metazoa > Arthropoda > Insecta > Orthoptera > Acrididae > Schistocerca > Schistocerca serialis. The sequence goes on along the minus strand of NC_064648.1, from coordinate 196,892,987 downwards.
TCCTTTCAAGACACTGTCCATTCCGTTCAGCTGCTCTTCCAAGTCCTTTGCTGTCTCTGACAGAATTACAATGTCATCAGCAAACGTCAAAGTTTTTATTTCTCCTCCATGGATTTTAATTCATACTCCAAATTTTTCTTTTGCTTCCTTTACTGTTTGCTCAATATACAGATTGAATAACATTGGGAATAGGCTACAAACCTGTCACAGTCCCTTCCCAACCACTGCTTCCCTTTCATGCCCCTTGAATCTTATAACTGCAATCTGGTTTCTGTACAAATTGTAAATAATCTTTCTCTCCCTGTGTTTTACTCCTGCCACCTTCAGAATTTGAAAGAGAGTATTCAAATCAACTTTGTCAAACACAGGCTTGCCTTTCCTTAATCTATTCTCTAAGATAAGTCATAGGGTCAGCATAGTCTCACGTGTTCCAACATTTCTACTGCCAATACGGAATTTTAATTGAACGCTACTATTTCCGGTTACTAAACTACACCATACTGTGTGCGTTATTTCATACTTCCATCCTTTTATTCTCAGGTGATGCTTCATTCCACTATTATGAGCCATATTTGAATGTTTTCTGTATATTCTTTGCTGATTTTATGTTAATCTCATTTTATGAGACATTGCATTTCATTAATAGTTGCTTGTAAGTGGAAGATGCACAGTGTTTCAATAGCTTTTCAATAAGTTATTAGGAACAGTATAAATGTATTGAAGTACTCATATATGCAGAAATGTTAAGACTAATCAAGAAGTTAGTATTGATTAGAATGAAAGCAGTTGCTGACGTGTGTGAATATTACCAGACTATCAGTTTAGTAAGTCATGATTGTAAAACACTAAAACAAATTCTTTACAGAAGAATGGAAGAACTGGTAGAAGCTGACCTGGTGGAAAGTTTGTATAGATTCTGGAGAAATGCAGCAAAATATGAGGCAATAGTGATCCTACAACTTATCTTAGAAGATAAATTAAGAAAGGCAACCCTACATTTACAGTATTTGTAGACTTAAGAAAGCTTTTGACAGCCTTGCCTGGAATGCTCTCTTTTAAATCCTGAAGGTAGTAGGGGTAAAATACAGGGAGCAAGAGGCTATTTACACCATGTGGAAGTTATAACAGTTGAGGGAACAGAGGAAAGCAGTCACTGAGTGAGTGAGGCAGGGTTGTAGGCCTATCACTAATGTTATTCAATCTGTACATTGAGCAAGAAGAAAGGAAACCTAAGACATATTTGGAGTGGGCATTAAAGTTCAAGGAGAAGAAATAAAAGTTCTGAGGTCTGTCAATGACAGTGTAATGCAGCAAAGGCCTTGAAAGTGCAGTTGAAAATTATGGACAGTGTCTTGAGAGGAGGATATAAGATAAACATCAACTAAAGCAAAACAAGGATAATTGGATATAGTTTAATTAAACCAAGTTATGCTATGGGAATTAAATTAGGAAATGACACACTTGAAACAGTAGACGAGTTTTGTTATTTGGGCAGCAAAATAACTTAGTATGACTGGAGTAGAGAGGACATAAAATTTAGACTGGCAATGGCAAGTAAGGCGTTTCTGAAGAAGAGAAATTATGTTAAAATTGACTATCAATTTAAGCTTTAGGAAGTCATTTCTGAAGCTATTTTTATCAGTGTATGTAGCCATGTTCGGAAGATAGAGTTCACACATGAAGAGACTAGAAGCCTCTGAAATGGGGTCCTATGGAAGAATGTTGAAAATTTAATGCCTAGATTGTGTAACTAATGAGGAGGTACTAAATACAGTTGTGGGGGCACAACCTGACTAGAAGAAGGAATCGGTTGATAGGAGACATTCTGAGATACCAGGTGATCACCAATTCAGTACTGGATGGAAGTGGGGGTGGGAGGGAAGGGGGCTGTAAAAATCATAGAAGGAGACCAAGACATGAACAGAGTAAGCAGATTCAGTAGGATGAACGTTGCAGTAGTTACTCAGAGATGGAGAGTCTTGCACAGGCTAGAGTAGCATGGAGAGCTGCATCAAACCAGTCTCTGGACTGAAGGCCACAACAACAGCAATAAAAATTAATAATAATAAGTAACGAAATATATGTTCACATTTTGTGCATATCCAGGTGTGCAATGGGAACATGTTGTGATAAACACTGGAACCAATCCTTATATCGTTCAGTGTAATAGCATCGGTGCTCTTTTTACACACTCGTGATCTACAGCCTTAACTAAGACAGGCAGTGCAAAGCTGATCTTCACTAATTTTCTCTTTTAGTTTCATAGGAAGGCAGGTTGTGGTGTTGACACTGCATTATCTGTGGCTAACATTCTCCCAGGCTGAAGTTATCGCTGAATTGTTACTCAATATCTTATTAAAAAGATTTATGAATATAGGGTAGTAGGGGGGTGTTTAGATCTGGTAAGGTGGCGGAAGGCAGACCTGTACTTGGACAAGTTGATAGGAAGTGTAACAGTAAGACGGGTGCATGTCTGTCACCAGTCACGGCGGTTCTTAGCCGTGTCCAAGGTTTGGACATGTCTTTGTAGTTGCCGATGGTGTTGTAGTGTGTCCAGGTATGTTAGGGAAGCTGGGATTCATGGAGGAGAATGACGGCCTGTGGGGGTAAAGTGGGACTTCTGGCATAAGAAGTCAGCCTCATTCTGCCAACGGCCTTGTCAAAGAGGGCGGAGGAGCGGATAGAGGTTCAGGGCACTCTCTTGTCCTAGGGGTGGGAAATTGCCCCTATGGGCGGAAGAATCAGCAATGATCAATGACATGAGGATGCAGAAGGCAATGGAAACCACTGCATTAAAGACACGTAATGTGTATCTACAGGACATGTGGCCTGTAATTGAAGAAGTGTCATAATGATCTCTGCATTGGCAAAAGATTCCGGAATAGCCCCCCATTCGGATCTCCAGGAGGGGACTGCCAAGGAGGAGGTTACCATGGGAAAAAGATTGAATAATCAATGAAAGGATAACGATCTACGAGTCGGGGCATGGAATGTCAGAAGCTTGAACGTGGTAGGGAAACTAGAAAATCTGAAAAGGGAAATGCAAAGGCTCAATCTAGATATAGTGGGGGGTCAGTGAAGTAAAGTGGAAGGAAGACAAAGATTTCTGGTCAGATGAGTATCATGTAATATCAACAGCAGCAGAAAATGGTATAACAGGTGTAGGATTCGTTATGAATAGGAAGGTAGGGCAGAGGGTGTGTTACTATGAACAGTTCAGTGACCAGGTTGTTCTAATCAGAATCGACAGCAGACCAAAACCGACAACGATAGTTCAGGTATACATGCCGATGTCGCAAGCTGAAGATGAACAGATAGAGAAAGTGTATGAGGATATTGAAAGGGTAATGCAGTATGTAAAGGGGGAACGAAAATCTAATAGTTGTGGGCGACTGGAATGCAGTTGTAGGGGAAGGAGTAGAAGAAAAGGTTACAGGAGAATATGGGCTTGGGACAAGGAATGAAAGAGGAAGAATCAATACGCAAAGAAGTGGGATACGGAAGTACTAAGGAATGACGAGATACGTTTGAAGTTATCTAACGCTACAGATACAGCAATAAGGAATAGCGCAGTAGGCAGTACAGTTGAAGAGGAATGGACATCTCTAAAAAGGGCCATCACAGAAGTTGGGAAGGAAAGCATAGGTACAAAGAAGGTAGCTGCGAAGAAACCATGGGTAACAGAAGATATACTTCAGTTGATTGATGACAGGAGGAAGTACAAACATGTTCCGGGAAAATCAGAAATACAGAAATACAAGTCGTTGAGGAATGAAATAAATAGGAAGTGCAGGGAAGCTAAGACGAAATGGCTGCAGGAAAAATGTGAAGACATCAAAAAAGATATGATTGTCGAAAGGACAGACTCAGCATACAGGAAACTCAAAACAACCTTTGGTGACATTAAAAGCAACGGTGGTAACATTAAGAGTGCAACGGGAATTCCACTGTTAAATGCAGAGGAGAGAGCAGATAGGTGGAAAGAATACATTGAAAGCCTCTATGAGGGTGAAGATTTGTCTGATGTGATAGAAGAAGAAACAGGAGACGATTTAGAAGAGATAGGGGTTCCAGTATTAGAATCAGAATTTAAAAGAGCCTTGGAGGACTTACGGTCAAATAAGGCAGAAGGGATAGATAACATTCCATCAGAATTTCTAAAATCATTGGGGGAAGTGGCAACAAAACGACTATTCACGTTGGTGTGTAGAATATATGAGTCTGGCGATATACCATCTGACTTTCGGAAAAGCATCATCCACACATTCCGAAGACAGCAAGAGTTGACAAGTGCGAGAATTATCGCACAATCAGCTTAACAGCTCATGCAATGAAGCTGCTTACAAGAATAATATACAGAAGAATGGAAAAGAAAATTGAGAATGCGCTAGGTGACGATCAGTTTGGCTTTAGGAAAAGTAAGGGGACGTGAGAGGCAATTCTGACGTTACGGCTAATAATGGAAGCAAGGCTAAAGAAAAATCAAGACACTTTCGTAGGATTTGTCAACCTGGAAAAAGTATTCGACAATATAAGATGGTGCAAGCTGTTGGAGATTCTGAAAAAAGTAGGGGTAAGCTATAGGGAGAGACGGGTCATATACAATATGTACAACAACCGAGAGGGAATAATAAGAGTGGACGATCAAGAACGAAGTGCTTGTATTAAGAAGGGTGTAAGACAAGGCTGTAGCCTTTCGCCCCTATTCTTCAATCTGTACATCGAGGAAGCAATGATGGAAATAAAATAAAGGTTCAGGAGTGGAATTAAAATACAATGTGAAAGGATATAAATGATATGATTCGCTGATGACATTGCTACCCTGAGTGAAAGTGAAGAAGAATTAAATCATCTGCTGAACGGAATGAACAGTCTAATGAGTACACAGTATGGTTTGAGAGTAAATCGGAGAAAGGCGAAGGTAATGAGAAGTAGTAGAAATGAGAACAGTGAGAAATTTAACATCAGGATTGATGGTCACGAAGTCAATGAAGTTAAGGAATTCTTCTACCTAGGCAGTAAAATAACCAATGACGGACAGAGCAAGGAGGACATCAAAAGCAGACTCGCTATGGCAAAAAAGGCATTACTGGCCAAGAGAAGTCTACTAATATCAAATACCGGCCTTAATTTGAGGAAGAAATTTCTGAGGATGTACGTCTGGAGTACAGCATTGTATGGTAGTGAAACATGGACTGTGGGAAAACTGGAACAGAAGAGAATCGAAGCATTTGAGATGTGGTGCTACAGATGAATGTTGAAAATTAGGTGGACTGATAAGGTAAGGAATGAGGAGGTTCTATGCAGAATCGGAGAGGAAAGGAATATGTGGAAAACACTGATAACGAGAAGGGACAGTATGATAGGACATCTGCTAAGACATGTGGAATGACTTCCATGGTACTAGAGGGAGCTGTAGAGGGCAAAAACTGTAGAGGAAGACAGAGATAATTGAGGACGTAGGTTGCAAGTGCTACTGTGAGATGAAGAGGTTAGCACAGGAAAGGAATTCGTGGCGGGCCGCATCAAACCAGTCAGTAGACTGATGACCAAAAAAAAAAAAAAAAATGTGAGGGAGTGGCTATCGACCTGGGTAGAGAGGGTATCCCAGTAGGCATCCCAGTTGACACGGGATTATTCATGGATGTGTTTCAGAGGAGGGGTGATGTGAGGATTGGGATGGGGGCGACTCCGCCATGCACGATCGGGAGGGGATTATCGGAGTGGTGGAGGAGGTAGGGAGAAGTGTGGACATTATGCTGGGGCTGTAGAAAGGTTTCGTTTAAGAGGAAGGCATCCACACGATGGGTCGTAAGGGTGTGCATGAAGAGGTTCTTGTTGGTGGCTAGGGAGTGGATGTTAAACAAAATACAGTGCTGTCGCGCCATGACAGGAATTTAGACAAGGGTGCCGAGACGGGAGAAGGTGAAGTGGGCTTGGTTGTGGGAATAAGTCGCATAAGTGTTAAGGCGGAAGGCAGATTGGGTGGCGAGGGATATCTGCTGGTGGGTGAGGGGGCGCTGTAATGGGTGGACATTCTGGAGGACGATGGTGACAAACCAGATGATGTCCTCAGAAGTGGGGAGGGGGGGGGGGGTACGGACGGAGTTGCCAGGAGGAGTGGGGCATCCAGAGGGCGGTTGGGGACGGTTAGTTCAGGAGTTGTGGGGAGGGGGGGCCTTGCATTTCTGGGAGTAGGTGGGATGCGGGAGGTTGCAGGTATTGCAGGACACAGCCTGAGGAAGTGCACCTGTTTGCAGTGCAGGCAGATGGGGGCCTCGCAGCACTCTGATGTTGGGTGTGCGTTGTAGCACTGGCACCTCTGGCAGCGGATGGATTGAGGAGGGGAATGGGAGGGGTTAACCTTGTACCAGCGATGGAACAGAGGGGCACCCTACTTCAGGAGTAGGAGAAGAGAGGGTGAGAAGTTTGGGGGATGAATGAGGGGGGGAGGGGCGATTGGGCACACCACATAATTCTGGCGGTGACGGCAGAGGGAGAGCTATATACAAAGGCGGTGGTGGTGGTAGTGGTGGTTGTCATGATTACAATGAGAAAAGAACATAAAGAACAGGACAGGACTGGACACCCAAGTAAGGTGGGTGGGGTCGGCAGAATTGAAATTCCGGTGCTCTGTACGGACGTCTAGGTAGGGATGCGCCTTAAGCTCCAACAGTACCTCCTCTTCTGTGATCGTCAGACTAAGCTAAGTGATCATGGTGGTAAGGGTTGGCGGGCAATGTGGGGCTTGGGGTTGGCGGGAGGAGGAAGGGGAAGGAACAGGGTAGAGAGAGGCACTGGGGCGAAAGAGGGTGATGGGGATTCGGGAGAGGATGTCTGAGTGAAGGGGAGGTGATGAGAATGGAGTCCCGACGGGGAGTGAGGAGGCAGATGGGAACTCCGGGGTAGTGTTGGCAGAGGAGCTTCATGAGTTTCTGGGCCTCGAGGACTGAGGGGTCAGGACAGGATAGGAGGTATTTGCAAGAGGAGGTAAGGAGGAGGATGAGGATGAGGAGGAGGAGGAGGAAGAAGTGGAGGAGGAGGGAGCGGTGGTGGCAGAAGGGACAGGGGGGGTGTAGGAGGAGGGGACTGGGACGTTTTGGGAGTGGAGGAGGCAGGGGTGCCAAAGGGGCACTTAACAGCGACTGAAGGGTAAGAGGAGGTGTGTGGGACAGGAGCAACTGGGAGATGGCGGGAGGTGGCAGGTCCCAGCATGGATGCTGGTGCTGGCTCCGAATACGGGGATGGTGATGGGCCTCCACCCTGGCAGGGGTTGCAAAGACAGAAAGAACAGGGTGAGGGAATGGAAGGAAGGGATCAGAGGAGGAGGTGAGGGAGGAAGGAGCAGGGAACGGAGTTACGAAGAGTGAAGGAGAAGGAGAAGGAGAAGGAGAAGGAGAAGGAGAAGGAGAAGGAGAAGGAGAAGGAGAAGGAGAAGGAGAAGGAGAAGGAGAAGGAGAAGGAGAAGGGAGGGTGAGAAGCTTGAGGGATGGAATGAGGGGGGGCAATTACACCTCGTAATTGTGGTGGTGGTGGCAGAGGGAGAGCTATATACAATAGTGGTGGTGGTGGTAGTGGTGGTGGTGCTTGTCATGATTACAACGAGAAAAGAAGGAAAAGAACAGGACAGGACTGGGCAAAACTAAAGAAGAAAACAAGGAGCTCACAAAGACGGACAAAAAGAAGACTGAGGCCAAAGTCCCACTCCACTGCCGCTGGCAGGAGGTGACTGCAGAGGCTGCCGGGCTCGCAGGCTGGCAGGTCCTGGAACACCTAACACTTCGATAACTGGCTATGCTGTGACCGTAAAAAAATAGACAGACAATTAAAAACACAGGGTGACAGTCTGGTTTCTGCTCGCAAAAGACATAAAATTCACACCCAGCAACTGCATGGTTTCTGTTCGCAACACTAGAAAGACGAACAGCACTGAACATTCACTGGAACACTGCACTAAAAAGTTGGCAAATGTGACATACCACAGCTGGGAGCAGGTGGGGGAAACTGGACAGATGATGCGAAAATAAAAAGGGGGGAAGGAGAGGAAAAGCAAATGGGGGAGAGGGGAAAGGAGCCAATGGAGGATGAGGACCCGTAAGAGCGGGGGGGGGGGGGTGCTGGGCAGATGTGACAGAGAGTGAGGAAGGCAGAGGAGGGGAATACAAAAGGACTCGGGGGGAGAAGGGAGGTATGGAGAGATTTGGTGGGGAGAAAACAAGATGGATGGGGGGGGAAGAGGGAGCCCAGGGAATGGACGGAGGAAAGGAGGGGGGGTGAGGATCAGAGTTGATAGGAGGGATAGATGGAGGGAAAGAGGGCATCATCCAGGAGGGGGAGTTGATGAAAGCCACCTTTGGAAAGGAGATGAAGGGTGTAGAGATGGAGGGTAGGGGGGTCACAACAGTGTAGGTGTGGCAGGAGGTGGGGACAGTAGAGGAGAAGAGCCACCAGGGGTGAGGGGAATCAAGGTGGCGGGAGGTGTAGAGTATGCGGATATGTTCGAGGAATAGGAGCAGATGGGGGAAAGGAATGAGGATTCACATGGGGGACGAGAGGCGTATACGGAAGACGAGGTGGAGTGCATGACGCTCATTGATCTGGAGGGCCTAATAGAATTTGGGGGGGAGGGGGCAGATATCCAGGCAGGACTGGCATAACAGAGGATGGGACGGATTAAGGATTTAAAGGTGTGGAGGATGGTAGAGGGGTGCAAACCCCATGTCCAGCCAGAGAGGAGTTTGAGGATTAGGAGACAGTTGTGGGCTTTGGATTGGATGGAGCGGAGATGAGGGATCCAGGGGAGGTGATGGTCAATGGTAAGGCCAAGGTAGGTGAGGGTGGGGGAGAGCGGACATGATGGGCACAGATGGTAAGAGAGAAATCCAGGAGCCGGAAGGAGCGAATGGTACGACCTAGGATGATTGCCTAGGTCTTGGAAGGATTGATTTTCAGGTGTAACTGGGTTTTCTCTTTTGATGCTAGTCAATTGTCAGGATGAGCATTACTGCAAAGGGCATTTGATTCTAAGGCATTATGACAGGGTGAAAAAACACTAAATAAATTACTTTTTCTCTCTTCACAACATGGGGGCAGGGTGAGTTCTTCCTTGGCTCGGGTATGAGGTAGAATGAAACAGCATTTTTACATACCTTTTATTGAAAGTTTTGTACCACTCAACATTCGTCCACTCCTCGGAGAAATTCGCCCTCGAATTTACCACTCCACATTCCTCCACCCTTCACGCGGTAAAAGCACTAACACAAGCTATGAAAACTCTCGACTTAGACAATTACACACGCTTCACATTAAGTATGTTGAAAATACTTTATCACTTTACTAAAGCACTGTACGCTCATGAATCACATAGTTCACACATAAATCGTTATAATAAGTGTAACAAATCTTGATGACAATGAATAAACAAAAATATATTTTTCACTTAGAAAATTACATAGCAACACTTGTTTAATCTACCCTATATTAATGCAAGAATATCTATTCTACAGTATTGTTTATTTTAACATGAGACTGTTTAATAAAGACTGAAGTACAATATACAAAATTAATACACTAATGCTCAAAAGTAACCACTGAAGCAAACCAGTTAGGAGTGTGGTATCCAGTTAACAGGGATTTGATGAAGTGGTATATTATTATTTGGCTTACTTTTTCGTCTTAAATAAAACAAAACGGTACAAAGCAGAAACACCAACACCAAGGTTCCAGATATACCCGTTCTTAGCATTATAATTTTAGTTTTGTGTTCACTTTTTAACTTTAAGGCATGTTGCATCATAACATTCGCATCAATTTTGCCTTGCTGTGAGTTTATGAACATATCTAATGATTTCAGAAGGGAACTGTCATGGGAGTAATTGACGTAGGATAGGTTTTGTGTAGGAAATGCTAGTAAAAACAAAAACAAAGGAAAGAAGGAATATATTGTTAACTACAAGAATTACATGTTTCTACGTTCAACCATTTTTTTTCTTAAAAAATAAACCACTATCATTTATTAATTATTTACATTTGTATACTATCCACAGTCTACTATGATTCAACTAGGACATTTGCACCCTTGGTCGAATATGGTATGGTGCCATGCCTGTATGTTGTGCTGGCATGGCCACTCTTTTTCCTTTTCGGGCACTTCCTCCACCCTTCGGAAAAGCAGACACTATTGTTGAAGGAATTACATCTGGAGCGCCTTTAAAAGGCTTTAAACGACTTGCATGGACAATGGTAGTTTGGGTGGGCAGTTTCAGTTTAACGTTGACTGGTGATGTGATCTCAATATTTTGATAAGGACCTCTGTAGTTTGTTACAAATTTCTTCGTTTTTTCTTTTGCAGTGTATGGGGTTGACAGCATCACCCACTGACCGATGTGGATATTTAGCTTGGGCATTACCTAATCTTTCCTGTCGTTCCAAAGCCTTTGTATTAGATTTTTGAACCTTTTTCCATACATCCTTCATCATTCGACAGAAATCTTTTACTGTTTCTCCGACTTTTCCGTTTTTCTGCCTGATTATATCAAAAGATGACGGCATTTTTATCCCATAGACCACATATGGTGGTGTGTGGCCCAAGTACTGGAAGCTAGGAGCGAGGGGAGGAACAGAGGTATTTGTATGGCCCATGACGTCAGGGAAGAGGGAATAATCAAATTGGGGATCATCTGGTACGGAAATAACATCGGACAGGTGAGAGGCAAAGTGGTTGGCCATACTGAGGTTCTCAGGAAAGGGACGGTCATCAAGGAGGAGAGGACACTGGGGGGTGGGGTGGTTCCCAGTAAGGCAGTGGAAAGCAGACCAATACTTGGAAGAGTTTATTGGGAGCATGGTGTTGCGTTGTGTACATGTCTGGCGCCCGGTGCAGTGTTTCTTCACAGAAAGCAGGTAGCAGATGTGTCGTTGTAATTACCGGTGGCGGTTAAGTGTGCCCCAGTCACGAGTGTGGAGAAAAGAACAGTAGAGGTGGCGGGACTCTCGAAGGAGGAGGACGGCCTGTGGAGGCAGGGCGGGGCGGTGAGTGTGGATGGCTTTGGTGGAGATATGGGTGGTGATGGCGTCAGACAAGGTCTGGTGCAGTATGGCGGCAGTGTGAGAAATGTCATCAGGAGATTGCAGGGTAAGGTCGTGGCCGTCAACCTGGATGGGAATGGAGTCCCGGCATGCGTCCCAGTTCACACAAGAGTAATCATGGACAACTTTAGGAGGGATGACATGGCGAGGAGAGGGGCGGGAATGGCGACCACTAGAGATAGCGAGGAGAACAGGAGCATGGTCACTGCCAATGAGGTCAAGGACATCTGTGGTGATGCGCTCAAGGAGGTTGGGAGAAGCAAGGACCACATCGGGAGTGGTGTTAGATTCGGTTTGGGTGTGCTGGGGGAAGAGAACCAGATCTCCCTGGATGCCACCACTGGAGATTGACAGGATCGCAGCTGTGGATATTGAGGTCAGTGGCAATCACGTAGGTGGAGAAGGTGCAGTCAATGTGGGCCAGGAAATTGTACGGGATGGGGGAACGAGGGCGGACGTAAATGGTGGCACACGTGACGGTAAGGGTGGGGAAGAAGAGGCTTAGGGTAAGATGCTCGGGAGGATTGTTAAGGAGAGGTTGGGGCCAGACAGGGAGATGCTTGAGGTGGCCTATAGCAACTCCGCCACATGCCAGATGGTATGAGTTAGTGGTTTGGTGAAGGGTGTAAGGAGCTGTGGAGATGGAGATACGGGGTTGAAGGATGGTTTCATTTAGGACGCGGAATCCACCCGGTGCTGATGGAGGATGTGGAGGAAGAGGAGTTAGTGGGTGGGCAGGGAGCAAATATTATGGTACAGAAATGGTAGGGTTGTTGTACCATGGGAGGGGAGGGTTAGACGAGGGTGGTGAGGGGCGTGAAGGTGAAGTGGGCCTGGTTGTGGGAGTAGGTGGCATAGGTGGTAAGATGGAAGATGGAACGGGCAGTGAGGGCGATCTGGGAAAGTGTGTGGGAGCGCTGAGGGGTGGATGTTTTGGAGCACAATGGTGATGAAACGGATGATGTCCTCTGCAGTAGGCAGAGGGCGGAGGGAGTTGTTGGGGTGGATGGGGTCATGAACAGGATGGACAGGGACAGTGAGCTCAGGGGTAACTGGAGGAGGTTTCGCTTTACACTTCGAGGAGTAGGTAGGATGTGGTTCATTACAGGTGTTGCAGGAGGGGGGCGAGGTGAGGTTGGGGCAGTTCTTGAGGAAGTGGGAAGCTTCGCAGTGGGGACAAGTAGGGGTGTTCTTGCAAGCAGAGGTAACATGGTCATTGTATGTGAGGCAGTGTTTGCAGTGGTAGTATTGGACTGTGGAACGGGAGGGGTCCACCTTATGATGGTCATTGTAGATGAGAGCTACATCAGTGAGGAGGCAGTCAATGGAGGAGGGGTATTTGGTGAATATCCGCATTAGATAAGTCAACCCGTCATCATTACAGATGCAATGGGCCGAGCAGATTTCGATGTTGGGCCGGGAGTTGAGTTCTGCCAACACCTCAACCTCCGTGACCATGGGGCTAAGCTCTGTGATCACAGCGGTGAAGATTGGCGGACGTTGGGGAGGTTGAGGCTGACGGGAAGAGGACGGGGTGTTTCAGGGGTTGAAGGTTGCACATTGGCCAAATTGGATACATGGGATACAGGAGAGGTGACCGGAGTGGAAGGAAGCATTGGGGGGTTTAATGAGGACCGAGTCCTTGCGAGGAATAAGAAGGGAGACGGGGGCACTGGGGTACTATTTCTGGATGGCTAGGGTGAAGCTGCGGGTATCAAGGAATTGAGGGTCAGGATTGGAGAGAACAAAGGTGTGGATGTGAGATGTGGCAGGGTTGGGGGTCGGGGTCGTGTCCATGGGGGTGGGTAGGTCACGGGGATTAGGGGTTTTCTTCGAGGAGATTTCGGGGGAAGGGTCAACATTAGGGCGCTTGGAAGGTTTCGTGGTCATGACAGGGTGGAGAGGGGGCTGGGGGATGGGTTGCAGGGGGCGTGGGGCAGTACCGCCCTGAGGAGTTGATGACGCAGAGGGAGGGGAATGGGTGTCACAGAGACTGTGTAATGGTGAGCCGAAATCCAGCCGAAATCCGTGCCGGCCTAGAGCCTGTCGGAGGTGGTGCAGGGAGTGGCGGAAAGTCTGCAGATGTCGATGGGGCGACAGTGACACAGGAGGGAGAGTTGGGGGTAGTTACAGCCGAAAATCGCGCAGGAGTGGTGTGAACAGCGAGGGAAGGAAGGACAGGAATGGAGGTGGAGGATGAGCTCCATGTGATGGTGGTTGGAGCAGCGGAGGGAGAGGGGAAAATGATAGTGGTTGTGGGTTGGGTCATAGTGGTGGCACGCGAGAGGGGGGCGAAGACAAGGCAGCGGCGGAGAAGGCGAGGATACCTTGATGGCTGGCAGTAGTGACAGCATGCAGACAACCCCGCAGGTAAGCTGTGCGGTCTTCCACGTCAATGACACACCCTGAGTGTAGCCCAGGCAGTGTGAGTCCTCAATAAGGAAGTGAGGGAATCCAACCCTCAAATGATGGAATTTGTTGCATATCTTTCACTTTTTTAATGAACGCATCATCAGTAGTGTTGCTGAGTATGAAGCACTGTCTTTGGAAATAAACAAGAGACATGGACGGGGCTACCCCTTTGTTAACAGACTATCGATACTCAATAGACACAGATAAGGTGACTTTTCTTACTTCCAACCGTTTCCTTTTAAGTTTCTTATAACGACATCGAATAAACGGCCGTCTGTTGAATGCACTGTTGTCTGGTGTCGCTGACAGATGACAGCTCGTTTCGCTGCCGGAAAAACCTCCGTAGGCAAACGACCAGTCCTCAGAATAATGCTAGTGTTCACTACAGTTGGCCTGAACTTACGAACAAGATTTTACGCAATACAAATGAAAGACAGTACTGTCGGACGAATAATTAGCGAAAAAACACAAGCGATTCTCTTTCTTAGGCGCTAACCTCACACAGCTACACTCACACAAGCAAACACACACACACACACACACACACACACACACACATATGACCAATGGAACACTATTGTAGCGAAATACTTGCAATGAAAAGCTGTGATATCCACACAGGATAGTTGTGTATGTCAGCTGCGCTGTTGGTGATGCAGCAAGCAAAGCAGCGAAGGAAAGGAAAAATATTTGCGTCTGAATTTTTGCAGGAGCTGACAAATACGTGGCGGCAGTTCACGAGTCATTGAATTACAGCTCCAGACTTTATTAGCCCCGTGTCGAGATTTTGTGTGTGTGTGTCTGTGGATGATTATTGAATTCGATTTGTTCAGTATTCCGTTTGAAACAGATAAACATACTAAGTGGTAAAACAACATGGACTATGTAATGGCTACTGTACTGCTTTATACAATATTACTAGTGCCGGTACTTAGACATGAAGTACTGACACGCTGAACTTTTCTAAATTCTGCCAGTATGGAAGTCCAGCAATCAAATAATTTGCAAAAGGTAATAACAACCAACACATTTCCACTGGGCTGTTTTTTACCTGAGGGTAGAGGGTGTGGAGGAAGAAAATGCCAGTAGGTAGGAGGTCAGTGCAGCTCCCTTTCCTGAGGAAGAGATGCCACCTGGGAAGCAACAGGAATTGCTACTTCATTCATGTTAGCTCAAACACAGCATCCTGAAAGGCACACTGAATTCAAGATACAGATATTTGAAAGCCGATCTTTGGTTATGATATCAATGTCAGCAACGTTCATGGTGATGTGATCACAATGTGGGGATAATGTACGTGTTTCATTTGGTGTCCATTTGTGACAATTTTGGACAGCTTGTATTCTGTGATACGAGCCGGTAGACGATGGATAATTGTAAGTGGGTGTTGGTTGTTTTAGAGGAAGGGGACAAAACAGTGAGGTCGTCGGTCACATTGCATTAGGGTAGGACGGGAAAGGGGTTGGCCGTGGCGTTGAAAGAAACCATTAAGGCATTTGCCTGAAGCGATTTAGGGGGGGAAAAAACACCAAAAACCTAAATCAGGTTGGCGGACACGAGTTTGAACCGCCGTTATCCCGAATGCGAGTCCAGCGCTCTAACCACTGCGCAACCTCGCTCAGTGTAAGTGAGTGTGATGTGGGTGACTGCATGCTCATGAGTTGTGAGATGTGTGATACTGGTAACTCCCAAGCGCAACTCCACATTCCTCTCAAACCAACCCTCAGATTTCAACAGTTCTCGCAATAAAACGTGGGAGTCGCGAGCTGTAGTATTTCCAAACTTTACCCTTCGGAAAGATGTGATGCTTTTGCTTTGTTTACAAGGGCTATTGAGTTTACAGAACTGCAGCGCAGTAATTTTTTACTCTGCTGTTTATTTCTTTCTCTGCTCATCCAATCATCAACTTCAGTTACCACAAATTTCAAAACTAAAGAGCTTCTGACTTTCGCGTTATGATGTCAAGTGCTGGATAAATGTCGTGAAATTTCATTTTTCTTCCAATTGGTTCGGGGTCAGTCCTCCATTGCTTCACTATTCAGATGACAATAGAATTAAGAAATTAATTTTTTTTCGTCTATGGCAAGCTGTCCGCATTGACTTGTGCCGGACCAGTGGTGCAGGAGATTGTGCGACGTGCGATAAGGCTCCACTCACATTGCCACCGACAACGGTCGTCAGACTCCGTCGCCAAAGGTTGCCCTCTAACATCGTCTGACAGCTTGGTCACTGTGTGTCCCACCTGACTCGTTAGTTTTTGACGAGATCGAGGAGGTTCGGTTAGGTCAGAACCTATTTTATGTATAAAGTAGGCTATATTCTAACCTACAATGATGGGATGGATACCACGGCGCCTCTGTGCTTGAAGACGAGTGCTGCAGTTCGGCTTTTACTGTTATAAGATCCACGTAAATCAGCTGCATCTGTCTCGAAATGAACGTGGTGAGTTCTGCACACTCTGTCCTCAGTTACTGTAATTACCAGACAAGTTTCACAAACATACGGGATGAAAGATAAACACCGTGCCACAAATATTAAAATCGCTATTATTTTGTGAAGCCACTTTCCTACTCTCACACGCGTCTTACGAAAATATGTAGTTTCAGTGATACACAGCACTCGTGGTCTCTCCAAAACACATTGTTCAGAGTGTGGTTAATTATTATACGGTGGCAGGATGTCCGACTTCGTTGGACGTTTTTTCTATGTGACAATGATCACAAAGTAGTTAATTTACGTTATGGAAGTATATGTTTCTATTATACACTGAATGGGCAAAGAAACTGGTGTACCTGCCTAATATGGTGCGAGCACGCAGAGGTGGCATAACACGATGACGCATGGACTCAACTAACGTCTGAAGTAGTTCTAAAAGGAATTGACACCATGAACCCTGCCAAGCTGCCCATAAATCCGTAAGAGTACAAGGGCTTTCAGTCAGGTAACCCAAATAATCAGACAGCTCAACAATGAAGGCGCTCTATCTGGAATACAGAAGTTCACAAAACGTTGGGAAGCTATCACTAGCAGAAAAGCTTTGGACAAACGAACAACTACAGCGAAATAATGAGATTGACAGGATACACATTACAAATTAATAACGCCATGTGCGTACTGCACAAGATTGCCAGTGACACGATCCGCAAGAGGGAGAAAGTGAAGTAAAACATGCATGTATTACCACCTAAACTTGAATTACAATGACAAAAACCCTGTTTGGCAGTTAAAATTTAAAACGTAAATTTGTAGCTTTAGAAAAATACAAAGATTGCATGTATATATCTACAGGATAAAAAATATAAAGAAATTAACATTTAGAAAATAGGGGTATCTGAGGGGAGTTCAATTTGAATGCTCTAATAAACTGATCAAACACTTAACATAAACAAAGGGAGCTGCAGCATAAAAACTGGCTGGAAATGCATCATGTAAAAATACATAAATTAATACACAGTAAAAAAAAAGCAATTTGAATGCAGAACAACTAAAGTCAAAAAACTGGCTAAGTAAATATTTCAAAAATTGACATTGTGGTGTCAAGGTAGTTCTGACCCTTACTAATCAGCTGATCATTAACCAGGTGATCATTAACTGCATATCCATGTTTGATAATTTACAATTCTTCTAGAAGTCCAGAACAAAACCCAGCACAATCATGTTCCTACTGAATAGCCTCATAAACAAAGAAGTGTTACCCCCCCACCAGTATATAAAGTGCCTATGTCGAGAATCTTAAGTCAACAGGGCATCGGCCACCCATGCTGTATGATCTCCAGATTCTGAATTATGCCAGAAAGCGGCAATAAAAATGACCTTCTTGTTAAATTGGAAGAATCAGAATTAGTTTGACATCTTGATGTGAGTTTTTAAAAATTTTTGGTTTTGGTTATTCTACTTTTAAGTCACTTTTTCCTATATACTGTTCAATTTACTTTTATATTATGCATTACCTGCCATTTTTTATGCTATGGAACCCTTTTATTATGTAAACCATTTATTATTGCATTTTTTTTAGCTTGTACTCCCCTTGGGTATGCCACCCTTCTAATGATGTCTATTATTTCATATGTTCCAATGCACAACACTTAGTCTTGCTGTATAAACACAATATTGGAGCAATCAATGATGTATCTATTCCTCTACCGCAAAAAATCACGATATAACACACACAAAATAATACGATGCATGTAATGGCGAAATGAGACAGAAATCAATACATGAAAATCCTGAGCTGGTTGGATGACCCTGCCCTGGCCATAATGCTCCAAACATTCTCAGTTGTGGAGGGAACCAGCGGCTATGGTGTCCAAGATAGGGTTTGACAACCACAAAGACAAGCACTTGAAACTCTCACAACGTACAGGCAGATTATGTTGCTGAAATGTAAGCCCAGGATGGCTTGTAATGAAGGGAAACAAAATGGTGCATAGAATGCCCTCGACTTATCTGTGCATTGTATGGGTGCCACAGATGGCAACCAGTGGGGCTCTGCTATGAAAAGACATGGCACCCCAGACCATATGGTTGTCAGGCCACATGGTGGGCAACATTCAGGTTGGCATCCCACTGCTGTCCAGGGCGTCTTGAAACACATATTAGACCTGGAATTTCGTTGACTGGAGGAGAGTTGTCTTCAGTGACGAATCCCACTTGTAACTGAGCCTGGATGAGGAGCAAAGAAGTGTCGGGAGACGCTACACACAGCCATGGGATACCAATCTGACTGTCGCCCATCACACTGACCGTCAATGTGGAGCCGTGGTCCTGGGTGCCATTTCATTTTGTAGTAGGACCCCTTTAGTTGTCATCCACAGTACTGTTAGAGCACAGTCTTATGTCGGTGATATTCTATGCACCCATTTGTAGCACTCTTTGGAAAGGCATCATTGGCTTACATTTCAGCAAGATAATGCACATATGCACATAGCTACAGTTTCTACTGCTTGTCTTCATGTTTAAAAACCCCCTCCTTGGCCAGTGAGGTCGCAGGTTCGCTCCCATCTGAAAACGAATGTAACATTATTGGTGTGGCCATCAGACCATCTCAGGATTTTGATGAGCTAAAGCGCCAACTGGACAGTATATGGCTTGACATCCCTCAAGAGGACATCCAACAAATCTATCAATCAATGCCAAGCCAAATAACTGCTAATATAAGGACCAGTGGTAGACCAACACTTTACTGACTTGCTCAATTTGTGGAGCTCTTTCTCTTGAATAAGTCGACCAATATTTTTGCAGTTGTGACCGTTTGGTTGGCTGTACATGTACATAACGTCTACCAATTTCAGTCCCAAGTGGACAATTTCTTCTAGGTGAGTTGCTTTTTCTTCTGTCTTAAAGAATTTCCCTGTGTGGGAATCACGAATTGTGCAGGTATAACGGTTGTGACTATGTGACACGTGTAAGTTTCAATTTATACTGGAAGTGTGCTCAGGTAGTTGTAGTTCTTAAGGCGAGCGCTTGTGGTAAGCGACAAATCTGGGTTCGAATCCTAGTCTGGCACAAATTTTCTTCTGGTCCAAATGGCTGATGTCAATATAGTGTCTCAGTACGCGAAGTTATTTTGTAACATTTCGAAAGTATACATAGCTAGCTGCATTATTCAACAACAAGAAATGCTTTTTTTTCCTATAATATTTTATATCCTCTTCACTTCAGTCAGAATCAGTTATTTTGCCACCTAATTGATTAAAGTCGTATACTACTTCAGCGTGTCATTTTCTAGTCTAATACCCTCAGCATCATCTGGTTTGTTTCAACTACATAGCTGTACCCTTGTTTTATTTTGGTCACTGTTACTCATACAACCGCTTTTCAACATACTGCTCATTCCATTCAATTGCTCTTCATAGCCCTTTGCTGTCTCTGAGAGAATTACAATATCATTAGAAAACCTCAAAGCCTTTGTTGTTTGTCCCAGAACTTTAATTTCGTTCACAGATTTCTCCTTGATTTCTTTTCTCCTTACTCAGTCTAAAGAATGAATAACACCAGTGGTACACTACAACCAACTTTCCCCCCTTAGCCACTGCTTTCCTTTCACATTCTGTGACACTTGCAACTGCAGTCTGGTTTCTGTACGTCTTGAATAATCGTTCACTCCATTTTCTAAAAATCTGTGATACCTTCAAACTTCAAAGTTTGGTATATAAGTAAAAAATTTTACAATCTCTTCCTAAATCGGCCAATGTTACGAGAAGAAGAGTATAATATATTATTTCTCAAGACAACAAATATTTTGTGAACATGTATTAATTGTACACAGTCGAATGTGATATCACTGGAAATAGTTTTATTTGGCACTGCATACCAATCTAGTGCTATGACTTACTATTTTTTGAAAATTTTAATGCAAAATATACTTTTAGCTATTGTAGCCAAAATGGCATCATGGACGCCCAGGTTCATACCTCTATTTTACGAAGCTAACTCATTAATCACGAATTAGAGACGCTTTTTCTATACAATCTTATCACAAATGCCTTTTCATTTGTTTTAAAGTGCTTATGAACTGGATAATTTGTACACAGCATTGTCATAAACAATAACCATTTTAATATTTTTTGTGGGATCTAAAATTTAAAAAACCTCTCTCACACCGGCCTGATTTAGCTTCACTGATCAGGATAGTAAAAACATGCGTATGTTAAGGGAATTTTCATTCACAAAGTAGGCTTATCACATTCACACAGTTCAATGCTGTTCTATCCTGATTAAATTGAGCTTAACTTAAATTCCATAAGGCAGTGAAGCAATTTTGAAGTCTTGATGCGGCGAAAATTGTTAGTCGATCTCCTGAAAACATTTGTAATAATTATTGACTTTCGGTGATCACATGGGGAAGACCGGAGATCTGCTGGTAAGACCGTGTTAGCATATTTATTTGAAGTAACTGGATATCTTGAGCATACAAAATGGCAGGTTCGTCCAGTGTAAATCAGACATTCCCCACTGATCCTGTGCAACACAGCGTAGTAAGCAGACACTGTCAATAATAATCAGTTAAATAATACGCGAACACACTTACTTTAGTTTAGTTCATGTATTAAATTCCTTCTCATACAGAATCTCATCATGATGGCGACTAGCTCAACAATACATACATATACATCCTCCTTCTTTCACGACTAATCGGCAAGAATTCCTTCATTCTTTTTATAAGAGAAAACATAGATAGCAATGAAGCTATTCCATGGAGTAAATGGACGCTCCAAGGAATAATTGGGCTTGAAACTACTTTGCATTGATAATCGGCAAGATAAGAAGAGATATTTCGAGATATGTACTGAGTTATATAATTTATAAAATTTCTGAAAATATCGCGGAGAAACCCCTCCAAGAGACATTACATCGCCTCTCGCAACGAGCAAAGTTGATATGTATCCATTTTGTGAGCTAACTATTGGCTTAGCTAACTCGTTAGAATTTGTAGAACATACGTTCCTATAAATTTTAAGAAGTTAGTAAGATTTTTTTGACGAGATTTGGTATCTTCGTTACCTAGATACCTAGTTGTTGCTTTCACGTGTGCTGGGGCATACCCGCATCCCATGTACACAACTAGGGAAGATGGACTTATATAGTTGTTAATCAGGTCTACCTACTCAGGAACTGGCCTTCACAGGAAACCCCGAAAACCTGGAGGCTTAGACCCGAACTAGGTATCACAGATGATAGGAAAGACAGAATAATTTAGAAATTTGAGAGATATTCTAGAATTCATAGGAAAGATAAAATCTGCCTCATAGCCAAAAAAAAATCTTTACACATGCAATTTTTTTACAATCTTCTGAAAAATTTTCTTCATCGATGTCTTGCTGAACTGCGGTGAAACTGATCGTACAGGAACATGGGACACGGCATGGAGGACAGGCATCGCATTGGCGTACCGGACAGGAGACATAACGGATTTGAGAGACCAGAAGGAACCTCAGGAACAGGTACTCAGGATTGCGGCATGAAACAATCGAAATTCGTCTATGGAATGGTCAACTATTAAAGATTCCTGGAAGAGAAGGGTTAGTCGAATTTATCCACATTCATTTTGAACTCAAATATGGACCTGATCCATTCAATCTTCCATCTGAGCAATGGGAAAATCCATTCGTCTTACACTTTCCACACCTAGGTGTCTTAATCGATACTATGGTTGCACAATATCACAGCTCCAGATCGGAAAACAATTTTGAAAACATGGATAACTTCATCCATCTTCTTGAGTAAGCCGAAAGGCTCTAATCCTGGTTTTAATTACTTTCTTTTTTTTTCGTTGGATTTTCCAGGTGGAAGAAGATCTGAATCTTTCCTAATTTGGTTTCAAGTACGAATGTGGATAGCAAGTCAGAATGTTAAAAACTTTATTATTTGAGACAATTTCCTAAAAAAATTATATCTTACTCATAAATGATTAAAATGAAATTTTGCTGAAAGAGAACGTTTGATTAAGTCTTGCTGCATGACCTCTTCAGCTGAAATTAATCTTTGTTAGTATTGATTGACGATCAAATTTTTCTCTTTTATACTCCGATTGCCGCATTTTCTCATGAACATATATGAATGCAGTATAACAATAAACAAATCCAACTGGAAAATGACACATTATTATAAATTCAATGAAGAACTTTCTTATTAACTCTAATTTTATAAACACACACTAACCTAGTTAATTAAATTCTCTTGAATAGAATTTAGCTCGCACCAAAAAAAAAAAAAAAAAAAAAAATTAAAAAAACCTGCGAGTCTCTATATCTGTGGACAGTAGCAATCGATTCTAATTTCCTAACATGGTTCATTTGTTCTCCTGTGAACTGTCAGTTTACAAACACTAACTTCACACGCAAGCGCCGTATTCGATCATATAGTTTCAGTAAACTTATTCTCACTGGAGATTAACACTCCCTGAATGTATATTATTTCACACGCACAAGCTTCTTTGGTGATCATCGTGTAGACAGATAATCCGTAAGTCTTCACAGCAGCAATAACTACAGTTCCACTTACTTTTCTAAATATTCCTATACTATCACAGAAGCAATCGCTTACTGTTCATTAAACTATCACAGATGCTTGGCATGCTGTCATTTAACCTATCACAGTAGCTGAGGAATACTGTCCTTCGCACTTCCATTTTTTTTTCAACACCCAAATACTTCATACAGACTTTTCATTTAATTTGAAACACTTTCCTTAAAAGTACCTCTTTAGGTCTGCATGGGGAAATAATCCTTTTATTCTTCCAGAATCCGGATATGCTAATAAATACGCACCAGGATTTGGTATATCAACTATTATATATGGACCTGTATAGATTAGATTCCATTTTCTGATGGTTTTCGTCAACCTTGATGACTTGATGTGTCTTCTTAAAAGAATTTTCTGTCCCATATTGAAAGTCTGAATCCGTTTGATGCTTCTGTCATGGATTTCCTTTCGCTGTCTTGCTTTCTCCGTAATATTAATGAGAGCATTGCAAATTTTTTCTTCCCATGACGTTTTGGTGTCCTCGAATTTAGGTAAGTTATCTGCCCAAAAGTTTCTTTCGTTCTCTCTGAACATCAGTTCATTCGGGGTAAAGTTTGTAGAACTATGAGGTAAATTATTATAAATCTGCTCAAACTCGGTCAAATAGTTTGTCCAGGTAGTTTGTTTATGATGACAGTACGTTCTCATGAATCTGTTTAGTTCTCGAAAAACCCATTCAATTGAATTCCCTTGTGGATGATAGCAAGATGTAAATATCTGTTTTATTCCTAGTTGTGATACTAATTTTCTCCATCAATATCCAGTAAATATCTTCGCATTGTCAGAGGTTATAGATTTTGGAATCCCTGCTTGAGGAATATAGTCATTTACAAACTTCACTGCGGCAGCTCTTGCAGTTGCTGATTTTATAGGATATAGTTTAACATATTTTGTAAACACATCACAGAATCCAATAATGTACTTAACACCACCTCTGGCTCTAGGAAGTGGTCCACAATTATCACATGATATAAGTGATCTTGGTGATTCAGGTATTATTGAGTGAAGTGCAATTTTATTTCCCTCGTTGTCCAGCTTAGCCTTTTGACAGAGAACACATTTCTGTATGACTTTGTGCACTTTTCACCTTATATTTTGAAAGTAACAATAATATCTAATCTTATTAGCACACTTTTCAACACCAACATGACCCCAGGTCAAATGTGTAAACCAAATTAATCGTTCTTCATATTCTTCTGGTATGCAGACACACCACTTTGGATTCTCAGCCTTGCCAGATTTAAAAAATAAAATATTATTCACAAGCTGGTAGTATTCCAAATTGACCATAGGATTTTGTTGATTGAATTGTCGTATTATAGCATTCCATTGTCGATCCTTCTTCTGAAGCTGAGCCATTGTGTTACATAAATGAATATAATATAACTTGTGATTATTTTCTTGAAGAAGAAGCACTGGAAATTCTGCCTTATTATTTACATCCAGTTCAGGTGTTACTCCTTCTGGAGATCTTGACAACGTGTCAGCTATAATATTTTCTTTTCCGGCTACATGAATAATTTGAAACTGATATTCTTGCAGCGCCAGCGTCCACCTTGACAAGCGAGGATGCAGCAACTTACATGTTTGTAAAAAGGCTAGTGATTGGTGGTCACAATAAACGGCTATCCTTGAGCCATATACATAATAATTAAACCTTTTCAAAGACCAAATAACTGCTAAAGCTTCCAATTCCGTAGCGGTATATGCTCTTTCACAGGTGGATAAAACTCTGCTAGCAAATGCAATTGGACAAAAGGTTTCTACACCATCAATGTACCTAATTTGAATAAACAAGATCCTAATCCCACATCTGATGAATCAGTGGCTAAACAGAATCCGACATTCATATCAGTGTGGTATAATAATGGAGCATTTATCAGTTGATCCTTTATTTCACAAAAAGCCTTTTCACAATCATTAGACCATTGCCATGGTACATCTTTCCTCAGGAGCCGGTTTAGTGCTTCAGAGTTCATTGTTTGAGTTTTAATAAATCGACGAAAAAATGAAGCCAAGCCTATAAAGCCCTTCAGTTGTCTTCTGTTTCTTGGAGTTGGAAAATTTTTTATAGCACTAATCTTTGCTTCTATTGTAAGAACGCCTTTTGCATTAATCATATGTCCTAAGAATTTAATTCTCTGTAGAGAAAATTGGAATTTTATTAGATTTGCAGTTATACCAGTTTGTTTGAACACAGCAAAAATCCTCCTAATAGGTTGTACATGTTCCTCCCAAGTTTTAGAGGCAATTAATAGATCGTCCACAAAAATTGTTATTCAACTACTAGTTCTGGTCCTAGGGCATAGTCCAACGCAGAAATAAAAACTCAAGAGCTGATATTGAGACCAAACAGAACGACCTTGAACTGATAGCTTCTCCCTCCATATATAAAAGCAGTATATTTTCTTGAATCCTTGTCTAACTGGACTTGCCAGAACGAACTTCTCAAATCAATACTGATTAAATAGGATACATCTCGAAATTTCTGTATTAAGTCATCGATGTTCTCTGGATGTGTGCGCACAGGTACTATAATTTTGTTAATTTCCCTTGCATTTAATACCAATCGAACATTTCCTCCTGGCTTTGGTACAACAAGCAACGGAGAACAATATGGGCTGTTTGACGGTTCAATAAGATTCCAGTTTAACATTTTTTGTATCTCTTTCTGAACTGGTTGTTTTAATCGCCAGAGAATGGGATGGTGTGTGCGGCAAAATGTCTTATGGGGCTTAATCTGTAATATACAAACATATCCTCTAATGATTCCGGGCTTTTCATCGAAAACTGACTCATATTCTGTTAATATATTGAATAATAGGTCCCTCTGACTATCCGTTAGGCAATCTGACTCAGTAGTCATCTGTTCGACTGTTTGTCTGAAATCCTCTACTTGAAATGACTTGATCGGAAGTCGGTACATACTATTATTTTCAGCATAAATCAACTGCACAGCAGTACCACTGAAATATCGCTCATACACTGCCTCCTTTCTCAGTAAGATCAGTGTAACAAATTGATCTTCGATTTTAAAATTCACCTTTCCTTCTACCAAGTCCAACTTGCAATTGCAGGCTTGCAAAGTTCCAGTGCCAAGAATACAATCTACTACCAACTTTTCCACTACAAGGAATGTGCATTGTTTAGCTACATTTTCCAATTTTATCTCTATAAACGTTTGTATCTTGACGTTCTGGGATTTTGCTCCCACTGCACCTATAACTCGACAATTTTGTACTGGTAGGACAGGGATTTTCTTAATTTTACTAATTCTGCAAAACAAAATTCCGGATACTACGTCTGTAGATGAAGCTGTGTCCAATACAACATTGGTTAAAATTCGTCCCACTTCTGTGATGATCTCAGACACAGGAACCCTTTTATCTTCGACTACACAGGCCTCTATGTCTCTCGTCAATTCATCTGTCATTAATTCGCCTTCATTATATCTCAACATTGCCACGGAATTAATTTCGTTTAAAACAGGTTTGCCCTTTTTGTATTCCCTGGCCGACTTTACGGAGCATGAAGCGGCCCTCTTCAGTTTAAATGTCGATTATTATTTCCTCTTGAATCATCTACTACTTCAGTTATGACTGGTTGTTGTTGATGACTGGTTGTGTTATTTGCTTCAAATCGAGGGTCAGAATTTCTGTACGCATTATTATTATTTGAAAACTGCTGGTTCTGATAATCTCTTGCATTTCCAAACATTGGGTTGTATCTGCGACCTGTTTGATTGTCTCTGAATCTGCCCCTCGCTGTACTGTTATTGCAATTTCCATTTCCGTTGCAATTGTTTCCGTTGAATCTCTGACCATTCCTAGTATAATAATTATTAAATCCGTTTCCTTTCCGGTTTGCGTTTGGCGCCTCAATCGCTCTCCTCTGCATAACCGGTTGTCTTGGCCGATGTTCATCTTCCTCGATCATATCTATAGTGTCGAGTGTAGTCATGAAAGAGTCAAGGTCATGCTCATTAATATACAGCATTCTATTTCTGATGCTGGCCGGAAGTCGAGATTTTAATATGCCAATCACGTCTTGTAGAGGCATAGGCTTATTCCAATACCGCGATTTGTTTATATATTTCTCAAAGTATTTCTTTAAAGACCCACGTGAAAAGGAAAAAGGTTCCGGGTATAATACCTCCTGCCTTAAACGTTCTTGTACTCCTTCGGACCAGTATTTGGATAAAAATGCTCGTTCAAAATCTTCATATGTGTCCCAAGTTGATATCATATCAGATGCCCATATAGCTCCTGTACTTGATCGGTTAAATAATGTAGCTTCATTGATAGATCTTGTTATGGGTTCATTTCCTTGCGTGGAACACAAACCTTCTCGAGATAGATTTAAAGATCTCTCAATGTTTTCTTTCCGTTGTTTAAGTTCTTCGCCTAGTTGATTTCTGGCTTCTCGAAAACCTTTATTAAATAAATTTTTTCAGAACTTTCGGTCATAGATTGTATAGCTGCTCTGACTGTACTTTCAATATTGTCTGAACAAATGCTTTGCCTTTCCAAACTTAACTGCGAGAATGTTTACCTTATGATCAACCTCGTCTTGTCCCTCCTTTATGTTATTTATGGATTTATCCAAATTTTGGATGTCCTTCGGGATCTTGTCTTGTGATTGTCTCAAATCCTGCATATCTCCTGACATCTCATTTACTTGTTGCTTTAATTCATCTTGAACATCAACTAATACCGGAATTACCGCCATAGAACATTGCATCTGTTCTTGTGCTTGAACTATCTGTGGGATTGACTCAACCTGTTCTTTAATAGTATCAAGCTTAGTAGCAACATACTCAGTTAGCTCTAGGCGTAATTTCTTCGCATTTTCATTACACTGCTGAGTGACGTGCTCAATTTCAGCAGCAAATTTTAATTCTGTCTTTTCATTCTGAATTTTCAATTCTTCCACAGTTTTATTTAATTTATTATCAAGTTTCTGAAAACTCTCTACTAAATTATTATTTAATTCCGCTTGATTAGCTTCTAATTGCTCCTGGACTTTCACTTGATTGGCTGCTAATTGTTCATTCATTTCCATTTTAGTCTCTATTTGCGCTTTAGTTAATTCCCTTTTAGTCTCTATTTGCGCTTTAGTTAAGTCTGTTACATTTTTGGCTAACAGTGTTAACTGCTGCATGATTACAGTCAATGGGTTTATTTCGTCCTGCTCAGATCACATCGAAACACTTAAGCTCTGTTGTGGGGCCTGACTAATGCTGCTGCTAGGTACTACTTCAGTTAAGCTAGCGTCTAATGTTTCACTAACCTCAGAAACAGCTGTGGGCTGTTGTGATTCGCTCAGCTGTTGCATTGCCATTTTATAATCCGCCCTAGTAAGAACCATTAATACACAGAACAACAAATATATAAATTCACTCACATCTGAGTTAATAATGTCACTGACCTAAACTTTGCATAATACTCACTTATAATAAACACTTCCTATCTAAAGTTCAACCCAACAGTCACTCAATCAATCTGATTCAACCCGATAGACATTTAAATAGTTATTCTAAATTTCTGTCTACAAAAATTTAATTGTATATTGTCTGGCCTGAGCGACGTTCTCGTATGTTGTGGCGAAATTGTGACTTCTGGAACAGGCCTCGTCTTCTTTTCTCTCGTGCAAATGCAACATAAAATTCACACAATGTTTAAGTAATGCTCAAAAATGTGTGCTGTCACAGTGAAGCCAAATTTAATATTTTTTTGTGGGATCTAAATTTTAAAAAACCTCTCTCACACCGGCCTGATTTAGCTTCACTGATCAGGATAGTAAAATCATGCGTATGTTAAGGGAATTTTCATTCACAAAGCAGGCTTATCACATGCACACAGTTCAATACTGTTCTATCTTGATTAAATTGAGCTTAACTTAAATTCCATAAGGCAGTGAAGTAATTTCGAAGTCTCGGCGCGACGAAAATTGTCAGTCGATCTCCTGAAAACATTTGTAAAAATTATTAACTTTTGGTGATCACATGGGGAAGACCGGAGATCTGCTGGTAAGACCGTGTTAGCCTATTTATTTGAAGTAACTGGATATCTTGAGCATACAAAACGGCAGGTTCGTCCAGTGTATATCAGACGTTCCCCACTGATCCCGTGCAACACAGCATAGTAAGCAGACACTGTCAATAATAATCAGTTAAATAATACGCGAACACAGTTACTTTAGATCATGTATTAAATTCCTTCTCATACAGAATCTCATCAAGATGGCGAATAGCTCAACAATACATACATATACATCCTCCTTCTTTCACAACTAATCGGCAAGAATTCCTTCATTCTTTTTATAAGAGAAAACGTAGATAGCAGAGAAGCTATTCCATGGAGTAAATGGACGCTCCCAGGAATAATTGGGCATGAAACTACTTTGCATTGATAATCGGTAAGATAAGAAGAGATATTTCGAGATATGTACTGAGTTATATAATTTATAAAATTTCTGAAAATATCGTGGAGAGACCGCTGCAAGAGACATTACACCATGACCACTAAGGTAGTCCAATATCTCTGGCCATCGCGCAAGTTGACGTTTCTAAACAAATATACTTTCCAAATTGCTAAATATATTTGTCATTGTTGCCTTGAATTGTAATTTACGTATTGCTCCTAAGGCCTACTGTGCTTACTGTAGCTGAAAATGTTTGTCGACTTAAAGTTTTAGGTTGTGTAGCCCTACTGCAAACCTCCATGGGCTCTATGGCAGAGGGTAAGTCCCACTCTACCAGTTAATAGGGTTACTTCCCGTTTCATTCTCGTATGGAGCATGGGAATAACCATTGTTTGACTGTCTTTGTGCATGAAGTGATTATTCTAATGCTATCCTCACAATCCCTGTGTGAGCAATACGTATGGGGTGTAGCATATTTCTAGAGTAATCATTGAAAGCATTTTCTCAAAACTTTGTTAACAGATTTTCTCGAGGTAGTTTATGTCTGCCTTCAAGAGTTTGCCATTTCAGTTCCTTCAGTGTGTCGACACTCTCCCATAGATTAAACAAATTTGTGGTCACAGATGCTGCCCTTCTCTGTATAAGTTCAGTATCCCATGTTAGCCATATCTGGTATAGGTCCACACACTTGACCAGTAATCTAGGATGGGTCGCATGATTTATAAGCAATCTGTACCATAAATTCACAATTAGTATTTCCCATTATTCAGTTCATTTTCAGAGATGTTTCTCTTCATTCCCACAACAACCCATATCCCAGCAACTACACTTACTCCAGATGCTGTCATTATTTGAACCTGTAAAAGTGGAAGAGCATCACACTGCTCATCCAGTACCTTGAAGAAATGCAATTCCACATTTGAATTGGAATGTTGAAATATCCCACATCTTCAAGATACTAAACTTTTCAGACGAATGAATACATTTTCCATGTCTTAATATTATGCTAAATTTTTCTTTTTCTACTCCGTTAAGATTAATGTGGAGGGATTAAGGCTAATGCTCTGCAGCAAATCCTAATATGTTTGCTTAACATTTTGATAAAATGTGTTAAGTGAACACATAGCCATTCTGTATATATTGCAATAAATGCACATTAATCACTACATAACTCAGATATTATTCTATTTCTTAATATTATGCTTAAAATATGTTTTTCTACTCCATTAAAATGAATGTGGAGGAATGAATGCCAATGCTGTGCCAGTAATCCTAATATATTTTATTGATTTTCTGTTAAAATTTATGAATTGAACATATGGCCTTTCAGAATATATTGTAATAAATGCACATAACTCAGTTCATAACTCAGAGTTTCTTGCCAATATAAGCAAAAATCGTACAAATTATGGCTAGTTCCCAGTGTCTTTGGCATTATACTCTACTCATGGTTCATTCTTTGACATATGGTCAGTTGTATACGTTAGATTAGAAACGCTTGATGATTCCTTCTTTTGGTAGCAATGGTTGAAATCGCCTTAGATGGTATGTTCTTCTCATTTATGGGTACATGACCCCAACTGGGCTTGGTGGAACTCCAGTCTAATCAGACAGTTGGAATGTGTGATCTTCAGAAGCATCAATGAATGGGCTAACTTGTGAACAACACAATTGCACAAATTGTGTTACCTGGCAGTGTTGTTAGTTATTTCTGTGTGAAGCCCTTCCTTTACTTTCGACAGAAATATTATTCTTTAGGTACAATTTTGGCCACCATTCCTTAAACGTTGGCACCTCTCCTGTTTTTGATATTTTCATTTCAAAATTTGCCTTTTCGTGGGAGTCAATTATTAATTTTGCATCTTTCTTCACAAAATATATCCTATCCATCTTCCTAATTTTCCTCTTTATCTGTTGAAATCTCTATCATGTGGAAGGTGGCACTACCCTCCTGTTGGAAAGTAATGGGCGATGAATTGAAACCTTCACTCTGCCACAAGCATTAAACAAACCTCACCAGTGAATGGTTTTTATTTTTGCCTCCAAAACAGGCTTCATCAGAGCTTTTTCGTGATAGAGGTAATATATGGCCCTTGCACTCTGTAACTCGTGCACAGTAAAGATATGTAATGAAATCTGACCCAAGTTAAATGGAAATCGAATTGGTATCTGAGGTAATTGCAAATTCTGCATACAATCAAACGAGAGGCCTGCAATGGTAGAATCAGTGTCAGTTTTTGCTGTAGCTGCGTGTAATTTCTTGAAGAATTAATCACCACACTTCTTGTGCACTATTAACTCAGCTATTGCTGCCCTTTTACCAGCATCATTCAGAGATGGACTTTTGATTTTTATCCAAATCTCTTCACATGTACTGCTCGTATACACCTGTGGTTCCCCAGGTTTTAAATTAAAATGGAAAGTTTTCAAATAAAATTGATAATCAACTTGAATATCCATTTTAATAGTTTTGAACATGTGCCACATAATCTGCACATGTTTGGGGTCAAGATAATTAGATTTTTCTTTGGCATAATGTGCTTCCCGGATTGGAAATGAGTCGATGTGCTTTTAATTCCACTTCTTAAGCTACTGGTTCTGCACGGCCAGGGTTACATTTTCCTCTCTTACAACACACCAGTGCCTGTGTTATTCTGAATTACGATGCAATATCCCATGGGACAAGGACCCTCTTGATAAGTGGGTTATCTGGATTCGAGTGCCACTCTGGAACAAATTTTCATTGTCATCACTCCATTATACAGCTGTTGGCTGTCCATTTTCGCAACTGTGAATTCATTCCAGGTTTCCACCTTTATCTTTTGGAGATTTACCTTCTTTTAACGTATTGCTATATTCGCATATTGCTGAAATCACCAACACTTTGGAAGGCAGTTTTACAAACTTAAATCTTCCCTTCAGACCTTGATAGCCAACAAATGCATGACTACAATTTTGGTTTCTTCCCACTAAATTCCTTATCACTTCTAGGCTCCTTTCTTGCCACTTGTTTTTCTTCTATGAGGCTTTGAACGATTCCATCCTGTTCATTTTTTGTTCTGTCTTGCTGCCCTCTATCATCTCAGTTGCCATGCTTTTCAACTGACAACTGGAAACAGAATGACATATTCAGTTGAACTTAACGTTCTACATTATTATGTTCGTTGTGGTAGTTAAACGTTAATTTTGAAGTAATACTAAATTTCAGGTTAACCATTACATTTTGGTTGGTATCTATTCCCTCTCCAATTTATATATGCTTCATTTTCACTCTGCTCGCTATATGGATATATGTTTTGGAACCTCCACAGCATTCTTTCTTTTTCCATTACTCCTTGATATTTGTCACTAACATCACGACTGTCTGACATCTTACCACAAGTAACAAAATAGATTAATAAAAGAGTAAGAGGAATATTGATTATTCTCCCTGCCTTAAACTGAGTTGATAGTATAAAATTTTTAGCGAGCCCAAATCTTTTGTACCTGTGGGCTTTCACTTCGAGAGAATGTTATAACAATGGCTGCATAACAAAACAAAATGTTCCAGCACTTATGGGATTTCTTTACATCTTGATTGGGCTACATCCTTAAAGCACAAACACATATGTAACTCAATGCTGTCAAAAATGGATGTGTTTGTTTTCTTAATATTCCCATTCATTTACAAAATAAATCAGTATTGCTTCTTCTGTTCTTACCTTACTCCTAAATCTGTATGATCTTTCTTGAGGTCATGTATTACTAATATTCACAATCAAAAACACTCTTGATCACAAATTATTTATTTTGGTGACCGGTTTCGGCCACAACTGTGGTCATTTTGAGACCAATGATTAAGAACCTCCTTCTGGTGGTAAATCACAGTAGTGATTACACTGGCACTGTAGTGATTTACCAGCAGGAGGAGTTTCTTACTCATTGATATGAAGATGACCACAGTTGTGGTTGAAACTGGTCTCTGGAATAAATAATTTGTGATCAAGACTGTTTTTGATATTAAATATTTGTAATAGCATTGATCACTGCATAATCCCACAATGTATTCAAAAGCAATTTCATGTATTACTGCCTATTCACTCATCTTGTAGATATTTCCTGGCAGTTTTTAACAGCCATACATATGCTGTATTTCATAAGTTATTAGGCAATAAATGGACAGATGGATCATAATCTACAACAGCAGTTGTAAAAGGCAAAGGGCGTGAAAGTAGAACAGTGGTTGAGAAAGGACTGAGGCAGGGTTGTAGTCTATTCACCGTGTCATTCAATCTGTGCACTGAACAAGCTGTCAAGGACACTGATAAAAATTTGGACATGTTTTTATAGTTCATGAAGAAGAAATTATAGGTTTAAAGTTTGCCAATGACAGTATAGTTCTGTCACTGTTGGCAAAGGTCTTGCAGGGTAAGTTGAATGGAAGGAATAGTGTCTCGAAAAGAGATTATAAGATGAACATCAAGAAAAGTGGTTCCTTGCAGCTATTGTCATAGGGGAGTTGATCGTCATTTGTTTTACATGTCATTTGTTTCATGGGTAACAGTGCTCCACGTTTGGTAACTGAGGGATCAAGTGTTTTAATCCATAATTAATTTTTTTATGTTTTGATGAGAAAGTCAAGATAATTACAATATTGTCCATGGCCGATTTTAAAGTCTTGATTACAGCTAGTTCTCTGCATTAAACACAGCTCTCTCTTCCTGGTATGACATAGATTGAACCAGAGGAAGGAAAGACTTCCTCCTTCTCATCCACTGGGTAAGTCTCCCCAGACCCAGTGTTCTGGGTGGCTTTCTCAGACACTACACATTTCCCAAACCTCACCAGCCTTATCATTCACCCCTCTTGTTTCCCCTTCAATGCTTCTACAAGAAGAAGGAGCCACTGGCTCCAAAACTTGAGTATTTCTACAATATTTCTATATGTTTTCTCCTGCCACCGCTTATTGAGTAGACCTGTATCTACAAAATTACACTACGACTTCAATGAGAGGAGAAGACACAGTCTCAGACCACTATGTAGTTGAAATGAAAATCAAATTCACACCTTTCAAGAAAATGAGTTACAACCCACCTCGTCTGATTAAGAATGACAAGTAGCACCAAATAAAACAAAACATTAAATTAAGAAATGACCTAGGTGAACTGATATCTAGTACAAGGAACAACAAAAAACTATCAGCCTCAAAACAACAAAACAACTTCCAGGAGTTACTGCAAAATCCTTGGGAAACAACTGCAATTGTACTAACTATTTACAGTAATATTTGAGAATAAAGATAGAAGACACACAGTAACAAAGAAAGTGCTGAAATCATGACAGAAGCATTTCATAAACGTTTGGACTGTGAAAAAGGCAAATATATCTTACAGACCGGTGTAAATAACACAACAAAAACCAAACCTAACAAATCAGGTTTTTAAAATTTCCTACATGTTGAAGGAGAACTCACAGATCAAAAACTGGTAAGGTTGTTGCTGAAATGTGAATATATTTAAGTCACACTGTCAATATCTCCTTACACATAACTCTAACAGAAAGATGGACGATGTAGCCATTCCCTGAACATTATACCACAACCGTCATCCAGATGGGGGATAGCAGCAGTCTGAATATCTACAGAGCAATCTCTCTCCTAGACTCCACATGCAAGACTTGGTCCTAGATTCTATGTGGAACAATCAAGGGAGAACTAAAACAGGAGTTACGAGGAAATCTGGAAGGTTTCAGACCATGGAGAATTTGTGCAGAGCAGATCATAAGTTTAAAGTTGATTATGGTGTGCTGTAGGAGACAGAAAAATCTCTGGCAATAACGTTTGTAAACTTCAAGAAGCCATCCAATATCTCCATGGAACTCCATTTTTAAAAATTCTCAGAAATCTAAGACTTTATCCAAAATTAATTAAACTAGTAGAACTTACTCTAAACAACGCTAAATTGAAAGTAAGGCTTAGAGAAAAAATTTCTGAAACATTCCTCATAAAAGCAGGCGTAAGACAAGGTGAATGCCTATTATTACTGTTCGACAGAGCACTGGAATATGTAATGAGAGAATGGTACAAGGATAACGCAAAGAACATAAGAATTGAAAGTGTGAAAACTGATAAAAGCTTAAACTGCTTGGGATTTGTTGCTGATAATATGCTCCTAGCCAAGAATGTTCAAGAAACTACTAAAGTAGTTAAATCATTAAAAAATAGCACAGAAACTCAGCCTCAGAATATCATTTGCAAAAACAAATTATGCCAGCTGGTCCACAAAAATACAGCGGAAGAACAGAAAATCAAAATAGATAATCAATTTAAATACACTCCTGGAAATTGAAATAAGAACACCGTGAATTCATTGTCCCAGGAAGGGGAAACTTAATTGACACATTCCTGGGGTCAGATACATCACACGATCACACTGACAGAACCACAGGCACATAGACACAGGCAACAGAGCATGCACAATGTCGGCACTAGTACAGTGTATATCCACCTTTCGCAGCAATGCAGGCTGCTATTCTCCCATGGAGACGATCGTAGAGATGCTGGATGTAGTCCGTGGAACGGCTTCCCATGCCATTTACACCTGGCGCCTCAGTTGGACCAGCGTTCGTGCTGGACGTGCAGACCGCGTGAGACGACGCTTCATCCAGTCCCAAACATGCTCAATGGGGGACAGATCCGGAGATCTTGCTGGCCAGGGTAGTTGACTTACACCTTCTAGAGCACGTTGGGTGGCACGGGATACATGCGGACGTGCATTGTCCTGTTGGAACAGTAAGTTCCCTTGCCGGTCTAGGAATGGTAGAACGATGGGTTCGATGACGGTTTGGATGTACCGTGCACTATTCAGTGTCCCCTCGACGATCACCAGTGGTGTACGGCCAGTGTAGGAGATCGCTCCCCACACCATGATGCCAGGTGTTGGCCCTGTGTGCCTCGGTCGGATGCAGTCCTGATTGTGGCGCTCACCTGCACGGCGCCAAACACACATACGACCATCATTGGCACCAAGGCAGAAGCGACTCTCATCGCTGAAGACGACATGTCTCCATTCGTTTCTCCATTCATGTCTGTCGAGACACCACTGGAGGCGGGCTGCACGATGTTGGGGCGTGAGCGGAAGACGGCCTAACGGTGTGCGGGACCGTAGCCCAGCTTCATGGAGACGGTTGCGAATGGTCCTCGCCGATACCCCAGGAGCAACAGTGTCCCTAATTTGCTGGGAAGTGGCGGTGCAGTCCCCTACGGCACTGCGTAGGATCCTACGGTCTTGGCGTGCATCCGTGCGTCGCTGCGGTCCGGTCCCAGGTCGACGGGCACGTGCACCTTCCGCCGACCACTGGCGACAACATCGATGTACTGTGGAGACCTCACGCCCCACGTGTTGAGCAATTCGGCGGTACGTCCACCCGGCCTCCCGCATGCCCACTATACGCCCTCGCTCAAAGTCCGTCAACTGCACATACGGTTCACGTCCATGCTGTCGCGGCATGCTACCAGTGTTAAAGACTGCGATGGAGCTCCGTATGCCACGGCAAACTGGCTGACACTGACGGCGGTGGTGTACAAATGCTGCGCAGCCAGCGCCATTCGACGGCCAACACCACGGTTCCTGGTGTGTCCGCTGTGCCGTGCGTGTAATCATTGCTTGTACAGCCCTCTCGCAGTGTCCGGAGCAAGTATGGCGGGTCTGACACACCGGTGTCAATGTGTTCTTTTTTCCATTTCCAGGAGTGTATTTAGGTGACTTAACAACGGGAAATCTAAATGAAAAACATGGCAAAATAGAATAAGAACCTCACTAAGGAAAATGAAACCAGCAAAAAAAAACATACAACAAGAAACGGCTGTCTGTGCAGCAGCAACCTTCTTCAGAACAACGGCTGTTGTCGTCGTCTTCAGTCCTGGTACTGGCTCGATACAGCTCGCCACTATACACCCTATAATAATATCAGTGCATTTGCCGGTTCGCACCTAACACAAACCCTCCAAAAATTGGTAATAGAATTCCTTAAGGGACAATCACACTACTGTCGAACTTTCTTTCTCACTTTTAACCAACATGTCACCACAAATATTGGTTAGTATGAAAACTTGTCTTTGCAAATAAAAAAGAGACACGGATGAACTTGCCACCTTTGTTAAGAAATTAAACATATTTAATTGCAGTAGATAAAGAGGTTTTTGTTATTTCTAACCATTACCTGTTAAGCTTCCTATTTCGACATCGAATAATCGGCCGCGGTTGAATGCCCTGCTGCTTGGCGTCGCCGACAGATTTCAGCGCGGCACGCTGCCGGGAAATACATGGCGAGCCTTTCACCTCCATCTCCTGTCGCCGTCTGCTCTGCAGTGCCTGTATAGCGGAGCAAACACAGACTAATTGCAGTGAACAGTAGCATTATTCTATGGAGGGGTGAATGCAAATGCTCTGCTGGTAAACCTAATTTATTTTCTTGATGTTCTGTTAAAATTTATTAAGTGAACATATGGCCTTCTTGAATACAGTGCAATAAATGCAAATAAATCAATACGTAACTCAGTTTATTGTAATATGGGCAAAAATCAAGTACATTATGGCTAATTCCCACTGTCTTTCGCATTCTACTCTACTTGTAGTTGATTCTTTGACATATGGCCAATTGTATATGTTAGAATAGAAGTTCTTTATGATGACTTGTTCTGGGAGGAATGGTAGAAATCGCCTTAGATGGTGCATGTTCCTCCCATTTATCGTTACATGAGCCCGATTTACAGGGCTTGGTGGAACAGCAGTTCGATCAGAAAGTTGGAATGTGTGCTATTCTGCCACATCAACGAATGGCTTAACTTTAACAACACCACGAGTGTCTTGTGGACAACAGAATTGCACAAATTGTGTTATATAAAAGAGCTGTTAGTTTCTGTGTGAAGCCCTTCCTTTCCTTTCAACAGAAATATTAGTATTACTATGGAATTTTGGCCACCACTCCTTCAAATTTGGAACCTCTTATGTTTTTGATATTATCACTTCAAAATTCCTCTTTGTGCGCGATTCAGTTATTAATTCTGCATATTCTTTCAGAACATATATCCTATCCATCTCGCTAATTTTCCTTTTTGTCTGTTGATATGCCTATCATGTGCAAGGTAGGACTACCCTCCAGTTGGAAAATAATGGGTGATAGACTGAAACTTTCCCTGTGCCACAAGCATTAAACAAACCTCACCATTGAATGGTTTTTATTTTGCCCTCCACAACAATCAGAGAATGAGTGAAAGTCTTTAACACATTGTCCAACAGTTTCATTTATATAATTAAAAAGAAATGAACAAGCTTCATCAGAGCTTTTTCGTGCTATTCCTTTTCGTGATAGAGACAAAAACCAGGCTGTTCCACTCTGTAATTCTGCGGATTTAAGAAATTAATGAAAGCTGCCACAAGCGACATGTAAGTTGTCTTTGTATCTGAGGTAATTGCAAATTCTGCATTATATCAAACGAGAGGCCTGCAATGGTAGAATCAGTGTCAGTTTTTGCTGTAACTGGGTGTAATTTCTTGTGCACTATTAACTCAGCTTTGCTGGCCTTTTAGCAGCATGATTCAGGGATGGACTTTTCACATTTATCTGAGGCTCTCCACATCTACTGCTCGCATACACCTGTGGTTGCCCAAATTTTAAATTAAAATGTCCATGCTTAATTTTCAAGTAAAACTGATAATCAACTTGAATATGGAGTTCAAAAGTTTTGACCATCTGCCACATAATCTTCACATGTTTATGGTCCAGATAATTGTGTTCTGCATTGGTATAATGTGCTTTCTGGACTGGAAATGAGTTTATGTGATTTTTCATTTCCACTTCCTAAGCCACAAGCTTTGCACTGCCAGGATGACATTTTCCCCTCTTACAATACTCCAGCGCCTGTGTTACTCCGCATTACGATGCAATTAATAAATCTTGTAGAACTTACTGCAAACAACGTCAATTTGAAAGTAAAGCTTAGAAAAAAAATTTCTCAGCCATTCTTCATAAAAAGAGGCTTAAGACAAGGTGAATGCCTATCACCATTAGTGTTTGACTGTGCACTGGAATATGTAATGAGCGAATGGTACAAGGTAACACAAAGAAAATAAGAACTGGAAGTGTGACAATTGGTAAAAGTTGAAACTGCTTGGGATTTGCTGCAGATCTTACTCTCCTAACCACGAATGTTCAAGAAACCACTAAACTATTTACACCTCTAAGAAATATCACAGAAAGTCACCCTCAGAATATCATTTGAAAAAACACATTATGCCAACTGGTCCACAAAATTTCAGTGGAAGAACAGGAAATCAAAATCGTTGACCAAGTTAAATATTTAGGTGACATCATAACTGGAAATCTGAATGAGAAACAAACATGACAAAGTAGAATAAAAACCCCATCAAGGAAATTTACATTAGCAAAGACGCATACAACAAAAAAGCCTGTCTATAGTTGCAAATTTAAAACATTGTACAACAGTTACACAACCAGAAATAACATATGCATCTGCAACCATCTTCAAAACGACCGTTGTTGTTGTTGTCGTCATCTTCAGACCATGTACTGCCGTGATGCAGTTCTCCATGCATGGTAGCTGGAGAGAAGGGATGAGTTTTGTAGTGCATTCGAAAAATAAACAAGAATGGGTAATTGCAAACGTGTTACTGTAACTGGCACCCCAACATCTAACATTCACAAACTATTTGACAGCTCGCACAACACAGCAGAAGCCCTCCAAAATTTCGTAAACATTTAATGGTTTCATGTATAGGAATTTGTTGCTTTTTTTCTTTACTGTGGGAACGGCGTTGCCGCAGTGGCTACACTGGTTCCCGTGAGATCACAGGAGTTAAGCGCTGTCAGGCGTGGCTGGCAGTTGCATGGGTGGCCTGAATACAGAGTGCTTTCTTTATTGTGATTGCATTCCAATGTCCCATATGGGCAGGGAAGGCCTGTCAGCGGCACAATCCACTGCTCTTCTGCCGAATAACATGACAACTATGACAAGAATAAAATGTTACATACATAAGGCGATAAAATGGGGAACTTAAAACAGAGCAAAGGCAGATAATGGAGGTAAAAAGATACTGACATGGAGATGTTCATGGGGTGACAATTAAAAAAGTCGACATAAGGTTAAAAAACACAAAGAAGACACTGAAGGCACATGCACAGATTAAAAGTCGGCCACAGTATTAAAAACCCTCCAGAACAACGCACTTAAAACCCACTTGGAGCACACACCATGAAGAATAAAACTACCACATGGGAGCTACTGAGGGAGAGGCCTAAGAGGATGGAGAAGGAGGGGAGAGCAAGGGGCAGCAAGGGAGGTGGTGGGATGAAAAGAGTAGGGGCGTCAGCGGGCAGGAGACTGGTGGGGTAGAAGATGAAGAGGGAAGACAAGGCACGAGGGAATGCAGAGACACTGAAGGGGAGCACAAGAGAGGGAGGGGGAGTAGGATGGGGAAGCCGCTCGGGAGAAGGGAGGGGGAGGGGGAGGAGAGGGAGCCTTGAAGAAGAGGCAGGAAGATGGGGTTAGAGTTGGTAGGAAGGGTAGATCTGAGGGTAAAGCGCATCATCTGGCAGGGGTAGATGGTGGAAGTTGCATTGGGCAAGGAGGCAGTAGGGTGTGGAGATGGAGAGAGGGTGGGACACAACAGCAAACGTGCGGCAACGGATTGGGGGTGGAGAGCAAGGGAGATACCAGGGGGTGAAGGGGATCAATGCGGCGGACAATATACAGTGCACAGATGTGTTCACGAAAAGGAGGAGGTGGGGGAAGGGGGTGAGGGATGTGCGTGATGGACGGAAAGTGAATGCGGAAGGTGAGGCGGAGCACATGGTGTTCAAGGATTTGGAGGGATTTATAGGGCCTGGAACGAATTTGCTTTTTTCCCCTTCAGACACAGATAAAACTAATGATACAAAAGAAGATAATCACAGAACAGACATGGTGGATATACAAACATAAAATTAAAACACACGGAGCCGTTCACAAGTGCAGAGTCCAAATTAAAAATGTTGAGACACGTGGACATGCGCAGAGATGACAGATGACACATGCAAACTTTGGAGCACAAACGATTAAACACTGGAACACTTGAGGACAAACACGACGGCACACACAAACACTAGGCGATGATCTCTGGTGCGCAAAAGTTCACTATACGTGGACGGATCTGGGGACCTGCCAAAAGGGGAAAAATGGGAGAGGAGGGAGAGGGGAGTGCGTAGATGCCAGTGGCAGAGGCAGAGGAGATGGGAGGGGCAGGAAAGAAGGTAAGGGGGGTAGGGGAAGCCCGGGGGAGGAGGGAGGAAGGAAAGGAGGAGGGAGAGAAGGAAGAGAGAGTGCGATCGGGAAAAAACACCGGGTGTGGTAGAGGAGAATCAATGTTGGCAGGAGGGGTAGATGGAGGGGATGAGGGCATCATCAGTTAGTTGGTGGAAGCCACCTTGGGAGAGGGTATGGAGAGTGGAGAGATGGAGTGCAGATGGGATGTGGGAATGAAGGTGCGACACAGGACATGGGTGGGAGAGGATAGGAGAGACAAGCGGGTGAGGGGGATCAAGTTTGCAGGAGATGTAGAGGATCAGTATCCATTCAAGGAAGAGAAGGAGGTGCGGGATCAGAATAAGATAATATAGGATCCGCGTGGGGGACGGGAGACCGATGCGATAGGCGAGGTGGTGCTCATGGCGTTCTAGAATTTGAAGGGATATGTAAAAGGTAGGAGGGACAGAGATCCAGGTGGGATGAGTGTAGCAGAGGATAGGGCAGATAAGGGATTTATAGGTGTGGAGAATGGTGGAGGGGTCCTGACCGCATGTGCGGCCAGGAAGGAGTTTGAGGAGACAGAGTCGAGAGCGTTCCTTGGCATGGATTGTCCAGAGATGGGGGTCCAGGAGAGGTGATGGTCAAGGGTGACGCCAAGGTACTTCATGGTGGGGGTGAGGACGATAGGACGGCCATAAATGGTGAGTTAGAAGTCGAGGAGACTGAAGGAAGAGGT
Organism: Schistocerca serialis cubense; assembly: GCF_023864345.2. Taxonomy (NCBI): domain Eukaryota; kingdom Metazoa; phylum Arthropoda; class Insecta; order Orthoptera; family Acrididae; genus Schistocerca; species Schistocerca serialis. The sequence goes on along the minus strand of NC_064648.1, from coordinate 196,851,021 downwards.
GGTTTTGCCTACAATGATCGCCTGGGATTTGGAAGGATAGACCTTGAGCAACACTGGTTACACCAAACGGTCAACCAGTCAAGATGCAATTGGAGAAAGTGTTGGGAGCGTTGCAGGGTGGGGGTGAGGGAAAGAGAGGCTGTTTCATCGAAGTACTGGAGAAGGTGGATGGGGGGTGAAGGTGGCGGCATATCTGCCGTATACAAAAGGTATAGAAGAGGGGAGAGGATGGAACCTTGGGCACATCGGCAGAGGGGTAGAAGGTGTAGGAATCCGTGTTTTGGATCGTGACATTGGAAGGACGTTGGGAAAGAAAGGACCCGATCAGACAGACGTAGTTGATAGGAAGTGCAAAGATTTGGAACTTAAAGAGGAGACCAGAATGCTACACACCGTCGTAGGCGCGTTCCAGGTCGAGGGAGAGGAAGATGGTGGAGTGACAGGAAATGAGCTGTTCGGAGAGGAGATGAGTGAGGTGAAGGAGAAGGTCGTCAGTAGAGAAGGATGGTCGAAAGCCACACTTGGGTAACAGAAAGGAGGCGGCGATGGCGGAGATGCTGGTGGTTGCGTCGGGTAAGGATGGATTCCAGGACCTTGCTAAAGACTGAGGTAAGGCTGATGGGATGGTAGGAGGTGACAGCGGATGGTGGTTTGTCGGGTTTGAGGAACATCAGGATAAGGGGAGGTCTGGCTAGGATGGAGAGAAAGGAGGTGGGAGCTTCACGGAGGTGGCGATAGATAACACGATCGTGACCGGGAGTGGTGTTGTGTTTTGTGCAGAGTGTAGTCATGAAATCCTGAGTAGTGATGTGGGCATTGAGTTCGTTGTGTGTAATGTTGTCCAAGTACTGGAAACCAGGGGCGAATGGAGGACATAGGTGTCAGTTCGATCGCGGACATCTGGGAAGAGGGGGTAATCGAACTGGGGATCGTAAGAGAGGGTAAAGATATTGGACAGGTAGGAGGCAGAGTGATTGGCCCTACTAAGGTTGTCAGGGAAATGTTGGTCATGATGAGGGAGAGGATGGTACTAAGGGGTGGGGGGGATTCAGACCAGTACTTGGACGAGTTGATAGGAAGTGTAACATTATGACAGGTGCATTTCCGTCGCCAGTCGCGGCGATTCTTAGCCTTGAGCCTGTTTTGGACGTGTCTTTGTAGTTGCCGGTGGCGTCGTAGTGTGTCCGGGTCACACATGTGAATGAAGGCATGGTAGAGACGTCGGGATTCACGGAGGGGAAGTACGGCCTGTGGGAGTAAAGGGGAATTGGAATAATCATGGACGTACTTTGGGGGAGGGTCATTACGAGGGTCAGGGCGGGGGTGACGACCGTTTGAAACGGTGAGGAGGACAGACCAATGGGGCCCAGGACTTCAACCGTTATGCAGCCAAGGAGGTTAGGGGAGGAGAGGATGACATCGGGAGTGGAGTTGGATTCAGGGCGGTTGTGCTGGGGAATGGGGACGAGGTCACCTTGGAGTGAGGAGAGGAACCTATGCAACCGCTGTTACTGGGCGGCGGAACAACTATGAATGTTGAGGTCGGCAGCGATTACGTAGAAGGAGACGGTGCAGTCGATGTAGGAAAGGAAGTCAAAAGGAATCGGGGCGTTAGGGCAGACGTGGATGGTGGCGCAGGTAACGGTGAGGCCGGGCAAGAGGAGACTAATGATCAGGTGTTCTGTGGGGTTGGGAAGGAGGGGTTGGAGCCGAATAGGGATCTGGCGGTGGTGGACAATTATCAGAGCAGTTTAGGAGATAGGGAGAAGTGTGGACGGTATGCTGAGGCTATAGAAAGGTTTTGTTTAAGAGGAAGGCGTGCACACTGTGGGTCGTGAGGGTGTGCATGAGGAGATTCTTGTTGGCGGGTAGGGACTGGATGTTGCTGAACTAGATACAGTGCTGTCGCGCTATGACAGGAATTTAGACAAGGGTGCCGAGGCGGGAGAATGTGAAGTGGGATTGGTTGTGGGAATAGGTGCATAAGTGTTAAGGTGGAAGGCGGATTGGGTGGCGAGGGATATCTACTGGTGGGTGAGGGGGCACTGTAACGGGTGGACATTCTGGAGGACGATTGTGACAAACCAGATGATGTCCTCAGCAGTGGGGGGGGGGGGGGGATGGAGGGAGTTGCCAGGAGGGGTGGGGGTTTCCAGAGGGCGGATGGGGATGGCTATTTCAGGAGTATGGGAGGGGTTGGCCTTGCATTTCTGGGAGTAGGCGGGATGCGGATGGTTGCAGGTGTTCCGGGAGAGAGGGGACTGGAGGTTGCAACAGTGGCTGAGGAAGTGCGCCTGTTTGCAATGTGGGCAGATGTGGTCCTTGCAGCACTCTGATGTTGGGTGTGCGTTGTAGTGCAGGCACCTCTGGCAGCAGATGGACTGAGGAGGGGAATAGGAGGGGTTGACATGTACCAACAATGGAACAGAAGGGCACTCTCCTTCAGGAGAAGGAGAAGAGAGAGTGTGAGTAGCTTGGGGGATGGAATGAGGGGGGGGGGGGGCTGATTGGGCACACCATGTAATTGTGGTGGTGGCAGCAAAGGGAGAGCTATATACAATGGCGGCGGCGGCGGCGGTGGTGGTGGTGGTGGTGGTGGTGGTGCTTACAACGAGAAACGAAGGAAAAGCACAGGACAGGACTGGACCCCTGCCGGCCGAAGTGACCGTGCGGTTAAAGGCGCTGCAGTCTGGAACGGCAAGACCGCTACGGTCGCAAGTTCGAATCCTGCCTCGGGCATGGATGTTTGTGATGTCCTTAGGTTAGATAGGTTTAACTAGTTCTCAGTTGTAGGGGACTAATGGCCTCAGCAGTTGAGTCCCATAGTGCTCAGAGCCATTTGATTTTTGACTGGACCCCTGCATAAGGAGGGTGGAGCCGGCAGGATTGAAAATCTGGTGCACTGCACGGACGTCTAGGTAGGGATGCGCCTTAAGCTCCAACAGCACCCCCTCCTCAGTGATCATCAGACTAAGCTAAGTGGTCATGGCGGTAAGGGTTGGCGGGCAACGCAGGGCTTGGGGTTGGTGGGAGTGGGAAGGGGAAGGAGCAGGGGAGAGAGAGGCAATGGGGACAAAGCAGGTGATGGGGATTCGGGAAAGGATGTCTGAGTGAAGGGTGGGCCAAGGGGAGGTGATGAGAACGGAGTCCCAACACGGAGTGAGGAGGGGTATGGGAGCTCTGGGGTAGAGTTGGCGGAGGAGCTTCGTGAGGTTGTGGGCCTCGAGGAGTGAGGGATCAGGATGGGATAGGAGGTATATATAGGAGGAGGAGGAGGAGGAGGAGGAGGAGATAGTGGTGGTGGCAGAGGGGAGAGGTGAGGAGACATCCGTGCCCTCCTGGCGGGGGGGTAAGAGGAGGGGACTGGGATTTTTTGGGAGCAGAGGAGGCAGGGGTGCCATTGGGGCACTTCACAGCGACTGAAGTGTCACAGGAACTGTGTGGGACAAGAGCAACTGTGAGATGGCGGAGGTGGCAGGTCCTGGCATGGCTGCTGGTGCAGGCGCCAAAGACGGGGATGGCGATGGGCCTCCACCCTGGCGGGGGCTGCAGAGACGGAGGGAACAGGGTGAGGGAGTCGAGGGAAGGGATCAGAGGAAGAGGTGAGGGAGGAAGGAGCAGGGGATGAGGCTATGAAGAGCGAAGGAGAAGGAGAAGGGAGGGTGAGAAGGTTGGGGGATGGAATGAGGGTGGCGATTGGCCACACCACGTAATAGTGGTGGTGGCGGCAGAGGGAGAGGTATATACAATGGCGGTGGTGGTGGTAGTGGTGGTGGTGGTAGTGGTGGTTGTCATGATTACAATGAGAAAAGAAGGGAAAGAACAGGAGAGGACTGGACAAAACTAAAGAAGAAAACAAGGAGCTCTCAAAGACAGACGAAACGCAGACTGGGGCCGAATCCCCACTCCACTGCTGCTGGCAAGAGGTGACCGCAGAGGCTGCTGGGATGGCAGGCTGGCAGGTCCTGGAACACCTAACACTTCGATAAGTGGCTATGCCATGACTGAAGGGCGGTACTCTTTTGAGGTACCGCCAGAGATGGAATTTGTTTTTTTTCCTACAGACTTTGTTTTAAAAACATGAAGATAATAAATAATAAAAACAGGCGATAAAACCGGAGACTTAAATAGTAACATGGCGAAAAAATCGTGGAACATAAAACATAGAACGAAGGAATGATGACGCAAATAAAATACATACGAAGCAGACAGGTAAAAAAATACAGACAATTAACAACACATGGCGACAGTCTGGTTTCTGTTCGCAAAAGACTTAAAATTCTCACCCAGTGACAGCATGGTTTCTCTTCGCAACACTAGAAAGGCGAACAACACTGAACATTCACTGGAACACTGCACTATAAAGTTGGCAAATGTGACATACCACAGCTGAGACAGATGATGGATAGATGATGGGAAAATAAAAAAGGGGGGGATGGAGAGGAAAAGCGAAGGGGTGGAGGGGGGAAAGGAGCCAATGGAGGGGTGGGGGGTGCTGGGCAGATGCGACAGGCAGTAGGGAAGGCAGAGGAGGAGAATACAAAAGGACTAGGCAGGGGGGAGAAGTGAGGTAGGGAGAGGTTTGGCTGGGAGAAAACAGTATGGAAGGGGGGAAAGGGAGCCCAGGGAATGGACTGAGGACAGGAGGGGGGGTGAGGATCAGAGTTGATAAGAGGGACAGATGGAGGGTAAGAGGGATAGATGGAGGGAAAGAGGGTATCATCCAGGAGGGGGAGTTGATGGAAGCCACCTTGGGAAAGGAGATAAAGGGTGTGGAGATGGAGGGTGGGGGGGACACAACAGTGAAGGCGTGGAAGGAGGTGGGGACAGGACAGGAGAGGAGCCACCAGGGGGTGAGGGGAATCAAGGTGGTGGGAGGTGTAGAGTAGGTGGATATGTTCGGGGAATAGGAGCAGATGGGGGAAAGGAATGAGGTCATAGAGCATCCACATGGGGGACGGAAGGCGTATATGGAAAGCACCACTGGATACACCATGCAGCAAAAAGGTCAAGTGGATTCTGGAGAAGGTGTTGGGACCGTTGGAGGGTAGGAGCGAGGGCGAGGAATGCAGTGTCATCGGCATATTGCAAGAGGTGTACTGGATGGGGTGTTGGGGCGCATCTGCCATGTACAGGAGGTAGAGGAGAGGGGAGAGGACAAAGCCCTGGGGCACCCCAGCGGAGGGGTAGAAGGTGTGGGAATTGGCATTATGGATGGTAACATATGAGAGGCGGCGGGAGAAGAAGGATGCCATCAGACGGATGTAGTTGACAGGAAGGGTGTAGGTTTGGAGTTAAAACAGGAGACCAGAATGCCAGACACGGTCGTAGGCCTTTTCGAGATCGAGGGAGACGAAAATGGCAGAGCGACGAGAGTTAAGCTGGATTGAGAGGAGATGAGTGAGGCGGAGGAGTCAGTCATCGGCAGAGAAGGAAGGTCGAAAGGCGCACTGGGTGTTGGGGAGGAGGTGGTTTTTGCGGAGGTGGTGATGGATGAGTCAGGAAAGGATGGATTCCAAGAGCTTGTTTAACACCGATGTGAGACAGATAGGACGACAGGAAGAGGCATCAGATGGAGGCTTGTTGGGTTTGGAGAACATCAGGATATGGGAGGTTTTCCACAGGTCGGGGTAGAAACCAGTCGCAAGCATGATATTGTAGAGGGTGGCAAGGACTGAAAGGAAGGAGGGAGGGCAGTGTTTAAGGTGGCGGTAGGTAATGCAGTCGTAGCCGGGAGCAGTGTTGCATTTAGTGTGGAGTGTGAGGCTGAGGTCCTGTGTACTGATGGGAGTGTCAAGTTCATATGATGGTGTGTGGCCCAAGTACTGGAAGCTAGGGGTAAGGGGAGGAACAGAGGTATTCGTACGGTCCATGAGGTCAGGGAATAGGGAATAATCAAATTGGGGATCATCTGGTACTGAAAAAACATTGGAGAGTTGAGAGGCAAAGTGGTTGGCTGTACTGAGGTTGTCAAGAAAGGGATGGTCATCAAGGAGGAGAGGGTACTGTGGGGTGGGGCGGTTTCCAGGAAGGCCGTGGAAAGCAAATCAGTACTTGGAAGAGTTTACTGGGAGCGTGGTGTTGAGTTGTGTACATGTCTGGCGGCAGGCACGGCGTTTCTTCGCAGTAAGCAGGTTGCAGATGTTTCGTCATAATTGCCGGTAGCGGGTAAGTGTGTCCTGGCCATGAGTGCGGAGAAAAGAGCGGTAGAGGTGGCGGGACTCTGGCAGGTGGACGGTCTGTAGAGGCAGGGCGGGCCGGTGAGGGTGGATGGCTTAGATGGAGATATGGGTGGCGATGGCGTCACACAAGGTCTGGTGCAGTAAATCAGCAATGCGAGAGATGTCATCAGGAGATTGGAGAGCAAGGTCGTGGCCATCACCCTGGGTGGAATGGAGTCCCGGTAGGCATCCCAGTTGGCACAGGAGTAATCATGGACAAGTTTAGGAGGGACGTCATAGTGAGGAGCGGGGCGGGGATTGTGACCACTACAGATAGTGAGGAGAACAGGAGCACTGTCACTGCCAATGAGGTGAAGGACATCTGTGGTGATGCGCCCAAGGAGGTTGGGAGAGGCAAGGACCACATCGGGAGTGGTGTTGGGTTCGGGTCAGGTGTGCTTGGGGAGGGGACCAGGTCTCCCTGGAGGGTGGTGATAAACCGATGCCACCACTGGAGATTGGCAGGATCACGGCTGTGGATATTGAGGTCAGTGGCAATCATGTAGGTGGAGAAGGTGCGGTCAATGTGGGCCAGGAAATCATACGGGATGGGGGTGCGAGGGCGGACATAAGTGGTGGCACAGGTGACAGTAAGGGTGGGGAAGAAGAGGCTGAGGGTGAGATGCTCGGCAGGAATGTTAAGGAGTGGTTGGGTCTGGACTGGGAGGTGCTTGAGGTGGCCTATAGCAACTCTGCCATGCGCCAGAGGGTATGGGTTATCGGTGCGGTGAAGGGTGTAAGGAGGTGTGGAGATGGAGATACATGGTTGAAGGAAGGTTTCGTTTAGGATTAAGGCATCCATGATGGATGGTGTGGAGGAAGAAGAGTTTGTGGGTGGGCAGGGAGCAAATATTGTGGTACAGGATAGGGTTGTTGTACCATGGGAGGGGAGAGCAAGACGAGGGTGGTGAGGGGGGTGAAGGTGAAGTGGGTCTGGTTGTGAGAGTAGGTGGCATAGGTGGTAAGATGGGAGATGGAACGGGCATCGAGGGCGATCTGGGGAAGGGTGTGGGGACACTGAGGGATGGATGTTTTGGAGCACAATGGTGATGAGACGGATTATGTCCTCTGCAGTAGGCAGAGGTCGGAGCGAGTTTTTGGGGTGGATGGGATCATCAACAGGACGGGCAGGGACGGTGAGCTCAGGGATCACTGTGCGTCCCACCTGATTAGTTAGTTTTTGACGAGATCGGGGAGGTTAGATTAGGTCAGAACCTATTTTATGTATGAAGTAGGCCATATTCTAACCTACAATGATGGGATGGATACCACAGCATCTCTGTGCTTGAAGACGAGTGCTGCAGTTCGGCTTTTGCTGTTATAAGATGCACGTAAATCAGCTGAATCTGTCTCGAAACGAACGTGGCAAGTACTGCACACTCTGTCCTCAGTTACTGTAATTACCAGACAAGTTTCACAAACATAATGGAAGAAAGATAAACACCGTGCCACAAATATTAAAATCGCTATTATTTTGTGAATCCACTTTCCTACTCTCACCAGCGATTAGAGTCAGAAGGGATGACCACCGTAGAAACGAACAGGCCGTAATTGATTTTTTTCATATTTATACACTCGTCTTACGAAAATATGTAGTTTCAGTGATACATATCACTCATGATCTCTCCAAAACACATTGTTCAGAGTGTGGTTAATTATGCTACAGTGGCAGGATGTCTGACTTCGTTGGACGTTTTTTCTATGTGATAATAAGCACAAAGTAGTTAATTTACGTTATGGAAGTATATGTTTCTATTATAAACTGAAGGGGCAAAGAAACTGGTGTACCTGCCTAATATGGTGCAGGGCCCCTGCGAGCATGTAGAGGTGGCATAACACGATGTGGCATGGACTCAACTAACTTCTGAAGTAGTCCTAAAAGGAATTGACACCATGAACCCTGCCGAGCTGCCCATAAATCCATAAGAGTACAAGGGCTTTCAGTGAGGTAACCCGAATAATCAGATAGCTCAACAATGAAGGCGCTCTATCTGGTATGCAGAAGTTCACAAAACGTTGGGAAGCTGTCATTAGCAGAAAAGCTTTGGACAAACGAACAACTACAGAGAAATAATGAGACTGACGGGATACACATTACAAATTAATAACGCCACGTGCGTAGTGCACGAGATTGCGAGTGACACAATCCGCAGGAAGGAGAAAGTGAAGTAAAATATGCAAGTGTTACCACCTAAACTTGAATTACAATGACAAAAACCCTGTTTGGCAGTTAAAATTTAAAACGTAAATTTGTAGCTTTAGAAAAATACAAAGATTGCATGTATATATCTACAGGATAAAAAATATAAAGGAATTAACATTTAGAGAAAAGGGCTACCTGAGGGGAGTTCAATTTGAGGGCTCAAATAAACTGATCAAACACTTAACATAAACAAAGCCAACTGAAGCATAAAAACTGGCTGGAAATGCATCATGTAAAAATACATAAATTAATACACAGTAAAAAAAAGCAATTTGAATGCAGAATAACTAAAGTAAAGAAACTGGCTAAGTAAATATTTCAAAAATTGACATCGTGGTGTCAAGGTAGTTCAGATCCTTACTAATCAGCTGATCATTAAACAGGTGATCATTAACTCCATATCCATGTTCGACAATTTACAATTCTTCTAGCAGTCCACAACAAAACCCAGCACAATCTTATGACTGATGGGAGGTTTAAGACATGGCCAGATGAAGCAGCATTCTGCCTCTGTTGAGAATTTTAAGTCAACAGGGCATCGACCACCCATGCTGGATGATCTCCAGATTCTGAATTATGCCAGAAAGTGGCAAAAAAAGTGACCTTCTTGTTAAATTGGAAGAATCAGAATTACTTTGACATCCTGATGTGAGTTTTTAAAAAATTTTGGTTTGGGTTATTCTTCTTTTAAGTTGCTTTTTCCTATATATTGTTCAGTGTATTTTTATATTATGCATTACGTGCAATTTTGGTTCTATGGAAGCCTTTTCTTATATAAACCATTGATTTTTGCTTTTTTTTAAACTTGTTCTCCCCTTGGGTGTGCCACTCTTCTGATGATGTCTATTATTTCATATGTTCCAATGCACAACGGTTTGTCTTGCTAAGGTCGCAGAAAAACATATGGACTGATGCAAGACAAAGCATAGTCTACTGGAACATAGTGCAGGAGCTGACGACATGCTGTTGATGAATAAATAAATGTAACTGGAAACGTCAGCCATGTGAAGATGGGCACAGATTCCCAAGGCCAGTTATGGCACTGAAATAAGGCACTTCGAAACTGTTTATACAGTATCTGTGTCTTCACAATACTATGCCCTTCAGAACGGCATGCAAATCTGAAGGAACAGGCACTGTCATTGACAATTATAGCAGTGGTAAACATTACGGGTTTAAGTCCCAGACAGGAACAAATTTTCACGTGTCACAAACATCTGACATCAATGTATAGCCGCAGTATTCAAAGCTATTTTGTAATGTTTACCACTTCTGTAATGGCCAGTGAAGTTTCTGCTCTCTCAGATGTGTATGGATGTTTGAAGGAATATACTGTAAAGATATGGTCACTGTATAAACACAATATTGGAACAATCAATGATGTATCTATTCCTCTACCGCAAAAAATCACGATATAACATACACAAAATAATACTATGCATGAAATGGCGAAATGAGACAGAAATCAATAGATGAAAATCCTGAGCTGGTTTGATGGTCCTGCCCTGGCCATAATATTCCAAACATTCTCAGTTGGGGAGAGAACCAGCGGCTATGGTGTCCAAGATAGGGTTCGACAACCACAAAGACAAGCAGTAAAAACTCTCACATTGTACAGGCATATAATGTTGCTGAAATGTAAACCCAGGGTGGCTTGTTATGAAGGGAAACAAAATGGTGCATAGAATCTCCTCGACTGATCTCTGTACTGTATGGGTGCCACAGATGGCAACCAGTGGGGCTCTGCTATGAAAAGACATGGCACCCCAGACCATATGGTTGTCAGGCCACGTGGTGGGCAACATTCAGGTTGGTGTCCCACTGCTGTCCAGGACGTCTTGAAACACATATTAGACCTGGAATTTCGTTGACTGGAGTAGAATTGTCTTCAGTGACGAATCCCACTTGTAACTCAGCCTGGATGAGGAGAAAAGAAGTGTCGGGAGACGCTACACACAGCCATGGGATACCAATCTGACTGTCACACACCACACTGACCGTCAATGTGGAGCCGTGGTCCAGGGTGCCATTTCATTTTGTAGTAGGACCCCTTTAGTTGTCATCCACAGTACTGTTAGAGCACAGTCGTATGTCGGTGATATTCTATGTACCCATTTGTAGCACTCTATGGAAAGGCATCCTTGGCTTACATTTCAGCGAGATAATGCACATCTGGACATAGCAATAGTTTCTACTGCTTGTCTTCATGCTTAAAAACCCTTCCTTGGACAGTGAGGCCGCAGGTTCACTCCCATCTGAAAACGTATGTAACATTATTGGTGAGGCCATCTGACCAGCTCAGGATTTTGATGAGCTAAAGCGCCAACTGGACAGTATATGGCTAGACATCCCTCAAGAGGACATCTAACAAATCTATCAATCAATGCCAAGCCAAATAACTGCTAATATAAGGACCAGTGGTAGACCAACACTTTACTGACTTGCTCAATTTGTGGAGCTCTTTCTCTTGAATAAGTCGACCAATTTTTCTGCAGTTGTGACCATTTGGTTGGCTGTACATGTACATAACGTCTACCAATTTCAGTCCCAAGTGGACAATTTCGTCGAGGTCAGTCGCTATTTTTTCTGTCTTAAAGGTTTTCCCCGTGTGGGAATCACGAATTGTGCAAGTATAAGGGTTGTGACTAAGTGACACGTGTAAGTTTCGATTGATACTGGAAGTGTGCTCAAGTAGTTGTAGTTCTTAAGGCGAGCGCTTGTGGTAAGCGACAAATCTGGGTTCGAATCCTGGTCTGGCACAAATTTTCTTCTGGTCCAAATGGCTGACGTCAATATAGTGTCTCAGTACGTGAAGTTATTTTGTAACATTTCGGAAGTATTCGTAGCTAGCTGCATTATTCAGCAACAAGAAATGCTTTTTTTTTGCCATAATACTGTTCATTCCGTTCAACTGCTCTTCATAGCCTTTTGCTGTGTCTGAGAGAATTACAGTATCATTAGAAAACCTCAATGCCTTTGTTGTTTGTCCCAGAACTTAAATTTCGCTCACAAATTACTCCTTGATTTCCTTTTCTCCTTACTCAGTGTACAGACTGAATAACACCAGTGGTACACTACAACCCACATTTCCCCCTTAGCCACTGCTTTCCTTTCACATTCTGTGACTCTTGCAACTGCAGTCTGGTTTCTGTACATGTCTTGGATAATCGTTCACTCCATTTTCTAAAAATCTGTGATACCTTCAAACTTCAAAGGTTGTTATATACGTAAAAATTTTTACAATCTCTTTCTAAATCGGCCAATGTTACGAGAAGAAGACTATAATATATTATTTCTCAAGACAACAAATATTTTGTGAACATGTACTAATTGTACACAGCTGAATGTGGTATCACTAGAAATAGTTCTATTTGGCACTGCATACCACTTTAGTGCTATGACTTACTATTTTTTGAAAATTTTGATGCAAAAGATACTTTTAGCTATTATAGGCAAAAGGGCATCATGGATGCCCAGGTTCATACCTCTATTTTACGAAGCTAACTCATTAATCACGAATTAGAGACGGTTTTTCTATACAATCTTATCACAAATGCCTTTTCATTTGTTTTAAAGTGGTTATTACCTGGATAATTTGTACACAGCATTGTCATAAACAATAACCATGACCATTAAGGTAGTCCAATATCTCTGGCCATCGTGCAAGTTGACGTTTCAAAACGAATATACTTTCCGAATTGCTAAATATATTTGTCATTGTTGCCTTGAATTGTAATTTACGTATTGCTCCTACGGCCTAATGTGCTTATTGTAGCTGAAAATGTTTGTCGACGTAAAGTTTTAGGTACAACTAAAACAGGAGTTACGAGGAAATCTAGAAGGTTTCCGACAATGGAGAATTTGTGAAGAGCAGAACATTAGTTTAAAGTTGATTATGGTGTGCTGTAGGAGACAGAACAAATCTATGGCAATAACTTTTGTAAACTTTAAGTAGCCATTCAATGTCTCCATGGAACTCCAGTTTTAAAAATTGTAAGAAATCTAAGACTATCCAAAATCAGTTAAAGTAGTAGAACTTACTCTAAACAACGCTAAATTGAAAATAAGGCTTAGAGAAAAAAATTCTGAAACATTCCTCATAAAAACAGGCCTATTACCATTACTGTTCGACTGAGCACTGGAATATGTAATGAGAGAATGGTACAAGGATAACGCAAAGAACATAAGAACTGGAAGAGTGAAAACTGGTAAAAGCTTAAACTGCTTGGGATTTGTTGCTGATATTATGCTCCTAGTCAAGAACGTTCAAGAAACTACTAAAGTAGTTAAATCATTAAAAAATAGCACTGAAACTCAGCCTCAGAATATCATTTGCAAGAACAAATTATGCCAGTGTGTCCACAAAAATACAGCAGAAGAACAGGAAATCAAAATCGATAAATCAATTTAAATATTTAGGAAAATCAATTTAAATATTTAGGCGTCTTCAGTCCAGTTACTGGCTCGATGCAGCATAATCATTAAAAAATAGCACAGAAACTCAACCTCAGAATATCATTTGCAAAAACAAATTATGCCAGCGTGTCCACAAAAATACAGCGGGAGAACAGGAAATCAAAATCGATAAATCAATTTAAATATTTATGAAAATCAGTTTAAATATTTAAGCGTCTTCAGTTCAGCTACTGGCTCGATGCAGCTTACCATGCATGGTAGCTAGGAAGACACGTAATTTTGATTAACGTGCCTCACCACTTTACGACTTTCAACATCGTCAATCCAATTGCCGGTTCGCACCTATCGGCACAAACCCTCCAAAAATTGAAACAGGTTAAAACTAATAGAACTATATTCGTGTACCCTTAGCTATGTCTTTCCCATTTTTAACCAACATATCACCACAAATATTGCTGAGTATGAAAAATAGTCTTTGTAAATAAAAAAGAGACACGGATGAGTTTACCACTTATGTTAAGAAACTAAACATATTCAATTGCAGTAGATAAGGAGGTTTTTGTTATTTCCAACAATTTCCTGGTGAGCTTCTTATTTCGACATCGAATAATCGGCCATAGGTTGAAAGCCCTGTTGCTTGGCGTCACCGACAGATGTCAGCGCGGCGCGCTGCCGGGGAAAACATGGCGAGCCTTTCACCCCCATCTCCTGTCGCCGTCTGCTCTGCAGTACCTGTATAGCGGAGCAAACACAGACTAATTGCAGTGAACACTAGCATTATTCTATGGAGGGATGAATGCAAATGCTCTGCTGGTAAACCTAATATATTTTCTTGACGTTCTGTTAAAATTTACTAAGTGAGCATATGGCCTTCTTGAATACAGTGCAATAAACGCACATAAATCAATAAGTAACTCAGTTTATTATTCCCGTCGCTCCACAATCTTCCTCTCTCTTGACCTCGAACGCGCATATGACCGCGTATGGCATTCCGGTCTCCTCTTCAAGCTCCAAACCTTCGCCCTTCCCATTAACTGCGTTCGTCTGAACGGTTCCTTTCTCTCCCGCCGTCCTTCCCATGTCACCATCCATAACACCGATTCCTACACCTTTTTCCCCTCCGCCGGTGTGCCCCAAGGCTCCGTCCTCTCCCCCCTTCTGTACTTGTTGTACACGGCGGACATGCCGCCGCCGTCACCCCCCGTCCACCTTCTCCAGTTTGCCGATGACACCGCCTTCCTTGCCCTTGCCCCCACCCTGCAACGCTCCCAACACCTTCTCCAATCCCATCTTGACCGGTTCACCGCTTGGTGCAACCAGTGGTTGCTCAAGGTCAATCCTTCCAAAACCCAGGCGATCACTGTAGGCAAAACCACTCCCTCCTTCCGCTTCCTTGATTTCTATCTCACCGTTTACGGCCGTCCCATCGCTCTCACCCCCACCCTTAAGTACCTTGGCGTCACCCTCGACCGTCGCCTCTCCTGGACTCCCCATCTCCAGACAATCCAAGCCAAGGCACGTTCCCGACTCCGTCTCCTCAAGCTCCTTTCCGGCCGAACGTGGGGTCTGGACCCCTCCACCATCCTCCACACCTATAAGTCCCTCATCCGCCCTATCCTCTGTTACGCCCATCCAGCCTGGATCTCCGCCCCCCCTTCCTTTTATAAATCCCTCCAAATTCTTGAACGCCATGCTCTCCGCCTTGCCTATCGCATCCGTCTCCCTTCCCCCACGCGGATCCTGTATGACCTTATCCCCTTCCCCCACCTCCTCCTCTTCCTCGAAAGGATACGAATCCTATACACCTCCCGTAAACTCGATCCTCCTCACCCGCTCGTCTTCCCGATCCTCTCCCACCCCCGCCCGCTGCCGCGCCTGTACTCCCATGTCCCACCCGGTCTCCATCTCTCCACCCTCCTTACCCACTCCCAAGGTGGTTTCCGCCAGCTCCCCCTCCCTGATGATGTCCTCGTCCCCTCCATCTACCCCTCCTATCAACTTTGACCCTGCCCCCCTCCCTCCTGGTGTCCTTTCCCTTAGGCACCCTCCCTCCTTGCTCTTCCCTTCCCTTCTCTTTCCTTTTCCCCCGTCCCCTCCCTCCACCCCTCTTCTTCCGGGCTTCCCCTCCCCCTTCCTCTCTCCCCCCTCTTTCCCCTGCCCGTGGCGTCCCTGCTCTCCCCTCTCGCTTTCCCACTTCCCCTCCTCCTCCTCCTCCTCCTCCTCTCTTGGCAGGTCCCCGGACTCGCACACGCATCGTGAACTTTCGCGCGCCGGAGATCATCGCCCTCGGTTTAGTGTCTGTGCCGTCGTGTCTGTGCATCAGTGTTTTTCGCCGTCCACGCTCCTTCGTTCACGTGTGTCATCTACCTCGTCAGTGTTTGTGCCCAGTGCCGACGGTTTTTCTTGTTTGTTTCGTCAAGTGTGAACGGCTTCATGTTTTTTTTAACTATTGTATCTCCTGTTTTTTAAACCGCCATTCTGTTACTTGTCTGTCTCCCTTTCTTTTTTATTGTACTGCTTATGGCTGAAGAGCGGAGTACACTGTTCCGCTGCCAGCCCACCTTTGTATGGGGTGTCCAAATTACAATAAAGAAAAAAAAAAAAAATCAATTTATTGTAATACCCCCCTCCCCAGGGCCCCCTTCATCAGAGGGTTGGATCCCCTCATTCGAAGGCGCCAGATTCCAAAGCCTGGGCTACTCTCTGGTTGGAATCTCTGCTTTCGAAGATTGTGTCCGTCTGTCTGTCTGTCTGCCCGTCTGCCCGCCGCTTACTGTTGTAGCTGTTCGTTCGTTCGTTCGTCCGTCCGTCCGTCCGCCTGCCTGCTCGCTGTCCGTCTCCGCTGCTGCCTGCTGTCCGTCCGTCCGTCTGTTCGCCGCCGCCGCCGCCGCCGCCGCCACCGCCAGCCGGTGCTCACGGCCGCCGCCGCCGTCGCCGTCGCCGTCCGCCCTGGTCGTCCGACCCTAGTCTTCGTCTGTCTGCGTCTTCGTCTGTTCCCAGTTTGTGTCCTTTCCTTTTCGTGCTGTGCGTTTTTTCTTCCTGTCGTCATGTCCACCCCCACCACCACCATCATTACTACCACCACCGCCATCGTCTATACATCCCCTTCCGCCGCCTCCACCACTATAATGCGGTGTGCCCAGTCCCACCCCCCTCCTTCCATCCCACCTCTCCTCACTCTCCCTTCACCCTCTATCTTTGTCGCCCCCTCTCCCGCTTCTTCCTCCCGCTCCTCTCGTTCTGATCCCTTCCCCCCACTCCCCCAGCCTGTCACTGCAGCTCCGGCTCGGGTGGTGGCCCGTCGGGCCACTGTCCACGCCCAGCTCTCCCCGTCACCTTCGCCATCACCGCCGCCATTGCCACCGTCATCGTCATCGTCGCCGTCGCCTTCGCCTTCACCGTCACCGTCACCATCTCCGGCGCCGACTCCAGCCCCAGGACCTGCCACTCCCCGCCACATTCCAGTCAAGCACCCCAGTGGCACCCCTGTCTCGTCTGCTCCAAAAAAGGCTCCGCCTCGTCCCCCTTCCCCCACCCCTGATGCCATGGTTGTCTCCCCGCCCGTCCCTGCCCCCTCCTCCTCCTCCTCCTCTACCTCCTCCTCCTACAGCTACCTCCTCTCCCGTCCGGATCCCTCCCTCCTTGAAGCCCAGAACATCACCCTCTTCCTTCGCCAGAATTGTCCTGGTGCCCCCATCTCCCTCCTCACTCCTCGCCGTGATTCGGTACTCATCTCCTCCCCCAGCCCTACCCTCCACACGGACCTCCTTTCCCGCATCCCTATCACCCGCTTTGGCCCTCATGCCTCTCTCACCCCTGCTCCCTTGCCACCTCCCTCCCGCCAACCGCAACCTCCGCGTCGCCCGCCGACCCTCACCGCCGTGATCACTCGGCTCAGTCCAGTGATCACGGAGGAGGAGGTGTTGGTGGAGCTCCAGGCCCATCCCCAACTGGAGGTGCGTGCGGTTCGCCGGATCCATAACGCTGCCGGCCCCACCCGCCTTATGCGCGTTTTTTCTGAGCGCGCCCCCTCCACAGACCATCTCCTGAAGGAGGGTGCCCTCCTTTTTAACCAGCATTATAAAGTTGACCCCTCCCATTCCCCTCCTCAATCCCTCCGCTGCCAAAGGTGCTTGCGATATAATGCGCACCCAACATCTGAGTGCCGCTACGCCCCCACCTGCCCGCACTGTAGGTAAGCCCACTTTTTATGGCAGTACCCCAATCTCCAGTGCCCCCCTTCCTGTAATACCTGCAACCTCCCTCATCCCACCTACTCCCAGAAGTGTAAGGCCCGACCCCCTCCTACCACTCCTGAACTCACCATTCCTGTCCGCCCTCTGGACGCCCCCACCCCTCCCGGCAACTCCCTTCGCCCACCCCCTATCGCTGAGGACATCATCCGATTCCTCACCATTGTCCTGCAGAATGTACATCCTTTTCAGCGCCCACACACTCTCCAACAGATATCCCTCGCCACCCGATCCGTTTTCCACCTCAAAATGTACGCCACCTACTCTAACAACCAGGCCCATTTCACCTTCTCCCGTCTTGACACCCTCGTTTAAATCCCTGTCATGGCGCGCCAGTAACGTATCCTTTTCAACAACATCCTCTCCCTTCCCGCCAACAAGAACCTCTTCCTCCATACCCTTGCCACCCATCGCGTGGACGCCTTCCTCCTTAATGAAACCTTCCTCCAACCCCACCACACTGTCCACACTTCGCCCTACCTCCTCCTCCGCTCCGATAATCCCTTCCCAATTGCGCGTGGCGGAGTTGCCATTGCGCACCATCGCCAGATCCCCATTCGGCTCCAACCTCTCCTTCCCGACCCCACCGAACACTCGATCCTTAGTCTCTTCTTCCCTGGCCTTACCGTTACCTGCGCCACCATCTATGTCCACCCCAACGCCCCTATTCCCTTCGACTTCCTCTCCCACGTCGACCGTACCTTCTCCTCCTACATGATCGCCGCCGACCTCAACATCCATAGTCGTTCCGCTGCCCAGTTATGGCGGTGGCATCGGTTTCTCTCCTCCCTTCAAGGCGACCTCATTCCCATCCCCCAGCACACCCGTCCCGAATCCGACTCCACTTCCAATGTTATCCTCTCCTCCCACAACCTCCTTGGCCGCATAATGGTGGATGTCCTGGAGCCTATTGGTAGCGACCATCTCCCTGTCCTCCTCACCATTTCAGACGGTCGTCGCCCCTGCCCCGACCCCCGTCATGACCCTCCCCCAAAGTACGTCCATGATTATTCTCGTGCCAACTGGAATGCCTACCGGGTTACCTTCTCCGCCCAGGTCGATAGCCACCCCTTCACCTACCACCACCCTGACGATGTCACCCATGCCGCCTCCTTTCTCCAGCAGACCTTGTCTGAGGCCGTGGAGGCCCACGTCCCTACTATCGCCGTCCACTCTCACCGTCCTACCTTACCCCCACAGGCCGTCCTCCTCCTCCGTGAATCCCGCCGTCTCTACCGTGCCTTCCTCCGCACGTGTGACCCGGACACACTACGACGCCACCGGCAACTCCAGCGACACATTCGTAATTTGCTCGCGGCTAAGAAATGCCGAGACTGGCGACAGAGATGCACCCGTTTAAATGCTACCCTACCAATCAACTCGTCCAAGTTCTGGTCGGCCTTCCGTCGCCTTACCGGAACTAAACCCTCCCCCTATTATCCTCTTCTCCATGATGATCACCCTTTCCCTGACTCCCTTAGTAAGGCCAATCACTTTGCCTCCTACCTCTCCGATGTATTTTCCATCCCCGATGATCCCCAGTTCGATTACTCCCTCTTCCCGGATATCCGCGATCCAACTGACACCTCTGCCCCTCCCCTCCCTTCTGGTTTCCAGTACTTGGACAACATTGCACACACAGAACTCAATGCCCCTATCACTACACAGGATCTCATTGCTACACTCTGCACAAAACGCAACACCGCTCCCGGTCACGATCGTGTCACCTACCGTCACCTTCGTAAATAAAGCTCCTGTCTCTTTCCTCTCCACCCTGACCCTGGCCAGGCTCTACAATGTAGTCCTGTCCACCGGTTACTACCCCGACCTGTGGAAAACCTCCCGTATCCTCATGTTCCTTAAACCTGGCAAACCGCCGTCCGCTGTCTCCTCCTACCGCCCCATCAGCCTTACCTCGGTCTTCAGCAAGGTCCTGGAATCTATCCTCACCCGCTGCATCCACCAGCATCTCCGCCAGCACCGCCTCCTTCCCGTCACACAGTGTGGCTTTCGGCCATCCTTCTCTTCCGACGACCTTCTCCTTCACCTCACTCATCTCCTTTCCGAACAGCTTAATTCCCGTCGCTCCGCAATCTTCCTCTCCCTGGACCTCGAATGTGCGTATGACCGCGTATGGCATTCCGGTCTCCTCTTCAAGCTCCAAACCTTCGCCCATCCCATCAACTATGTCCGTCTAATCGGCTCCTTTCTCTCCCGCCGTCCTTCCTATGTCACTGTCCATAACACAGATTCCTACACCTTTTTCCCCTCTGCCGGTGTGCCCCAAGGCTCCGTCCTCTCCCCCCTCCTGTACCTTTTGTACACGGCGGACATGCCGCCGCCGTCAGCCCCCGTCCACCTTCTCCAGTTTGCCGATGACACCGCCTTCCTTGCCCTTGCCCCCACCCTACAGCGCTCCAAACACCTTCTCCAATCCCATCTTGACCGGTTCACCGCTTGGTGCAACCAGTGGTTGCTCAAGGTCAATCCCTCCAAAACCCAGGCGATCATTGTAGGCAAAACCACCCCTTCCTTCCGCCTCCTTGATTTCTACATCACCATATATGGCCGTCCTATCGCCCTCACTCCCACCCTTAAGTACCTTGGCGTCAACCTCGACCGTCGCCTCTCCTGGACTCCCCACCTCCGGACAATCCAAGCCAAGGCACGCTCCCGACTCAGTCTCCTCAAGCTCCTCTCCGGCCATACGTGGGGTCTGCACCCCTCCACCATCCTCCACACCTATAAATCCCTCATCTGCCCTATCCTTTGTTATGCCCAACCGGCTTGGATCTCCGCCCCCCCTCCCTTTTATAAATCCCTCCAAATCCTTGAACGCCATGCTCTCCGCCTCGCCTATCGCATCTGTCTCCCCTCCCCCACGCGGATCCTGTATGGTCTCATCCCCTTCCCCCACCTCCCCCTTTTCCTTGAAAGGATACGGATCCTGTACACTTCCTGTAAACTCGACCCTCCTCACCCGATCGTCTCCCCGATCCTCACCCACCCCCGCCTGCTGCCGCGCCTGTATTCCCATGTCCCACCCGGTCTCCATCTCTCAACCCTCCTTACCCTCTCCCAAGGTGGCTTCCGCCAGCTGCCCCTGCGTGATGATGTCCTCCTCCTCTGCATCTACCCCTCCTATCAACTTTGATCCTCCCCCCCACCTCCTGTGTCCTTTCCTTTAGGCACCCTCCCTCCCCCCCTTTCCCTTCCCTTCTCTTTCCTTTCCCCCCTCCCTCCTACCCTCTCCCCCGGGCTTCCCCTCCCCCTTCCTCCCTCCCCCTCTCTCCTTTGCCCATGGCATCTCTGCTCTCCCCTCTCCCATTTCCCCTTCCTCCTCCTCCACCTCCTCTCTTGGCAGTTCCCCGGACTCGTACACGCTCAGTGAACATTCGCGCGCTGGAGATCATCGCCATCAGTGTTTAGTGTGTGTGCATCGTTTTGTGTTTCGTGCTGTTACAACTCAACTGTTCACATGTGCCGTCGCCGTCTCCGTGTTTTGTGCACCGTGTCTACAAGTGTTAGTGTTTTTCTCGTCCAACGTGAACGGCTGCATGACTGCATTTTTGGTTTCTTCCGCCTAAATTCCTTATCACTTCTAGGCTTCTTCCTTGCCACTTGTTTTACTTCTATGAGGCTTTGAATGATTCCATGCTGTTCATTTTTTGTTCTATTGTGCTCCCCTTTGTTATCTTGTCATGCCTTTCATCTGACATGTGGAAACAGAATGACATATCCAGCTGAACTTCATGTTCTACATTATAATGTTCACTGTGGTAGTCAAACTTTAATTCTGAAATAATACTACATTTCAGGTTAGAACTCACATGCTGTTAGAACCATGACGTTTTGGTTGAACTCTGTGTCCTGTCCATTTTATACAAGCTTCATTTTTCACTCTGCTCGCTTTATGGCTACATGTTTTGGGAGCTCCACTACATTCTTTCTTTCTTCATCACTCCCTGACATTTGTCACTAACATTATGACTGTCTGACATTTTATCACCAATGACAATAGAGATTAATCAATGAGAATGAGGCAATAATGATTATTTGCCCTTCTTAAAAT
This sequence comes from Schistocerca serialis cubense, assembly GCF_023864345.2. Taxonomy (NCBI): domain Eukaryota; kingdom Metazoa; phylum Arthropoda; class Insecta; order Orthoptera; family Acrididae; genus Schistocerca; species Schistocerca serialis. The sequence goes on along the minus strand of NC_064648.1, from coordinate 196,829,856 downwards.
TGTGCTGACAATATTAAATTTTGTGTGAACCCCAATCTTTTGTACCTGTGGGCATTCTCTTCAGTGAAAGTGATAACAATGACTGCATAACAATACAAAAAGTATCAGAACATATGGGATTTTTATACATCTTTATCAGGCTACATCCTTAAAACACAAAACCATACCTAACTCAATGTTGTCAAAAAATGGATGTGTGTATTTTTTTAATATTCCCATTCATTTACAAAACAATTCAGTATTGCTTCTTGTGTTCTTACCTTACTCCTAAATCTTATCTGATCTTTCTTGAGGTCATGTTTTACTATCTATTCACTACTTCTGTATACAATTCCTGATAGTATTTTTCAGCCATAAATACTCTGGATTTCGTATGTTGTTAGACATAAAATGGACAGATGGATCATAACCTACAACTGCAAGTGTAAGAGGCAAAGGGCACGAAAGTAGAACAGTGGCTGAGAAGGGACTGAGACAGGGTTGTAGCCTATTCACCGTGTCATTCAATCTGTGCACTGAGCAATCTGTCAAGGACACCAAGAAAAGTTTCGACATGATTTTACAGTTCATGAATAAGAAATTACAGCTTTAAGGGTTGCCAATGACAGTGTAGTTCTGTCACTGTTGGCAAAGGACTTGGAGGGTAAGTTGAATGGAAGAATAGTGTCTCTAAAAGAGTGTATAAGATGAACAACAAGAAAAGTGGTATCCTTCAGCTATTGCCATTAGGGAGTTGATCGTCATTTGTTTTACATGTCAATTGTTTCGTGGGTAACAGTGCTCCACATTTGGTAATTGAAGGATCAAGTGCTTTAATCCATTATTAAAAGTTGTTATCTTTTGATAACTGGGTCAAGTTATTTACAATATTGTCCATGGGCAATTTTAAAGTCTTGATTACGACTAGTTCTCTGCATTAAACACAGCTCTCTCTTCCCAGTACAACATACATTGAACCAGATGAAGGAAAGACTTCTTTCTTCTCATCCATGTGGTAGGTCTCCCCAGACACAGTTTTTGGGTGCCTTTCGCAAAACCTACCCGTCTCCTAAACCTAACCAGTCCTTTTCCTTCACCCCTCTTCTTTCCCTTTCAGTCTTTCTACAAGAAGATGTAGCCACTGCCTCCAAACCTAACAAATCAGTCCCCCCAAATTGCCCAGATGTAGAAAAAGATATCAGAGGTCAAAAAATTGTAAGGTGGTTGTTAAAATGTGACGCAGCCAAGATCTCCTTACACATACACAGCCCTCTCTTCCCAGTATAACGTAGATTGAACTTCTCATCCATCTGGTAAGTCTCCCCAGACCCAGTGTTCTGGGTGGCTTTCCCAAACCCTACCCATCTCCTAAACCTGGTTCATGACATTCTTCCAGTTTTTTGGTGTTATTCATATGACAGCCTCGTTTACCAGCCTCTTTGTGTCACCCAGTGTAAAGGTTTTTTTTCGCTCCGCAACATCTATTTTTATTTGAGCAGAGATGAGTTCAGTTGTGTTGTAATGGCAGTGGTACGGTGGAAGACAAATAACTTTGTAGCCGTGGTTATCTGCTAATGTATCAATCACATAATGCGTCTTCTGTGGCTTGTATCATTTGACTACTTCCAGAAGTTCCGCTTTCCACATATTTTGTTCGAAGCCTGTTTATTATCTTTCAACCAGCTGATTACTCCGCCTCTCCTTGCAACAGCTGTTGGTGCCTTATCTAACTGTACAAATGGTATCGTGCGTTGGCCATTACAAAAACACTACCAGAACTGACGTTTGGTAGCAAACGAGTAACAAACCAGTCTTTGAATGTATCTGAATTCATCTCCTCATGGTAGCTGAGAGATTTTATTGCCTGAAACATCATCATAGCACTGGGCACAAAACCGTTCATAGAGCCAGCATGGCATATAATTAGTCGCCCTCCCTTACCAGTTGGTACACACATAGTTCCGTGGCGCGTCGTCTGTCCATGAGACAGAACGTGCGTGACACACATTGACCCACGTTTCGTCCATCCATATTACATTTTCCAGATTGACTGCTAGCATCTCGTGCAGGAATCGACATCTCTGTGCTACAGTGTCTCCGCATTCCGTTAATACCTTTCGTACTGGAACCTTTTCCAATGAAAGCCATTTTTTTTTTTTTCAGAACAATGGAGAGACTTGTTGTTCTGCCTGCGAACAAACCACAGTAAGACAGTGATGCCATCAACTTTTTAAGTTTCGAATTCTCCTTCCTGCTGTAGTACGCGTATATGTGTTGCCTGATAGCACTTTTGACAAAGTTGTCTGTTTCAATCACACAACACGATCTCTTCCTGGAGTTTCCAGGCGTCCCAATAACAGGGCTCGCAGCTGAATTGGCAGCTTCTTCATCATTTGTAACTCTCTTCACTGTTGCTGCAGAGATGTGCAATGCTTTTGCCTTTCAGTCAACCAATTTTCTCACTGATAACAAAAGGCCCACCAATGACCCTTTCCCTTTCAAAGTAAACACGCAATCTGTATATAAATTAGTGTGCTTGGGATTTCAGCATAGCTTCTTTCCCAAAAGCCATTTTCCCCTTATACACACTTTTGCACTTATACGGCAAGACTCACAGATGTAGCAGCATGCACACGTGTACACACAAACCTGAACGTAGCACGAGGCATAACTGACTGAAAGCAGTGGTCCAGCGAGTACTACGGCAACACTTGGCCGTTGCCACGGTAACATAAACAAAAGCTCATGATCCAATCGGCCGTCGCGGATGCGCGAAGCAAGTGCGCCGAGGCCGTGTCAACTGTCGGAGCTCTTCTCTCGCCGTATGGAGTATAGCTGTGCCCGTAAGGCAATTACATCACGCCAGTTGTGCATGTGCAGAAGCTCCTTACAATTGCACAAGTGAAGGTAAGCTCACGATCCTGATGCAAGTTCCACCAAATCTAGAGGAGTAATGCAGCACAGCACGGTAGACTTAGTGCCGTGTATTTCAGATTATACATTACATTTTAACAGCATTCAGAAATAAAAGGAAACAATAAATCCAGAAGGTGTCAAAAGTTAGGGTGCTCACGGTCTCTTGTGCTCTGACACAGCAGCTTCCACTGGTAACATTGTAATGGCTACTGCAGTGATCTATAAGTTATTATTATTTCTCTCCCCTCTCAGACGCCACATCTGGTCAAAGAAGGCAAGTGACGCTAACCTTGATGAAGCGTGACTTCCTTTTAACTGTATGGTATATGTTATATTGCATTTAGGAACTTTCGGGTAATTGAACATGTATCAATAATTACGGATTTCTGTAGTTGTATATATAAGTTTGGATGTAGCTGTATTGCATTGATGTACTGGTGGATATTGTGTGGTATGACTCCTGTAGCTGATAGTATAATTGGTATAATGTCAACTTTATCCTGATGCCACATGTCCTTGACTTCCTCAGCCAGTTGGATGTATTTTTCAATTTTTTCTCCTGTTTTCTTTTGTATATTTTTTGTATTGGGTATGGATATTTCAATTAGTTGTGTTAATTTCTTCTTTTTATTGGTGAGTATGATGTCAGGTTTGTTATGTGGTGGTCTTTTATCTGTTATAATGATTCTGTTCCAGTATAATTTGTATTCATCATTCTCCAGTACATTTTGTGGTGCATACTTGTATGTGGGAACGTGTTGTTTTATTAGTTTATGTTGTATGGCAAGTTGTTGATGTATTATTTTTGCTACATTGTCATGTCTTCTGGGGTATTCTGTATTTGCTAGTATTGTACATCCACTTGTGATGTGATCTACTGTTTCTATTTGTTGTTTGCAAAGTCTGCATTTATCTGTTGTGGTATTGGGATCTTTAATAATATGCTTGCTGTAATATCTGGTGTTTATTGTTTGATCCTGTATTGCAATCACGAATCCTTCTGTCTCACTGTATATGTTGCCTTTTCTTAGCCACGTGTTGGATGCGTCTTGATCGATGTGTGGCTGTGTTAGATGATACGGGTGCTTGCCATGTAGTGTTGTCTGTTTCCAATTTACTTTCTTCGTATCTGTTGATGTTATGTGATCTTAAGGGTTGTAGAAGTGGTTATGAAATTGCAATGGTGTAGCCGATGTATTTATATGAGTGATTGCTTTGTGTATTTTGCTAGTTTCTGCTCATTCTATACAGAATTTTCTTAAATTGTCTACCTGTCCGTAATGTAGGTTTTTTATGTCGATAAATCCCCTTCCTCCTTCCTTTCTGCTTAATGTGAATCTTTCTGTTGCTGAATGTATGTGATGTATTCTATATTTTTGCTATTGTGATCGTGTAAGTGTATTGAGTGCTTCTAGGTCTGTGTTACTCCATTTCACTACTCCAAATGAGTAGCTCAATATTGGTATAGCATAAGTATTTATAGCTTTTGTCTTGTTTCTTGCTGTCAATTCTGTTTTCAGTATTTTTGTTAGTCTTTGTCTATATTTTTCTTTTAGTTCTTCTTTGATATTTGTATTATCTATTTCTATTTTTTGTCTGTATCCTAGATATTTATAGGCATCTGTTTTTTCCATCGCTTCTATGCAGTCGCTGTGGTTATCCAATATGTAATCTAATTGTTTAGTGTGTTTTCCCTTGACTATGCTATTTTTCATACATTTGTCTATTCCAAAAGCCATATTTATATCACTGCTGAATACTTCTGTAATTGTTTGAGTTGTTGCTGCCATTAGTTTTAGATCATCCATGTATAGCACATGTGTTATTTTGTGTTGGTATGTTCCAGTAATATTGTATCCATAATTTGTATTATTTAGATTGTTGGATAGTGGGTTCAGAGCAAGGCAGAACCACAAAGTACTCAATGAGTCTCCTTGGTATATTCCACGCTTAATCTTATTATTATTATTATTATTATTATTATTTAGTGGGAGTGCTCAGACATGAAGCATTGGCATGCTGAAGCCTTCTAATTTCTGCTAGTATGGAAGGTTGTCCAGCAATCAAATAATTTCCAAACAGGAAGAACCACATTTTAACTGTGTTGATTTTATCTGAGGGCAAAGTGTGTGGAAGAAGTAAATACCAGTAGGTAGGACTGTGCACATTTCTTTTCTGAGGTGGAGTTGTTGATGGCACTTGTGATGCACTGGGAATTACTTTACCGTTCATTTTATCTCACAGACTGCTGCAACACACACACACACACTGAAAGAAACACTGCACTGCAGTCATGGACTGTGCGGCTGGTGCCGGCGAAGATTAGAGTCCTCCCTTGGGCATGGGTGTGTGTGTGTGTCCTTAGGATAATTTAGGTTAAGTAGTGTGTAAGCTTAGGGACTGATGACCTTAGCAGTTAAGTCTCATAAGATTTCACACACAATTGAACATTTTTGAGAAACACTGCATTCAAGATATACTCATTTGAAAGTAGATTTTTGATTATGATATCAATGAAACAAAAAGAACCTGAATAGACTTTGTACATGACTTACAATGTGTAGTGTCTGAGAAGAAACCAGATGTAAAAAAAAAAAATGAATAAAAATAAGCAGCACCCATATCTCACAGACTCACTAGTTCTTGGTTCAGTATAACAGAATCAAGAACCAAATATTATTTATCTTTAATCATTTTATAAATAAAACTAATCAAATTTTTTTCTAAAATTAAGTTTGGCAATAATGTTTGTGATATAGGAGGGAGGGGGAATTAGCTGATACCTTACACACTCAGGGGTAGGGACAATGACCTTATAATGGTTTCCACCACAGGCAAGAAGTAACATATACTTTATCGACTATAGCAGGTCATTTCTATATTTTAAATTTACATTGTTCATATTTATTGAAATTATTTTCCCGCCTTTGATATAATCCTCGAGTGCTTTGCATATGTGCCACTGCAGATTTCAGGAACTCTGTGTGATGCAGCTGTTGTTGAAAGTCGAAATAAAATGTTTTAGACTTGTGTAAATGTTTCCAGTTGGCATGGAGCGTAAGTGCGATTCTCTCTTCAGCCGAGGTCTCTAGTCTATAGCCACGGTCTTGATTTTTGTTTTCCTTTCAATACGTGTTACCAACCAGTGAAAATCATCCACCAACATACATATCAAAGCAGGCCTTATGAAGTTAGTGACTAGTGAACTGCCACCAAATATCTGACGCTTCCACAAAAATTCAGACCGAAATTTTTCTCTTCCTTCGCTGCTTTGTTTCCTGCATCAGCAACAGCGCAGTTGACATACACGACAATCCTGTCTAGATATCACTGTTTTCATCGCAACTATTTCACTGCGGTGTGGTTCTATCGGGTATCTGTGTATGTAAGTTTAGTACCAAAGAAACAAAATCGCAGACTTCGCTTTTGTTCGCTCTCTCAATACTCGTTTGGCAGTGCTTTCTTTCGCTCGTCTAGTGTAAACACTTGTTCGTAAGTACAAGCGAATTGTAGTGAACTGTTGTCTGGATTGCTCGTTCGGTTGTGTTTGCTGCGGTGGACAGTCACTACACAGCAGACGGCAACAGGAGAGACAAGACTACACTGACAGAGTAAGGGACGTAGTTCACATAAGTTACGACATCCAGTTGAAGGGTCAATTGTAGTGTCTGATTCCAACCGTCGGCTTTGAACAGTGATGTCATATCTAAGGCAAAGACGCTACATTGAGGTAATCTTTGAAAGTAACTGATTAAAAAAGTAACTGATAAAAAAAAAAAAAAAAGAATGTAGCATACTATAAAATTATGTACAATCACAGGTGATTAATTACTTAGCCAAGATTTATATTGGAAAGAACTGAAGGTAACGAAAATAAATAACAGAAAAAGAGTAATATCCATGTCTGGAATAAATTAATATCGTAATTTATGTGAGTAAGAAAAAGGCAGATAACCTTTAAATCTATTACAGTATAGCATGTGGTGAAGTCATTATATTATAAAATAGTGTTAATATGTAATAATTATTGAATCTAAAAATTCTACTGGGGGAAAGTGGGAGTTTTTGTGCATGGAGAAACTAAAATGTAACACAATAACAGAAAATGAAATAAATCGTAACATATATGAAACATTAAAAAAAACAGTAGCAAGAAATGTGAAGAAACTGACACACAAATCCTGAAAGAGCTGTCGGTATACAGGTAATGAACAGTCACATAAAGTAACAAATGTTGGCATCAGTAAGTAGCATTAAACGATGTAGGTCAGTTCTATTTACCGATTCCAGCCATTTCATGGTTCATTATTTATATAGTTTATCCAGCAGGTTTGGGCACTGGGTAATAGGGTTTCACCGTTAATGATTACTCTCTGAACTACTATGGGAAAGTAACAAATATTGGAATCAGTAACCCCAATTGACCTAATTGGTTTATTCTGTTTACCAATTCCAGTCCTTCTGCAGTTCGTTATTTAGACAGTTTTAATAACACATATATACAGTACAGTGTTATAGGACTTCTACATTTACTATTACTTTTTGCACTACTATGAAAAAGAAAAAAACTTGGAATCAGTACGGTAGTTTCGTATTCCCTGGATCATTTGCACAACAAGTTGTAATGATGTGGAAAGAATCATTTTACGCTCAAGTAACAAATTTACAATATGCTGCTACATCCAGACTATTTACTGGGTGTTTTTATTATTTTTTAAGTATAAAGAAGTTAATTACTAATTACTACCAATCACATTTTACACATTATTGGTACACAAACAGAAATACAGAACAGTTGTTATCGAGGAGAATCTTTTCAGTTGGTTTTCAAATTTAACTTTGCCGTGTGTCACATGTCTCTGATGAAAATTTTGACAGTAATATTGTGCTTCACTTTTTGTGCAAAAGACAACCTCAAACAAGGATAAGTTACACCAGAACTTTATTCCACGTGACATTATTGAATGCAAGTATGGAAAATATGTTGCCTCTCCCCAATATCTACGTGGCCGAACTAACTTGTTTTAGGGCTTACGAAAACCTTTTTTTTACCTTGTAAGTCTTATCAATATAGACATTAAGAAAATTTTGATGTTCCACCCTATGTATCACCCCCCCCCCCCCAATTTGTTACAGTTATCATGGGTTTAGTACCCCTAAGAGGGCAGAACTGCATAATTTGTGCCTTTTGAAATTGAGAGCGAGACCATGTGAAGAAAACAGTCAATGATACATTAAAGAAGATTGTTTCTCATTTCTTCCCCTGCTGTATACATGCTTGGATTGATTGCAAAACTAGTGTCATCTACAAAAGGAACTAACTCTGTTTGTTGTGTGTTAGACGAGTGGCAATTTACATGATGGCAGATCTATGATGGGACCTTGGGGAACCCTATTATGATTTCTCTCATTAGAAGAATCTACCCTGATTGCATTGGTTGGTTTACTATGCATAACTTTTCACATTCCATTGGTTATGTATGATATTATCTGTTGGTTGGCTGTGCCATCAATTCCATAAAACCTCAGATCATCTACAAGAATGTTGTGATTTACACACTCAGATGTCTTAGATAGATCACGGGAAATAACAACTGGTGCTATTTTGTTATTTCATCATCACAAGTTTTCATGCTCATCATGGAGCATTATGACTCCACAAACGGAGTGTCTCCATCCTGTTAGGCCCTGCTGAAGAAGTAGACCAGAGATTATCTTCTCCTCGGTCTCTTGCCCTCGATGTTCCCTTCCGAGATTATTTTCTCCACATCTTCTCACAGTATGGCCAAAGGGTGGAGAATTTTTTGATTGATACAAGAAGAAAGGCGTCTGGAGATATTCAGTTGCTCAATAACAAACATCTGTTCTTCTTTCCATCCATTTTATGTACAGTAATCTGTCAGCACCAAAGCTCAAATGCATCAATATGCTGCACACATGTGCATCTCTCGTGTCTTTGGACAAAATGATAAGCAACTACTGATGCTCTAAAAATTAGTGAATGACAAATAATAAGAATTGACAGTGAGACATTAGCAAAAGAAGATTAGCCATCATCTAAATTGGTGATGCTTGGGAAGCAGAAGCCCCTCAAGAGGACAGTCGCAAATTGTATTCTTTCTCATCATAAAATATACAGTTTGTGTATTATTCAAGAAAGGAACAGCCAATGCATATAAAACTATCTGCATCTCTTGTCGCAGCAGACCTGTTTCAGGGTAGTTAATCGTTATTGCCTCAATTTGTCAGAAAGTTAGGATTCCATTACATGCCTGTTTGTGGCTGGATGTTATTAATGCAGCACCAAGATACTACAGCCTGGCACTGCCGTTTTCTGAGTGAATCAGTAGGGACGAATTTTTACAAAATCATTTGGCTTGATGAAACCTGGGTAAAAGCGGGACACAGCTTTGGAAAAGGTTGTAAATATGATACCATCAGCAGTAGTGTGGCAGCTCAAACTGACACAGAGAAGTAAAATAATTGTAGAGCACACTGGAACTTCAGAAAGTTTCATTCCTAGTTGTCTGCTGTTATTAAGTTCGCAGAAGACCTCCGAAGAAGAGGTGAGGCACAGGACTTTTGTAAAATGGTTTTAGGATACTGTACTTAAAATCGTTACAAAATAAGTCTGTGATCTTTATGGATTACTATTTATATTATTCAGTATACAAGGTAGAACACCCACAAAGACAGTGAGGAAAAACAAGACATTATTTGCTGTCTAGAGAAATGAAACGAACCTGTTGACAGTAACTTGAAATGCTGGCACCTCCAACATAGTAGTTGCCCATTCACTTGCCAGTCCATTCAACTGTGGACTGGCTTTTCTGGGTGATGTCTAACTACTTATAGATGTAGGTAAGAATGAATTATTATTTAGAAAAGAACATAATGCAATGAAATATGGCTTGATTGGAATTTAGATTTTCATGGCCTAAAGAATCAACAGAATTCTGAATTACATACAACTTTGCTGGCTAAAAATTTACAATAATGAACATTATTTTTCTTCTGCATTGTGAGCCTTGTCATCTATATGAATGAGAAAAAGTGCAAATTGAAATGGATTACTTGAAATAATCAGTATCTTGATTCACCAATGGTGTACATCTGATGGTATAGAAAATTTAAGGTAAGAAAGTAGTTGAAGTCCAGAGTCTAACGGTGGCTCTGACTAAATCTGCAATGGAAAACACTACTGGGGGGGGGGGGGGGGGGGAGAGCTTTTCCAATAATGTCAACATTCATACAGCATGGTTCCATGGCCTAGGAGCAGATTTCTATTGTTGAGGAACTGAACGACTGTTCAATGTTCTGACCATTGTTTAGACACTTTGCGACTGTGCTGAAAAAAATAGTGCCACATATCTGTGTCACTTGGAAGTGTAATGCAGCATCCAGTAAACGTTATTCTGCCTGCAATAATGAAGTTTACCATACAAAGAGTGGTTCAACAATTTGAGATTTATCACGTCACGTTGTTCTGGGTCTGGTGAGCTTATAAAAGTATTTTTGAAACAAACTGCCGTAGTTTGCATTTGTTGCCACATAATTTGCAAATCTGTTCAGTATGATGCTTCAGAGTCCATTGGTTTCTGGTGTGAATTTACTGCCTTTGTCAGAAAAGTTCCAGGACAGGTATTTTAAAAAAATAGAAAATTACACTTACTGAGTAATTATCCTAGCTCCTATCGAAATTAGTCCCCTTGGCTCTCCATACACAGTGGCCAATGTTTCTGGAGGTCTTGGAAGCAAGCAGGAAAATTTTCAACTGCAATTGCTGTAAGGTCATTTCTCACAGCCCATTGGATGCCTGCAATATCCTGATGGAGCTTTCCTTTCAGTCACCCTTTCACTCAAACAAGGAAACAACAAAAAACTGTGAGGTGAAAGGTCAGGTGAATACGGTTGATGTGGGATGGCAATAACAGAATGTCTGCCCAGCTTTGGGGTATTGCATTGTCATGCAGTGAAAACCAGTACTGAGAATGTCACAAATCAGGGCGGTGATATCAAATGACTTGTTGTAAATGATTCGAGACTTCAGTGTAAAGAGTTTGGTTCACTGTTTGAACTGTAGGAGCATACTCATGGCGAATAATCCCTATCAAAGGATGTGGTCAACATTTCCTATATTCTCAAAGGTTGTCATTTGACTTGTTTTTTATAGGCTGGTAATCCAGGTCTCTGCCATTCAGCACTTTGACACTTGGTGTGAGGGCTATACTGGTAGCACCAACTTTCTTCTTCAGTAATAACCTTTTACAGAAATGAGGGATTGTCCAATTTTCACAAGAGGTTTTCCAGAGCATAAAGCAGAACATAATGTTAACTCATTGCTCACAATCAGCATTCATTGTGTGACCATAACTAAAACCCAAACAGTGTATTCCTAAGCTCAGTCCTTTCACTTAGTGATTTTGTATGGCAACCTGTCCAAGTTTATTTGAAGGACATACACATACCACATATCGTAAAAATAACATTTTTCATTTTTACAAACAAAGAAAGAAAAAACCGTCCTGAAACTTTTTTGACAGAAGGAGTGTTTTAAAATAATGTATATATGTAAAAGCTACTGATTATGGGAAAAAACGTGATACTTTCACAGCTACATCGTATTCTGCAGTCAGTGTGAAGTGCATGGCACAAAGTACTTCCTGTTGTAATAGGTATTGCTAAGTCTTCCAATTCCATTAGCTTGTATAAATCTGTTTGTACTGTGTTTAAAATGCAAAGTATTTATAGTAAAGTAAAGGGATATGTTACATCCAGAGAAATTATGCTGTTCGAGCAATGACATTTCTACAGACTAATAGTATGTTGACTGGGAAAATTCTTTAAAGGAATAAAAGACAGGATGTACATAAAGTTTGGGAACACGTTGAATTATTTATTGCACAAGAACTAAATATTGTAGAGATGTCATACATATGGCATTTTGAAGAGGAAATCTGAAAGTGTTCCCCCCCCCCCAAACATTCGATGTGTGAACCATGAGCGAGCTGGCAGATGTCAATATGGTAATCAAATTCCTGCCATACCCGTCTGAGCATTGCATTGTCGACTGTGGCAGTCACTTCCAGTATTCTCTCCCGGAGATCTCCTACATCACGTGGTAGAGGCGGTACATGTACCAGATCTTTAATGTCCCACAGAAAGAAATCACACCGAGTGACATCTGGGGATCTGGGAGGCCATTTCGAACTCCAACACAAGAAAGCTTGCTCCGCACCTGAACTCGCCATGTCTGCGACTGGCGCTGACTATCGGCAAATTACCAAACTACACTGTGGCGGTATAAGTGAAGAAAGAAAAAAAAAAAAAAAAAACTTTCAGGGTTTCTCTTCAAAATGACATATGTATGATATCTAACAGTGTTTGGTTTTTGTGCAATAAATAATTGAAAGTGTTCCCGGACTTTATGTACCTCCTGTATTTATGTCGGTGGATTAGCTTCCACCTAACACAAAACATGACACTGCAAATTGCCACCAGTTAAACAAAAAATTAAATGAATGCACTTCCTCCACAACTGACCTGACTACCTACATTCAAGGTTTAAACGTTACTGTCAGCTACTGACAAGTAACAGTATTGGCTATAAGGATGCACAAGTGGTGATATAACATAACAACAACTTTGTTACAGGTGTAGGGAAACATTTTCTGCAAAACACGGAAATCCACTCAAGTAAACATTAAGCTACCAATACAAGATAAACAGTGAATATCTGGTACAACTGAGTCAGTAGTAGCACTGTTAAAAATGGCAGCATTCCTGCTGATTCACTATATTTCATTTAGCGGGCATAATCACAGAGCATATTAAAAGGTTTAGTAACAGTTCATCCCAATGTATTATTTTCCTATAATTTCCTTGTTCCTTATTAAGCACTGTATTCAGCATTGAATAGTAGCTCTAGGAAGCTTTGGTCCTGATGCACCATATTGAACCTTCAGTAGATGGAGACTACTTCCTGCCATCTTTTCACTGTTTTCAGATTGCAACTGCTGCTTACATCTTCTTTGCACATTCCAACGATGTGAAAATACAGCCCGTGTGATGACCATTAAATGCAGTTTAGTGGACACCTTTTGTGTAACAAATTAAGTTATATTAACCAATAACAATAATAAAACCATGAGGAAGGAAGAATGGAGTAGGAGTCTATTGTTGAAGTGGTCTGCAGATTTACAGCACAGGTTATAAGTTATTATCTCAAAAAGTTTATTATTCTTTTCCCACATCACTAACACATTCTGTATACCACAGTTGTCACTATAATACTGCTAAATGCTCTCACTTATACACTAATATAAATTTTTTTCACTGAACACACATTCTCTTCATCACTTCTTGTTGCTGGAAGACATTTGAAAAGAGTACAAGCTTTTTGTGCAAATTAGACATTTAACAAGTAATCTACTGCAATGAACTGCAAAATTATCAATGACAGACAAAAGGCAATTACCAACAGCTCAATGGAGAAGTGCATTTTCTACATATGGTATTGTCTGTCTGTCTGTGTGTGTGTGTGTGTGTTGGCAATTGCCAAACACGCATTGCAATAACAATAATGGAAACCCATGTGCAGAAGAATTCATCCACACACACACACACACACACACACACACACACACACACACACACACACACGCCAATACAAACTGATTACAAAGTTCTGACCAGGAAACAGCTTCTCAGTTATTTCGGAAGTGGAAACACATTTATCTTCTTAAAACAACAAATTGCTAGCACATTTCTTTTAATCATAAGTACAACAATCACTGCACATCCACTCCTGCAGTTCCACAACACACACACACACACACACACACACACACACAGGGTAATAGGAGCCTAAGGATGCACCAGCATGTCAAAGTATTTTCCATTACCAGTTGCCATGTGCCACTACAATAAGACAGTCATACACGATCACATTACATTTTTATGTGCGGATAACTTAACAACAAGACATAGCCAATAATCACCAAACTACATTAGGAATGATTTAAATCAAGTTTTTCCTAAAGTGGCTCTTACTCCTTTCTGTTTGATACATCCCTATAGAGCTCATCAGTGTTCTTTCCCCAACCAATGGATATTCAAAAACCTCAATGTAATACTTGATGAGAGTTTTTTTATTATTTATTTTTCATTTTTTATTTATTTATCTGTACATTTTGGTTGCCATGCTATCACAATAAATAGCAGCCTGCAAGAAATACCATGTGGAATAATCTGATAAAGGAAAGCTTTAAAAAAAGAAGGGGTTCACCACAAGTATTTACCTTTGGGAATGATTTACTACGAGTTTTGAGTGTGATGTGTCTTTTTACAGATATGTAAGATGAACAGCCAGTGGAGAAGTAGGAGAGCAAAGGACAGACATGTTAGATATATGGAGCCGTCTTTAGATGGCAGAGGTACCACTGCCTGTCAAGAGCAGCCAGGGTATTCCACCAACAGGATACATCCTTCAAATACCATTACGACATGCCACTACTCCTGCATTGGTCCTATAATTGATGGAGGTATGTTATGAACCATATTAGAATGTCCTGAAGCCTGTTAGGATGTAAGATCAGTACCAAGAATGTTGTACACTGATCAAGGAACGTCTACACCATCAACCCAATACAGAAATGAAACATATGGCACAGGACATGAGATAATCCAAGAGAACCAACATTTGGTTCAAAGGTTACAGAAGAAGGCTGCTCTCAGTTCTTATGACGTGGATCACCCAGCGTCAGAGGAATACGAGAAGATTAATTGGATACAATAGAAAATTTTCCCCAAATATGCCAATGGAGCAAAGTACAGCTTTCGTATATTAATTCCCCACAATTTACGTTACCCAAAATTTATTTTCTTATTTTAACACTTATCCAAAACATTCCACTTGTATTGGCAAGTTCTTGGCCTCACACAACTTCACTTAATCTGCACAAGTCCTCTTTATGAAATGATATGCTTGTGATTGTTTTACTATTGCAACAAACATTTTCAACAAAGAGTTCAGCATTACACAATACCTCCCAACTCCTGGCCACATAAGCGTAATCAGTGAGCTTCCAACAAATTTGCCTACAGTAATAATTAGGACTTCAAGTACAAAATAGTGGATCTTTCTCGTGAGTTGTAGCCACTTGTGTCCTCACATTTCAATGGAACTCACATAAACACAAGTATGGCAACACAAGACCGCCCGGTTTGGTAACAGCACTACATAACAGCTAACAGTTCCAGGCAAAGATCCAGCTGAGGTAACTGCATTTCTGTTGAGCCAATGCTCTGTTTTAGACTGAGTGTAGTATAACAGGTTGGTAGATGGAGTTGGAGTGAAACCTGTAGTTTTAAAGAGAATTCTGTTCAAATGTTGGGAGGATCGTCAGCAAGCAAACTGGGAATTAGTGGGAGGCACATGGAAGCCAATAGCTACACAAATAAGTGGATGACATTAGAAAATTACAAGCAGCAGCAGTAGGAATGGATGTGGGTGAAAATTTGTAAGGTGTGGCAAAGTGAAGAGGCAGCTTTTATTTAGTAGTGGGTGTCAAATGGATGGTGATGAAGAATGAAAGTGAGGACTGATGGTCAGGGGCAATAGCGGAGAGTAATGACAGTCTTAAATAACTGCTAAAAGCGGGTAAGTTGCCAGTATTTGTGACAGTATTTATGAAACTTAATATTCCATTTTTTTAATTTTTTCTTGAGAATTAATTAATTTGAAACAAACTCATGCACAGTACACTCAAGTAGGGACTCATCTCATTTTCTGCCATTAAAAGAAGGGTTTTCATGTTTAAATGTGTCCCTAAGATCCTTGAAGATGACCCACATTAAGTACATCTGAGAAAACCAGTATCACAGTAGCCATGGCTGAAACCCAAATTTTCACCACCCTGTTACATCTCTAATCCACAGTTAGAGTGGTTAAAAAAATCCTGTCTCCAAAAAGTTTATGGCAGAAAGAGTTTCTGTCATCTGACACAGGTTATTTTTGTGAGAAAGCTAGCATGAATTCAAAGTCATTCATTGCTTCACTACCTGACCATCATAGCTTACCTTCAACCCAACAGAGGCCATTTTCCCCCCCAATCAGGATTTCTCATTAATTTCCTTTGTGAAGAATCTAATTGTCATAGTACCAAATGACTAGGATACAGTCATTACTTCCTCTATACAATATCCGGTACCCTTCAGTATCTGTAATATAGAGTAGTCCTCCATGTGGGAAGAAGCTGTTGCTCAGCCTTTCATATGTCCAGTGAAAAAACATGACAATCACAAAATATTGAGAATGTATGCAACTACAGTATGTGCCAGAACTGCTATGCATATCTTCAAGATCTATTGCACTCTGGAACAAAATGAAGTCTCTTCAACTGTTTACCAGAAGGAGATCGAAATTATTAAGTCAGAAGCCCACCTCAAATTCATCTCTCCTTTCTCAACCCAAAACTTCAACACAGTGATAGCTTTGGGACAGTAATTTTTGAGAACAATTTTCTTGAACAGTAGTTTTCCTTAATACTTTAAAATGTACATAAACAGTCTCGACCACAAGAACCGTTATTTTTGTGGTTGCTAGTTTCCTTCTGTTACTATCTGATGGTAGGTGGTATGGACTCCACAAAACTCCGCAGTTGACATTAATGCATTTTGTAATGCCTGCTCTGTTCTCTGCCAACACCTGTCAGCATTATATGTGGTCTGAAGGTGGTCAGTAACTGACAGAAACCAGTAACTACAAAAATAAAGTTTTTTGCAGTCGAGACTGTTTATGTTCATTTTTAAGCTCTGGGACAAGTAGAAAATTGACCAAAGTTGGTAGTGAGTGAGTCTGACAACACTAGTTGCGAGGCAACATAAATGGCAGAGTTTTCTGCATTTCTAATGTAATTTTTGTTTTTTTAGGAACTTGATATGTTCCATGCATGATTTTGTGACAAGACATTCATCACTGAGGACTGTATTTTATTACAATATTTATTTTTGTTAGGACACAAATTACATTACTTGAGATGCCAAAGGCACATGCTAGTAGGATTAGGAAGTAACATACAAAATGTAATGAGACGAGACAGCAGACAGTAAGATTGAGAAGATTTTAGTTGCTGGCAAATTTTTTGGGGTTGTACTTTCATGGTCCACAAATGTTTTTGGCCCTGACATGTCATATAGAGCAGAGTCAGATATCTCCACAGCTGCTTCTGATTCTGCCATGTCTTGCTGAGACTCAGGTCAGTCATGTGACACAAATATTGTGAAAAGTGGGCATGGTACGTGTTTTAATGTGATTGACAGACATCCAGCAAAGATGAAACTTAACTATTGATTCTTTGCAGCTACTGTTCATCAAGAAATTAATAGTGGACAAAGAACAGCAGAATTAGTACAGATCATTGACCAAAGTGTCCCTGCATAACACTGGTATTTAAAATTGTGACAGTGCATCTATGCCATTGTTTAAAACATGCATCAAAGCCAGTTTGGAATAATTCAGTATTTTGCTTCTTGACCCACCGTTTTAAAGCTGATTTTATGTCATCCATGAACCAAGCGTGCGGTGATGCTGCAGTCAACACCAGCTGTGTGTGGTACTGCGTGAAAGAGTTGGGTTACAGAGAAACAGATACCGCTGTGCCAACATATGTCACAGATGTCAATTGAGAATGTGTTGTTGATGTGATTCACAGTGACAGACATGGTGACAAAAATAGGTTAAGAAGCAAAAGTGTGACTTTTTTTCCCCCAAATTGGTTTTGATGCCTGGGTTCAATGATGGTGCAAATGTGTATAAATGCATGGCAACTTTGTTGAATAGTTGTGTTGTCTAGAGGGCTATGATCTGTAACAATTCCAGTGCTGTATGTTCATTATTAAATATTTTTATCAATCCACATACCACTAAGTCTCGTGGCTTCTTTTCTGTTAAAATCATCCACGTATTTATGTACTTTGATGGCTTCTCTATATAGCTGTGGACAACATTTCATCACTGTATATGAAATATTTGTATTTACATCTCTTTCCAATGCCTAACTCTTCATTTGGCAAAACAAAGTGGCACCGGGAGCATCTCTGAAGATGTCAAAACACAGCTCTGGACAAAATGCGAGACCTAAAATGTTAACCACACAAGTTGGAAGATTCGTTAGCAACTATGACAACTGCCCATGAAAGCATTAACTGTGTGCTGAGCAGGTTTTACCACTGTCTTGAAAAAGTTTATTTTTGAATGGGGATAGTTTTGTAACCCACACCTATTTCACTGGTGGTGCAATCAGTGTACCCCCTGCAAATCCTATAGCCACTCAGTGGGAACTGAAGACAGTGTTAACTAGTAGACAGATTACCAGAGACAGGATGCAACTTTAATGAAAGACAGAGGGGCTATATATTGAAAGATGTTCGGCCAAGGGATGACGACATGCGGAATGTGATGTCGATGGTGCCAAATTGTGGAGGATGATGTAATACTTAACACTAAAAAATAAATCGGCCTGACATTTATTTGGATGCTGTTGGTCCCTTTGCCACATTTTCCAAAATATGAAGTGATGACAGTTTTGGATGGATTATATAACTAGTGGAATACAAAAAGAAAACCACATAGGATTCAGAAGAGGTTCTAGGCAGTGGATGCACATACAGGTAAAGTAGTAAACATGTGGCTAATTTTTGCAGCTCTATACTTCATTCTGCAATGCAATGTTGTCACTGTTTTTCATCACAGCCAGAATTCTCTGAACACAATTTGCGTCCAAAACTTGCTGTGTTTTCCAGTAGAAAATGAACACAGTCTGTGGAATTTGAGTGCTTGGTAACAGTGTGCCTCGCACATTTTCACTCAGTGTTGGCCTGTGGCATAATCTTCACTCATTCATTAATTCACATACTGTGTACAGTAAATCCCATCATAGTGCAGAGCCTGCAGCAATGCGGGCTGATATGAATCATGGATCGCCAGGCAGAAGCAGCCAGTCTAGGAAACATCCACAAAGCACACTCACTACCAATTGAGGCTTTATCGCAGAGAAGCAGAGGTCAAAAAAGTACTTAGTCTATAGTGAGAATATTGAGTAAAGTGGAAAAACCAACATCAACAGATAAACATATGTTCACTCTTTTGTCTTATCTGAGGTAAATAATAATGAATTTAGGACAAACTGCCAAAATACTAGAAGTAAAAATGCGTTTCATGTAGACTATGAATCCTGACTGGGGTTTGGGACTGAGTTTTTTGTTCTGGTGAAAATGTTTTTGGAAGGTTGCCAACAGACATCAGGTAGAGAACTGGAAATCTCCAAATATTCAAAACTAAGGTGCAGTGGTACCATCACACTTACAGGTTATCAGAACAATGGAGTTTTAAATGCCCTAACACTGATAATTAGTCGGGTTTAACTATGGTCTAACACATACAGTCATGACATTCCGACTCATTTTTGTTATATATTGCAACAGCAGTGTTCCAAGCCAACAGAAAGCTACGTTTACAAATATGGTATCAGACTAGTGCAAACAGTACCATTTATGTTGATTTCTAACAGTTTTTACAATAGGGAACTTCATGTACTGCCATAAAAATAAGCACTAACTAAGAAAGAAAAAGAAGGAAGGGTGGGCGAGACCACATTTGTCTTTCTTTAGTTTCCTAAGGGCCTTGGGAGGTATAAAACAGTCCGTTACAGAATAGTTTGTTTATGTTTCCCTTATAACCTACAGATATTTGCTGAAACATGTTTTTTTTTAACCCTTAACCCAAACCAATGGTCTCTCAGACCCATCATTCATTTTAAACATTCATTCTAAAACATGTGGCAACATTCAACAATGAGCTTGACTTTGTCAGCCTAGCAATAAGACATATCATTTCGAAGTTAGTGCAAAATTGAGTGCCTTTGTGACCACGTTTCACATTATGTATAATAATTAGGTAGGTCCAACACACTGCATGTTTCTAGTCAGTACATATTTTGCTTTCAGTTGATATTTTGGATATTCTTACTTTATAGTATTTTATTATATGTGTGAATTTATGCTATTTTTAGCTTCAGCATGCAGCAACTTTATAAGAAAACAAAGGGGTCTGCAGTTGAACCAAAGAAGAGGAAGCAGAAAATGGGAAAAACGATAACATTTTTGATGATTCTAGTATCGATTCTGACTTTGTAGTAGCTGATGGTCACCACAAAACAGGAGTGGTATAATAAAGATATTGCTTTACTGGAAGCAGAGCCTGTTTGAATTGTACCACAGCTAATTACTCACAGCAAACACAGTAATTTTATGGCAAAGATAATTTCAAGTAGAAACATTCAGTCTGTTACAGCAAGAAAAACAGCTCAGGATAATATTTTGGAAAGAGGAATGGTTCTACTAAAAGCAAAAATCGAATTTTGGTGCAAATGCCTATTAAATCTCAAACACAGGAGAATTTATTTGATGACACCTTAGAGGCATACCAAATGATAGAATGGAAAAGAAGAAGATGTGTACAAAGTACCCAGCATAAAAAAAGGAACTGGTGGTCTCATAAGTGCATCAATCGTGCTCAGCCAACATTCATGGAATGCAATAGGAAGATGTGCATCGAGTGTGAAAAAGTTCTCTGAATTGCTTTTGTTTGCATTTTCTGCAATCTTTCATTTATACTCATGTACATCGTGACTGATGTCACAATATTAAATCATTTCAAGATTCTTACTAAATGACTGCACATATGTTTTGTATTCATTTTGAATACTGTAAGTTCTCAATAGTATTGCATCTACTCGTAATATGAAACAGTTGACTATTCACTTAATTTTTGTCAGCTAATGTGGGGATATGTGATAACAATATTACAAGCTTTAGGAGACATGTTTCTCGTTACATACTTGAGAGATGTTTTGAGTTAAAGTCTTAACCCTTTTAGTGCCAAATACGATCTGATCGTGATCCAGATTTTCGGCGAAAAATGCCAGTAACGATCTGATCGTGATGCCTTTCTCATTCATTTTTTCCGCACTTGAAAGCAAAGTTGTTAGTATTTCCTAGCGAATGAGAAAGGCATCATGATCAGATCGTTACTGGCATTTTTCGCCGAAAATCTGGATCACGATCAGATCGTATTTGACACTAAAAGGGTTAAGAACAAAAAGTACTAGTAAACAGCAGAAGAACTGACTTTTTGCAGAAAGACACCCATGTTGAGTATCTACTCAATTATGTTAACTCTTTTCATTACAGTTCCAATCAAATCAGAGAATATGTAATGTAGGAAAGCTATTTGGAACGCAATACCTGCATTATTTAATGTACTACATATGCCTCCACAGATGCAGCTGAAGGTGAAACCACACAGACATTACAATAAAATGCCAAAAGCAATAATCCTGCAGGATTTCTTGCTGCAATGTGCACTAGTGTTGTTCCAGCTTGCAGACAGTAACAGTTCCCACAGCAATGAATATCATGACCGTATATGTTAAACTGCGCTTTAACTTTAATGTTCTGTAGACAGCTGACACTGTTCTGTGCAAATTTACTCAAAACTATTAGATAAAAACAGCAGCTAGTAGTATGATAAGAAGATCAGTAATTTCCTTTAAAAAATAATAATGTTGCTAATGTCCAACTACATTCTGCCAAACAAAATTCTAGAAACTAAATACAAAACAATTAAAGTGTTTCTCGAGTCAAATATTTGGATAAATTGTTCTAGGAACTAGTTTTGAAAACACTATGGATGTAGCCCACTGACAAAGTATTTAAAATGGGCAAAGAGGCGCTGAGGAAATATAGAAGAGAAGAAAGTAATCACAAATTATTTTGTTAATAAAAGGATGGATGAAGGAGCAAACAAGGAGATTCTAAATTAGATCAATATTTCTTCACATGTAAAAATATGCACTAAACTTCTATGGGATATTAAAAGAATAGAGTCAACCAGATTAACCAGGTAAGTTGTGGAGCTCTACAAAACCAGCAGTAAAGCTAGAATACAGACAATGGAACTTATCATGACAGTAAAGATGACTTGAAAAAAGCAGGGATAACACAACAGCCAATGTTCGACACATTTCATGTCTCTACGCACACCTTTTAATGAATACTTTAACTCACTCCATACCCCTAATGTGGACCCAGAACAAAATGGGTGAATGAATGGATGAAAAACATGTTTACCACTAAATTCTTTTTACACTGTACAAGTTGAACCCACATTAGAAATACCATATTTGTTGATTTCTTTGCCATTGATGCAATATGTGTTTGTATAAGTTCAGCCGTGATGGAAGTGGTGCAGATAGCAATGCAGTGTGTTGTATTGAGTTCTATTTAAACTGATGCATTATTCAAAAGAGTGAAGTACAGATGCAGCTCGATTTCGAATTACTCAATTTAATACAGGTGCCAAAAATCAGCTGACAGTGGGTGACTGAATGATGAAATAAATAAACATTTATATTTTAAAAAATTTTAAAGCTGAAATGGCAAAATGGTTTTAACCTTAAAAAAATTTACTTTGGCAAGGAACCCATAAACACAAGACAAGACAGATTCTTCTAAAGTGCAACGTGCTCTAGAAAAATAATTACAGTGCAGCAAATATGATGGAAAACGTACATGTGCAAATTTTTTGATTGGTTTGTATCTGTGACCTTTTATAGGCAACTAGTTTTATTTTGGAGGCATCTTTTCTATGCCATTCAACAATATTATTCAGCCATTTTTACACCATCCAATGCCTCCTCCCTTCTGTAGTATTGTTCTTCATCACACGATTATTGATTTCCTGGTCAGAACTTTTTCCAATATTGTAATAATTATTGTCATACTTTTGCTCACAGTTTACCAGGTAAGCAATTGCCCATATTTAATAAGTCCACTGAAATGTTACATTTGTGAAAGTTTCTACACTGCACAGCATTGCATCACCAGTTAACTTTAGCAACATTTTTCTGCCTCATATAATCTCTCCCACTCTCTTTGGCTGCTTCTGTCGAAGCTTCATGCACCTATAAAACTGATTTTGCAGTGCTTCATTATTTGCAGCAATTCAGCTGAACAGAAGAGAACTGAGAATAAAAAGCACAGCTATTACAAACTGAGGAATACTGAGTGTTTACAATTTTTTCCTTTTTTACAAAACTAGAAAATAAATGGACAAAGTTGTTGCAGCCTCTGTAGAGAAGGCTGGAATGTCTCAGGTTGGGAACCCACAGATCAGCACCTGCAACACAGTAACAGGGAAAACAAACAGTCACACATACTGGATTTCAAACATTCAGTTTACATGGTTGTGGGAAACATACAAGCTGTGTAAAGGGAAATTAAAGAAACCTTTGGAAAAGCTCAGAGGGCAAACTCATATTTAGCAAAGAAAGGAAGGCTGAAATGTGGAAGAAATATACAGAGGCAGTAGATGAACATGATATGGGAGATATGACATTGTGAGAAGAGTCTGACAGAGCATTCAAAGATGTAAGTGAAAACAAGGTACTTGGAAATAGATGAAATTCCCCCAGAAATACTGAGCTCCTTGGAAGAGTCAGCCATGACAAAACTATGCTGCCTGGTGTTCAAGACATATGATACAGGTGAAATACCCACAAACATAAAGAAAAATTTTATAACTGCTATTTCAAAAAAGGCAAGTGACAGGTTTGAAGGCAAATGACAGGTGTGATAATACTGAACCATAAGTTTAATAATTCATGACTGCAAACTACTGGCAAATTATTTATAGAAGAATGGAAAGAATCATACAAGCCAAATTGGAGGAGAATATTCTCTTTGAAGTTGCTAAGACAGCAGGAATAAAATTCAGGATGCAAAAGCTTACAGTCAGTAAAGAAACCAGAGTATAGTTATAGGAATTAAAAGGTGTGAGAGGAATGAGTCAGGGTTGCAGCAAACCAGACTGCAGTTACAAGAACTGAAGGACACAAAAGGAATGAGACCAGGTTGTAGCCTATCTCCCAAGTCACTCAGTTTGTACATTGAGCAACAGAAAACGAAACCCGACAATTTTGGACAGGGAATTAAAATTTAGGGAGCAGACAAAAAATTGAAGTTTATTGATAACATCATAATTGTCTCAGAGACAGCAAAGGACTAGGAGAATCAGACGAATGGAGTGGATAATGCCTTCAGAAGAGGCTACAAGGTGAACACCAACAAAAGTAAAGCAAGGCTAGTGCAATGTAGCCTAATTAAAAAAGGAGGGGTCAGGAATATTTTATTAGGAAATGAGACACTGAAAGCTACAGATGAGTTTTGCTATTTGGGCAGCAAAATAACCAAAGCAGACACGATGTCAAATGTAAATAGGATGATAAGTTTTCCCAAAAAAGAGAAATTTATTAACATCAAATACAAATTTAAGTGTTACGTCAGTCTGTTCTGAAAGTATCTCCCTTAAGTTCCACCCTGTATAGAAGTTTAATGTCAATGATATCGACTTCAGGGAAGAGACATGGTGCTATAGGAGAATTCTGAAGATTAGATGGATAGACTGGAAAACCAAATTATGGAAAAACCAAACTATGGAAAAAAAGAAAATTTATGGCACAACGTGACAGAAAGAGCAGTTTGATTGTGAGGCCTTAATCCTGAGGCAGCAATGAATTGTTGGAGGGGAGAATCTGCAGGGGAGGGAGGGAGAAATGGTAGAGCTTTGCTGCAGAAATAAGGCTGATACAAACCTAATCTCAATCTCTTTTACCATGAGAAAGCATGTTGCATATTTTATACTATTTTCATTATGTTCAGTCATGTATAACTGAAACTCATATCTACATCTACATCCATATTCTTCAATCCACTGTGAGGTGGACGGCAGAGGATACATAACATTGTACCAGTTATTAAACTTTCTTCCTGTTCCATTGATGTATGGAGTCCAGGAAGATTGATTGAATGCCTCTGTGCACGCAGTAATTATTCTAATCTTATCCTCACAGTCCCTATGTGAGTTATACATTTGGGATTGTAATATATCCCTAGAGTAATCATTTAAAGCTGGTTCTCGAAACTCTGTCAGTAGACATTCTGGGGATACTTTACACAGATCTTTGAGAGTCTTCCAGTTCAGGTCCTTCAGTATCTCTCTGACAATCTTCCACGGATTAAACAAACTTGTGATTATTCAAGCTGCCCTGCTCTGTATACAAGGTGACAACTATTGAACTATATGAAAAAAAGTTAAATTAATTACAAATTATGGCATGCATACACTTTACTCAACATGTAAATGTCACTACAGATATTTGGGTTTAGGTTATGACACGTTTGATATGTCTGCCAACATTGGCGATGATGTGACGCAGATAAATAGCAAAATTGTACATGATTTGCTGAATTGTCTGAACTTTGATGCTGTTGATGACCTCCGAAATGGCATTTTCCAGCTCGGCAATGGTTTTGGGGTTATTGTGTACACCTTGTCTTTAATATAGCCCCACAAAAAGCAGTCACATGTTTTCAGGTCCAGAGAACCTGAATGAGAGGAATGAGGCCCATGCCAGTGGCCTATGGGTACTCCAGAGCCAGAATGGGGTCCCCAAAGTGCTCCTCCAGGGCATCAAACACTCTCCTGCTTCCATGAGGTTAAGCTCTGTCTTGCATGAACCACCTCCTGACAAAATAGGGATCATTTTAGATAATGGGGACAAAATCGTTTTACAAAACATTCACATACTGTTAGGTAGTTACTGTGCCAGCAAGAGATACGGCACCGATTATTCCACGACTGGGCATTGCACACCAAACAGACACCCACTGAAGGTGAAGAGACTTCTCGATAATGAAATGCAGATTCTCAGTCCTCCCAAATGCACCAATTTTGCTTATTGACGGACTCATCTAAATGAAAATGCGCTTTTCCGTTAAACCGAACAATATTCAGATTGAAGTCCTGTTTGTCAGTTCTGTGGATAATAGTGCTGGTGAAACACAACCACTGTTCCATACCCTTGGGGCTTAATGGCTGACGGGTTTGAATTTTGTATGGGAAGAGACGCATGTTTCAACAACAATTCTCTCCGGTTGGTTCCCACCTGTTGTGCAGCTCATCTGATCAATTTCCTGTGGCCGGTTTGAAACACAACACACGTATCCTCGATGTTTTCAGCCTTTTTCGATGACCGATATTGCCGGCACTGTCTTCACGACACTACCCATTCTCTCAAATTTGCGAATCAAATTCTTGATTGTTAGCACACTTGGACTAGTTGTCTTCAGCTTGAACTCGGTTGCAAATTTCCTTCGGACCACAGCTGGGGTGTTATTGCTCGTATGGTAGGCCTTTACAAGTGCTATACACTCAGGCATGCTGTACTGTGACATTTTCATGTGCAAATGGTGAAAGACCTGTGTGTATCCACATACTAATTCCCATCATGCTCTGCAGCCAACCATGTAATTTGAACATCCTAATGCAAGCCATTCAGAAGTTCCAATGATTTTATTTCATATAGTTCAATAGCTGTCAGAATGTATGTTCAATATCTCCTGTTAATCCTGTCTGGTATGGGTCCCACACATGAGCAGTATTCTTGAACCAGCCACACAAGTGATTTGTAAGCTATCTCCTGTGTAGACTGAATGCATTTCAACAGTATTTTACCAATGAATCAAAGTCTAACAGCTGTTTTACCCACAAATGAGCCTGTATGAACATTCCATTACATATCCCTAAAAATCGTTACAACCAGGTATTTGTATGAGCTGGCCAATCTGAACTGTGGCTCATTGATATTATAGTAATAGGATAATGAGTTTTTTCATTTTGTCGAGTGCAAAATTTTACATTTTTGAACATGTAGAGAAAATTGCCAATCTCTGCATCACACTGAAATCTTATTAAGATCTAACTGAATATTTATCCCACTTTGTTTCAGATAGTACTTCATTATAGATAACTGCATCATCTGCAAAAATCCTGATTTTACTATTAATATTGTCTGCAAGGTCATTAACATACAACAAGAACAGCGAGGGTCCAACACACTTCCTTGGGGCACAGTCAAAATTACTTCTGCCTCTGACAACAACTCCACATCCGAGATAGCATGCTGTGTCCTTCTTACCAAAAAGTCCTCAATCCAGTCACAAATTTCACTTGATACCTCATATGATCATACTTTTGACAATAAGCAAAGCTGCAGTACTAAGTCAAATGCTTTTCAAAAATCAAGAAATATCACTTCCACCTGGTTTCCTTGATCCAAAGCTTTCAATATGTCATGTGAGAAAAGTGAAAGTTTGGTTTGAAAACCATGCTGTCTGGCATTGAGGAGGTCATTCTATTCAATGTACATCATTTTGTTTGAGCTCAGAATATGTTCTAAGATTCTACAACAAATTGATGTGAAGGATATTAGATGACATTTTTGTGGATCACTTCTACTACCTTTCTTGTAGATAGGTGTGACCTATAACTTTTTCCATGAATTGGACACAGTTTTTTGTTTGAGGGATCTACAATAGATTATACTTAGAAGATGGGCTGACTCAGCCAAATTCAGTATAGAATCTGACAGGGATACCATCGGGCCTGGAGCTTTGATCAGCTTTAACAATCTCAGCCATTTCTTAACACCACTGGCACCAATACTTCTTTCATTCATCTTTTCAGTGGTACAAGGACTGAATTGGAGCAATTCTCCTGGGTTTTACTTTGCAAAGGAAATTTGAAAATGTAGTTAAGCATTTCAGCTTTTGCTCTGCTACCCTCAATTTCAGTTCCTGTCTCATTCACTAGGGCTGGACGCTAACTTTGTGCATTAACAGCCTTTACACAGGAACAGAATCTCTTTGGTTTTTGTGAAATGTCATTTTCACAATATTCTGCTATGGTAGTCACTGAAGGCATCACTAGTTGATATCTTGACAGCCAAATGCATTTCATTCAGTATCTATCTATAGCCCTACTATTTGTTTTGCACCTATTATGCAGTAATCTTTGTTTGTTTAGAAGTTTCTTTGCGGTGACTGTATATCATAGAGTTTCCCTAATGGCAGTAAATAGACAACCATGACATAATTTACTTTTAGATATGCACTGTGAAGTGTTGGATGAAACTTCAGCCTATTCCCCTGGCATGTTTCACTCAGACTTGCATTTCTTCTTAAAATTCAAAGTTGCTCTTGTTCATCAGCATTTTTCACCTAACACAGAAACAACTCCAGCTGTGGAAGAGAACCCTTCCAATGGTACACTACAAAGATGAAATTTCACTGGATGAAATATGTTAATGTTAAAGAAGATTATGTTGAAAAACATTCTGTAAACATAAATGCACGTTTTTCAGTATGAGGCAGAGAACTTTCGAGACCTCCCTCCTATCTTCACTGATTTCATCTCTACTGATTACACTTATTACACATTTCAGTTAATTCTGAAGTTCATTATGAAGTGCACAGCAGAAGACACAGCCCACTGTACCACATATTTACATTTCATCCTGCTCCATTACCTCATACAATTCTGTCTGTATTATGTCTGAAATACAAAGTCTTATTTGTGAGGTAAGGGAGATTGTTACACACAGAGAAATAATCCATTTTAAAAATGACATTCCTATAGCGTGACTATATCAAAACTATGGAAATGCTGGAAAGGCCTTATTTCAGTGGATAAAAAGTGATATTATTGGTTTGTCCAATGCATGATATCTGTATGTAATTACTGATGCAAGGGGATGGGAGATTGTCACCCCCAAGGAAGTTGCATCACAGGAATGCCATTTTTGAAAATGCAGTGAATGGAAAGAGTAATGACTCAAGAAATAAACTCTGGAATTTTGGTGTATGGAGTTATTACTCCTTCTATGAAAGCAGGCAACAAATGTTCATTACATTGAGGTATTAAGTGGTGTGATTCATTACCATTTGGAAAGCAAGTATTCATTTATTTGCATACCATTTATATATATATATATATATATATATATATATATATATATATATATATATATATATATATATATATATATATATATATCTTTTCACACATTTTGTAATTCTTCCATGAGGTCTTCCATGAGATCCTATAGCTCTGATATTTTGCTTTCATGGACTTTTACATGCTTGTAGTATTGTGATTCTTCACTGAATAACTGTCTATTAAAGTTGGAAATCTGCTGCTTGCTTTAGAAAATATGTTGCTCTGACATCCACAAATCCACAAAAATATTTATATAATATGGCACCAGGTGGTGGTGATGAAAGGACTAATGCACATATAGCTGAGCACGACCTCACAAATTAAGTTCTGACACAGGTAAACAAGAAAAATTATCCATTCAGTATACTCTGTGACCTTGCTACAGTCTGTGACATCATGCCTTCTACAAATGGCATCTAACCTTCAGAATAGAAAGTAGAGGGTCACACTGGTGCACTTAGACACAAGAACGAAACAAACTTGACAATTGTACAACATCAAATGTGGGTCCCATAAGTGACAGTACCAGGTCTGTTGTTTATCTTAGGTCAAATTATGATGATCCCTCAAGTACAGGGAACAAAAATTCATGGTCACATGCCATGTGGATTCACCTTTCAGCTCACAGCAGTCCCCACTGTACTCTGTCGACATCACACTGGGGCGACGTGGTGGCCATCTATGCCATTGAGCAGCTCCTCTTGGGTCTTGGTGTCTGCAGCTGGTCCCACACCATTGGACAGGTCACCGGCCACACGTGTCAGCTGCAGCGAGTTGGAGCACTGCACACAGATATATACTGGCTGTACCCACTGACTGTACTAGAGCCAAATATGAAAAACTTTAAACTGTCAATATTTTATGGAACTTTTCCAAGGCCTTCAGATGCACAGATCATTTAATTCTACAAGAGAAACTATAAAATGTTGCATTGTGAATAGAGTCTTGTCTCAAGGACAGAAAACAGACCACATTAACAAATTGTAATACAGGAATAAAACCAAATTCACAGTGAGAAAAACACTAAGTATGGAGATCCACAAGGTTCAGTATTTGGCCCACTACTGTTTTGACCTAAATAAAATGTGATATAGAGGTTGTTGAGCAATATTTCTGAGCGTTTTGGTATGAGAAATCCATGCTATCCAGTGGCTTGTTACAGAATAACTGCATCTAGTTTGACACTTTACACAAATTTTTTTCATATCTGGATTGGGCTGTGCACTAAGCTTTTATTTGATTCAGCTGCTATATTCGGGACCTAATTGTTAAATATTGTATATTGTACTGTCATGGTAAGCTATTTGGACGTCACTTATAACTCCCTGCAACTGACTTTATGAGAATATAATGATTTCAAAGCAATCTAATAAACAGGACATTGAACTTACAGAGACACAGAACTACACTGTCCACTGGTTGTAGCTTTTCTGATCTGGTATGAAGATATTATGATATGGTTTGCCATCCATGTGAGAATATTTCATTATAGCATCACTGTATTGTTCCTTCCACTGCATTCAGTGAACCTTCACACTAGATGTATTGGCCAACTCGATCCATACTACTCTGCACCACTGTTAACATACAGCTAACACTGCCAGAAAAGCAACCTGAGAAAGTACTGAGCTGTTTGAAAATCCAGCTTGAGGGCAAGGACTAAAATGGACATTATTGACGTTGGCAGCAAGAATTGTGAGCAAATTGAACAAATTTGTTTCCAAACAAGACACACAGTGCATAAAATAAATGTTGGGTTGCAAATGTCTATGATATGCAGACATTTGCAGCACAACCACATCACAATACCTTCACAGCAGGCCAGAAAAGCTACACCCAGGCCTATCACTGAAGCCTGTTTGTGTACAGCGTAGTTTTGCCTTTCTTTAAGTTTACAGTCCTGTTAGTTTGGTTACTCTGAAATCTTCTTCTTCTTCTTCTTCTTCTTCTACTACTACTACTACTACTACGTAAGTCAGATGCTGGAAGTTATAAGTGAACTTTAAGTAACTTTCAACAATAAGTACAATGTAGAGTAGTTAACAGTAACTTTCTGAATATAGTGGGTAAGTTAAATAAAAACTTAGTTTCTCCAGGGAATTATCTAATTCTCTTAGGAAATGGCTTTCAAAGACTGCTATCTGAAATACACCTCTATGATACTGGAAAGGTGGAGATTCAGTCA
This sequence comes from Schistocerca serialis cubense, assembly GCF_023864345.2. Classification (NCBI taxonomy): domain Eukaryota; kingdom Metazoa; phylum Arthropoda; class Insecta; order Orthoptera; family Acrididae; genus Schistocerca; species Schistocerca serialis. The sequence continues at coordinate 196,798,819 of NC_064648.1, read as the reverse complement.
CTGAGTAAATAAGTGAAGACTAAGAACTCTCAGGTACATGATGGATTATCTAGCGGAATACTAAAGCAATGTGCTGCCTATTTTGGTCCAGTACATGGCCAAATTTGTAATTCTTCTTTTAGGAATGTTTAGTTTCCTGAATGATTAAAGAACTCAACAGTGAAACCACTTTATAAAAAAAAAGAGAGAAAAGGATAATGGAGACAAATTCACATTTCAGTGCCAATGGCTTTTCAGAAGGAGTTTAAAAAAATTAATAAGTAGCAATAATATTTTGTCTAATTCAAGTAATTGTGCAACTGAGAATTTGCAGAAGTGACTTTATACTGGCTGACAAACCCAGTGACTGTACATGGTTGTGCACGAACTGACCTCTGCTCTGTAGCAGCAGCTATTTACAGATGCATATAAATCTGTCTTTACAGAACAATAAATTATGTATAAGATTTTTGAAAACATAGTCAGTGATCTTAAAAGTAGTTAAAATCAAGACTCTTTTAAATTTTAATTTTAATAAACTATGCAGTTGTTGAATTTCAACAGTAACATAAAAGACAGAAAAGTAGAGAAAACATATATACATTAAGCAATTAAGTTATTTTGATTAACAACTAGCTGGATGCACAAAAAACAGCACATGTAGCTGGTTCTAGTTTTATGAGCAAAATTTTAAGCGTGTACTAGGATTGTGTGGAAGAAAACATTGAGATTTGAGGGGTCTCACTAAAATCCATCATCCTGGTGCTGTAGGGAACAGAACACCATGTTATAGTAAAAGTAGCTTCTTTTCCACATTTTCAAAGGTCTAAACGAAAAAATTTTACTGTGCAATCAAGTTTTGAACACAAGCACAACTGTTCAGAAGAGGAAAGTTTACACTTTTATCACAAATGCAATGTAGAATGAAATGAGTCAGTTCTTAATTGCAAAAGCCAGAGAATCTGAAATCTGTTCAATACTGCCCCACCTACCACAAATGAAAAGAAAGTTTCAGGTAAACCCTAGGTATTTTTTGGCATAGACTCCAAATCTGCGATGAAATCAAGATTTCCATTTGAAAATAAAAAATTGACCACTGCATTGTGGGAATGGAAGTTAGTGGGTAGCACATATATATGTCCCCTTTGAAAACATTAACTTTTTATCTGGAACATTTTTTTCATACAATTCACACTTTTTGGAGCTATTCAGTTGTTCTATGCCAAAACAAACACCCTACCCATTATATACAGGGTGTTTAAACGTAGTGCCATATATTCCTACACGAGTTAGTATTGGTGAATAATAGAAGGAAAGTACTTATTTTGATATGTCCAAAAATCAATACCTGTTATAATATGAGCTGTTGAAAATCCACAGTTCACAGACTGTATTTTATTTACAGATGAGGCAGAATTCACAAGAGATGCCATAGTAAATTATTACACTATGCATGTATGGACCAATGCAATACTTGAGCAATCACAGTGATAAGGCATCAGGATCACTTCAGAATGAATGTACGGGTGGGAATTGTCAGTGAAAGGCTCTTAGGGTCATAGACTTTACCAAACAGTTAAACAGGTGCCACATATCTGAGTTTTCTGTACAATAAATTATTAGCGCTAATGGAGAACATTACCATTACAGAATGATGACTGTTTTATGCATGACAGGTCA